>NW_024070196.1:22571401-22611401 GCF_014754425.2 Oryx dammah
GATTTCAACTACATGGCATTCTAGAAAAGGCAAAACTATAAAGTTAATGAAATGATAAGTGGATACCTAGGGTCAGATGGAGAGATGAATAGGTAGAATACAGAGGATCTGTAGGGCAATGAAAATATTCTGTATATTATGATGATGAATTTATATTTGTCCAAACCTAAACATGTACAACACCAAGAATAGTCCCCAAGGTGAACTATGTACTATTTACTTTGATTCTTGGTAAAAAATTGCATTGCTCTGGTGAGTGATGTTGATAATAGGGGAGACTATGCACATGTGGGAGCAGAGTATATGGGAAATCTCTAGTCGATTTTGTTGTAAACCTGAAACTGTTCTAAAATATTATGTCTTACAGCAAATTATCACCTATGCTTCTCCATGTCTGTCTCTATTTACTCATGTATATATCTATTCTTATTTAATCTAAAGTAATCTTTAAAGGCAAATTATAGTAAAGAAAATATTATACTAAAGTTTAGCATGATTTAGTACATGATATAAATTCATTTTCCTTTTTATTAAATGTAAACTTCACTGAAATGATTTTAAAAGATATGCTATGTATGTTGTGATTCCAAATTTAGGCCTTACTTTCATTTATTTATCCATCCATTCACCTTCTAATTTCCAGCAGCAAATAAGCATAAGTGAAAATTTATAATTTTTTTTATAAAAGGTTAAATACCATCATTTTAGGGTGGCTAAACTTGAGGAAATGTTAAAAAAAAAAGTTTTGTATTGTTTTATCCTTTTCATAGCTTTAGCTACTCAAAAATTACATTTAATGACTGGGGAAAAAGGCAGGAAACTTGGACTTACATTATATCTACTCAATATCAGATCATTTACTTTCTATTGTAAACATACTTAATACTCATACCCATATACTAAAAAAAAAGTCCTTTTTTAGAAACCTAATGTGTTCACCATGTATCAGTTAGTTATTAGATACTATTTTTATGTCTTTTGGCTTTCCAAAGAAATTCCAAATTATCAGAATAATGTGGTGTGGTAGATTGATTATGTTACTGGCTCCAGTTCTTCACCCCATACTGTATCCATGCCAGTTGTCCTACGGCAATGCTATTGTTTACCAAAACAAACAAAAAAGCAAAATTTATTTTCCTGCTGCTTAATTTTGAATTAATCCTTGAGACATGTTTTAGCTTATAAGATATTAGCCCATGTAATACAGAGGATGTTCAAAAAGACCTTCGTGATTGATTTTGCCACTCTTGTTTTTCTGTAGTTATTGGAAAACGTACCTCCTAATCTGTAGGACAGTAAGGATATGTGAGAAGGTGCTGAATTCCTGTAGTTATTCTGAGAAAAGCCTGGGACCCCTTTCTACAGCTCTGCAATGCTTGCACCTGAACACACCTCTCCTCAATTTATAAAATACAAAGAAACTGTATGGGACTTAAAAATAAATGTGTACATGCACAGTCGGGCAAATTCTAGAGAAAAAAAAAAAAAATCCCAACTACCACTTCTGGAGAGTATGGAGCAAAAAAATGTTGGGAGCAAAAGCAGGGTACTGTGCATGCCCCCTGCCCTCAGTGTCACAAAGGGGGGGCGGTGGGCAAAGCACCTAAGTTCCCCTGCAGCACAAACCCTGGACACATCCTACCCTCACCCCAAATAAGAAAAGAGCTCATTCCCCATTGGGGAACGAGCAAGCAAGGGAACTTGTTACTTGTTTTCACTCCCTCCTGCAGCCTGCACAGGAACCCCAATAAAGCCTTTCCTAAGTTTGTCTGGCCTCTAGTCAATTTCTATTGATCGATGAACACTAAGAAACCTGGTTGGTATGGATTCCAGCAAGAATGCCTTAGCCATGCTACAGGTTTTCCCCAAAACCTAACAGAGCCATTTAGAGTTAGCAGAACTGCCTAGATGACCCATAGCTGACCAGTGGTATATAAGTGAACAGTTTCCCACGTATGTCAGCAGTAAACAGTCTGCAAAAGGAGACATGCAGGAGACACAGGCTTGATCCCTAGGTTGGGAAGATTGCCTGGAAAAGGAAATGACAACCCATTCCAGGATTCTTCTCTGAAAATTCCAATAGACAATGGAGTCTGGCAGGCTACAGTCCATGGGGTCCCAAAGAGTCAAACACAGCTGAGAACCACACAGACATACATGAGTGAGGCCAGCCTGATTAATTAAGCCCAGACTAATGAGACTCAGGAGTTAATAAATGTTTAGTACCATGTACCACTGAGATTTTGTAGTCCTTTATAATGCAGCTTTATTGCAGTAGCGGATATCTGATAAATACAGGATATTACAAGTGCTAAATGCATTTAAGTTTTAAAATCATATTAACTTGTAAATCTTCTCTGACATCATGTATGTAATAAGTTGACATTAACTCACTGCTTTAAAAGGACCATTTTTCATTGTTATGCATGTTTTTCTTCAATCCGAGATCTATTTATGTGTCTGCCTAATTTTCTACCCTTTTTTTCCCTCTCTCACATGTAAGAAACTAGTGCAAAATTTCAATCAGCTTTCTCTGCAACTTGACTCTTCTTGTACTTTTTCTTTAAAAAATTTATGTGGAGACTTAGATGCTTGAAAAAGAAATAGAAGTGATATTCTTCAGTTTTCTCTAAGAAAGTAAAAGCATATATATATATATTTAGTGAAAGTTTTATGTTCTTTTCATTTTATAATGCTATAAACAAGGTTCTACCCAGTTCTGAAATGTGCAAGATTTAGTATGGCAGAAGGCATTCTATTGCTTCTGGAGGTTTTCTTAAGTATTATATATATTAACTATAACAGCTACAGTTTGATTATTGTGAATGTATTACCTACATTTACCCTAAGCAGTAATCATAACATTCTATCTGAAAATATTTTTATAACATATTAATTTTAATAACACATCCTCTCAAAAGTATGATCATACAATTCTAATTTGTGAAAATTAGGTTAAAAAGCTGCTATGATAAATATACTAAATGTATGTAGTAGCATTTGTTAAATATGATAAATGTTCACCTGAAATTATCATAGCATTGTTAATCAGCTGTATTGCAATACAAAATAAAAAGTTTAAAACATATATATTATATACATAATACCAGATAAATATTATTTCATCAATTTTAAGTAACCTACATAATCCTATTTCTAAAATTGCTTTACTTTTTATCTTTTTGCTCTGTTCTAGAAACAAATACCTTTTCATGCTTTACTTTCTGTATTGAAGGAAAAAAATCACTTTTTCATCCATATGACAGTGATTGTAATAGCATTCATTTGTAACCATTATGTACCACTGTTTTCAAGAGCTGAACTTATTACATAACCTTTTTATTGCATTTCATATTATTTTGAATCAACCACTAAGACTCTCTGTAACACCCATTTCTATATAACTTTTGAAATTACTCTAATTTAAATATATGTAAATATATAAATGTATTAATTTAATACAATTTAAAACAAACAAAAGTTGTAGTCTTTATCTTACTTCAGAGCCCTGACTCCTAAATTTTCAACTACAAGGGTATGAAGAATTTCTATAACTTCTTTTATTTCCTTTTTATGCAGAAAAGCAACTGACTTTGCAAAACATGTCAACTTTGGATCTTAGATTTCTATGTAGCCACTTATTTTTTTTAAACAAACAGAGGAATTGAAATTAGCACTCTAAGTAGATGGTAATATTCACCCTGAAATATATGCACTTGTAGAGTACAATAATTTGACTTTGGATTCTCTTGCCCAAACTTTTCTGTTCATAGTGTCTTCATGACATCTGAATTCACTCTGATCTGCCCAGCTACCCTCTCTTAAGATATTTTAGCTCTCAAAACATTATCCTCATTGACCATAGGCAAAACATTATCTGACATAAATTGTATCAGTTTTCTTAGGTCAGTCTTCCAAGACAATAGAATTAAAAGTAAAAATAAACAAATATGAGACATACTTAAACTTATTAAACTTTTGCACAGCAAAGAAAACCATTAACAAAATGAAGAGACAACCTACAGACTCAGAGAAAACATTTGTAAATGATGCAACCAATAAGGGCTCAATTTCCAAAATATATAAACAGTTCACACAATAGCAAAAAACCCAATCAAAAAATGGGCAGAAGATTCAAATAGACATTTCTCCAAAAAGACAAACAAATGATCAACAGGCACATGAAAAGATGTTCAACATCACTAATTTTTAGAGAAATTCAAATCAAAATTACAGTGAGGTACCACCTTACACTGATTAGAATAGCCATCATTAAAAGGTCTACAAATTGGATGGACCTAAAGATTGTCATAATGAGTGACATAAGTCACACACAGAAAGACAAATATATTTATATATGAAATCTAAGGAAAAAAAAGGTACAAGTGAATTTCTTTACAAAAATAGTGTCATAGATGCAGAAAGAACACTTACGGTTACTGGGAATAAGAAGGGTAGGAGGGATAAATTTGGAGATTTGTACTGAGATATACACACTACTGTATGTATACATATATATTATATGTATATATATAATAGATAACTAATAGCCTGCTGTATAGAACAGAGAACTCTGCTAAATATTCTGTAATAGCCTACATGGGAAAATAATTTTTTTAAAAGTGAGTATATGTACACGCATAATTGATTCACTTTGCTGTACACTTGAAACTAACACAACACTGTAAATCAACTATACTCTAATAATTTTTTTGAAGTCTGCAAATAACAAATGCTTGGAGGAGTGTAGAGGAAAGGGAACCCTCCTGCATTGTTGGTGGGAATGTCAATTGGTACAACATTATGGAAAACAGTATGGAGTTTCTTTAACAAACTGAAAATAGATTTGTCTTATAATCCAACAATCCCACTCTTGTGCATGTATCTAGACAAAAGTCATAATTCAAAATGATACATACATCCCTAGGTTTATAGCAGCACTATTCAAAATAACCAAGACATGGAAACAACAGATGAATGGATAAAAAAGTACATACATACAAACACACACACACACACCATAGACACAAACACAATGGAACATTATTCAGTATAAAAAGAATGAAATAGTGCCATGTGCAGCAACATGGATGGACCTAAAGATTATCAGACTAAATGAAGTAGGTTGAAAGAGGAAGACAAATATCATGTCACTTATATGCAGAATCTAAAATATGAAACAAATTAATGTATCTACAAAACAGAAACAGACACACAGACATTGAAAAGAGACTTGTGGTTGCAAAGGAATAGGAGAGTTGGGGAGTGATGAATTGGGAGTTTGAGATGAACAGATCCAAACTATGATATATAGAAAAGAAAAACAACAAGATCTGGAGCTACCAGGGACACTCCAAACAAGATACTACTATACAGTACAGGGAACTACATTCAGTATCCTGTAATAAACCATAATGGAAAGGAATAGGAAACAATATACTATATGTATAACCAAATAATTTTTTCTGTCCAGACCAAATTAACACAACATTGTAAATCAACTATACGTCAATAAAATAAAAATTTTAAAACATGTTGCCTATTGCAGTGAAATTACAAATACTATGGAACATACTGGGAAAGATACAATGGTTTAAGTGGGTCTTCTATGCCAATACTTGTATAATTTTGCTAATTTTCAGAACTAGAACTATGTATTTTGCATTTTTCAATCACAATGAAAACAAATATTTATAGACTGTAAATGATACTTGGAGATACATTTAGATATCTCTAAAATCTGATGCTTAGAGGAGAATTCCGGACATAGTTTTGTGGAATGACTGGGGAGTTTTTCTGCTATCGTCTCTTCACAAAGCTTTACCAGCTTATTTCTGATGTACTTTTTACTCTGCCTTTTATTATAATAATATATTTAGGTAAGAGATCAGATTTTTAAAATTACTTTAATTTTTATTGAAGGATAATTGCTTTACAGAATATTGTTTCTGTCAAACCTCAACATGAATCAGCCATCAGTCAGTTCAGTTGAGTTCAGTCGCTCAATCATGTCCTATCTTTGCGATCCCATGAACCACAGCACGCAAGGGCTCCCTGTCCATCATCAAATTCATCAAATCCCTGAATTCACTCAGACTCATGTGCATTGAGTCGGTGATGCCATCCAGCCATCTCATCCTCTGTCATCCCCTTCTACTCCTGCCCTTGATCCCTCCAAGCGTCAGGGTCTTTTCCAATGAGTCAACTCTTCGCATGAGGTGGCCAAAGTATTGGAGTTTCATCTTCAGCATCAGTCCTTCCAATGAACACCGAGGGCTGATCTCCTTTAGGATGGACTGGTTGGATCTCCTTGTAGTCCAAGGGACTCTCAAGAGTTTTTTCCAAAACCACAGTTCAAAAGCATTGATTCTTCAGCACTCAGCTTTCTTCTCAGTCCAAATTTCACATCCATAAATGACGATTGGAAAAACCATAGCCTTGCCTAGATGGACCTTTGTTGGCAAAGTAATGTCTCTGCTTTTCAATATACTATATAAGTTGGTCATAACTTTCCTTCCAAGGAGTAAGAGTCTTTAATTTCATGGCTGCAGTCACCATCTGCAGTGATTTTGGACCCCAAAAAATAGTCTGACAATGTTTCCACTATTTCCCCATCTATTTCCTATGAAGTGATGGGACCAGATGCCATGATTTTAGTTTTCTGAATGTTGAGCTTTAAGCCAACTTTTTCACTCTCCTCTTTCTCTTTCATCAAGAGGCTTTTTAGTTCCTCTTCACTTTCTGCCATAAGGGTGGTGTCATCTGCATATCTGAGGTTATTGATATTTCTCCTGGCAATCTTGATTCCAGCTTGTGCTTCATCAAGCCCAGCGTTTCTCATCATGTACTCTGCATGTAAGTTAAATAAGCAGGGTACCAATATACAGCCTTGACGTACTCCTTTTCCTATTTGGAACAGTCTCTTGTCCACGTCCAGTTCTAACTGTTGCTTCCTGACCTCATATAGGTTTCTCAAGAGGCAGGTCAGGTGGTCTGGTATTCCCATCTCTTTCAGAATTTTCCAAAGTTTATTGTGATCCAAACAGTCGAAGGCTTTGGCATAGTCAATAAAGCAAAAATAGATGTTTTCCTGGAACTCACTTGCTTTTTTGATGATCCAGTGGATGTTGGCAATTTGATCTCTGGTTCCTCTGCCTTTTCTAAAACCAGCTTGAACATCTGGACGTTCACAGTTCACATATTGCTGAAGCCTGGCTTGGAGAATTTTGAGCATTACTTTACTAGCATGTGAGATGAGTGCAATTGTGCAGTAGTTTGAGCATTCTTTGGCATTGCCTTTCTTTGGGATTGGAATGAAAACTGACCTTTTCCAGTCCTGTGGCCATGCTGAGTTTTCCAGTTTGCTGGCATATTGAGTGCAGTACTTTCACAGCATCATCTTTCAGGATTTTAAATAGCTCCACTGGAGTTCCATCCCCTCCAGTAACTTTGTTTGTAGTGATGCTTTCTAAGGCCCACTTGACTTCACATTCCAGGGCATCTGGCTGAAGGTGAGAGAGGTGATTATCTGGGTCGTGAAGCTCTTTTTTGTACAGTTCTTCTGTGTATTCTTGCTACCTCTTCTTAATATCTTCTGCTTCTGTTTGGTCCATACCATTCCTGTCCTTTATCGAGCCCATCTTTGCATGAATTGTTCCCTTGGTATCTCTCATTTTCTTGAAAAGATCTCTAGTCTTTCCCATTCTGTTCTTTTCCTCTATTTCTTTGCATTGATCACTGAGGAAGGCTTTCTTATCTCTCCTTGCTCTTCTTTGGAACTCTACATTCAGATGCTTATATCCATCCTTTTGTCATTTGTTTTTTACTTAGCTTCTTTTCACAGCTAGTTGTAAGGCCTCCCCAGACAGCCATTTTGCTTTTTTGCATTTCTTTTCCATGGGGATGGTCTTGATCCCTGTCTCCTTTACAATGTCATGAACCTCCATCCATCGTTCATCAGGCCCTCTATCTATCAGATCTAGGCCCTTAAATCTATTTCTCACTTCCATTGTATAATCATAAAGGATTTGATTTAGGTCATACCTGATTAGTCTAGTAGTTTTCCCCAGTTTCTTCGATTTAAGTCTGAATTTGGCAATAAGGAGTTCATGATCTGAGCCACAGTCAGCTACTGGTCTTGTTTTTGCTGACTGTACAGAGCTTCTCCATCTTTGGCTGCAAAAAATATAATCAATCTGATTTGAGTGTTGACTATCAGATGATGTCCACGTGTACAGTTTTCTCTTGTGTTGTTTGCAGAGAGTGTTTGTTATGACCAGTGTTTTCTCCTGGAAAAACTCTATTAGTCTTTGCCCTGCTTCATTCCACATTCCATGGCCAAATTGGCCTGTTACTCCAGGTGTTTCTTGACTTCCTACTTTTGCATTCTTGTTCCTTATAATGAAAAGGACATCTCTTTTGGGGTGTTAGTTCTAAAAGTTCTTGTAGGTCTTCATAGAACCTTTCAACTTCAGCTTCTTCAACATTACTGGTTGGGGCATAGGCTTGGATTACCATGATATTGAATGGTTTCCCTTGGAGACGAACAGAGTTCATTCTGTCGTTTTTGAGATTGCATCCAAGTATTGCATTTCAGACTCTCTTGTTGACCATGATGGTTACTCCATTTCTTCTAAGGGATTCCTGCCCACAGTAGTAGATATAATGGTCATCTGAGTTAAATTCACCCATTCCAGTCCATGTTAGTTCACTGATTCCTAGAATGTCGACGTTCACTCTTGCCATTTCCTGTTTCACCACTTCCAATTTGCCTTGATTCATGGACCTGACATTCCAGGTTCCTATGCAATATTGCTCTTTACAGCATCGGACCTTGCTTCTATCACCAGTCACATCCACCACTGGTGTTGTTTTTGCTTTGGCTCCATCCCTTCATTCTTTCTGTAGCTATTTCTCCACTGATCTCCAGTAGCATATTGGGCACCTACTGACCGGGGAGTTCACCTTTCCGTATCCTATCATTTTGCCTTTTCATACTGTTCATGGGGGTCTCAAGGCAAGAATACTGAAGTGGTTTGCCATTCCCTTCTCCAGTAGATCACATTCTGTCAGACCTCTCCACCATGACCCTCCTGTCTTGGGTGGCCCCACACAGCATGGCTTAGTTTCATTGAGTTACACAAGGCTGTGGTCCATGTGATCAGATTGGCTAGTTTTCTTTGGTTATGGTTTCAGTGTGTCTGCCCTCTGATACCCTCTCGCAACACTTATCCTTCTTACTTGGGTTTCTCTCACCTTGGATGTTGGGTACCTCTTCATGGCTGCTCCAGAAAGTGCAGCCACTGGTCCTTACCTTGGACGAGGGGTATCTCCTCATGGCCGCCCCTCCTGACCTCCAAGGTGGACTAGCTCCTCTCAGCCATCCTGCGCCCATGCAGCCACTGCTCCTTGGATGTGGGGTTGCTCTTCTATATCCCTGCCCTTTTGAACCTCTCTCCCATCTCCCTCCCCAACCCACCCCTCTAGGTTGATACAGATCCCCTATTTGAGTATCCTGAGCCAGAAAAGCAAATTCCCGTTGGCTACGTACTTTACATATGGTAATGTAAGATTCCATGTTACTCTTTGCATACATGTCAATCTCTCTTCCCCTCTCCCCACATCCGTAAGTCTATTCTTTCTGTTTCTCCATTGCTGCCCTGTAAATAAACTCTTCAGTCCCATTTTTCTAGATTCCATATATATGCATTAGAATACAATGTTTATCTTTCTCTTTCTGACTCAATTCACTCTGTATAATAGGTTTTAGGTTCATATACCTCATCAGAACTGACTCAAATGCATTCCTTTATATGGCTGAGTAATATTCCATTGTGCATATATGCCACAACTTCTTTATCCATTCATCTGTTGATGGACATCTAGCTTGCTTCCATGTTCTAGCTATTGTAAATACTGCTGCAATGAACATTTGGGTACATGTCTTTTTCAATTTTGTTTTCCTCAGGGTATATGTCTGGGAGTGGGATTACTGGGACATATGGTGGATTTATTCCTAGCTTTTAAAGGAATCTCCATACTGCCTTCCATAGTTGCTGTTTCAATTTACATTCCCACCAACAGTGTAAGAGCATACCCCTTTCTCCACACTTTCTCCAGCATTTATTGTTTGTAGACTTTTTGATGATGGCCATTCTGACTGATGTGAGGCGATATCTCATTTTAGTTTTGATTTGCATTTCTCTAATAATGAATGCTGAGAGTCCCTTGGACTGCAAGGAGATCAAACCAGTCCATTCTGAAGGAGATCAACCCTGGGATTTCTTTGGAGGGAATGATGCTGAAGCTGAAATACCAGTACTTTGGCCACCTCATGCAAAGAGTTGACTCATTGGAAAGACTGATGTTGGGAGGGATTGGGGGCAAGAGGAGAAGGAGACGACAGCGGATGAGATGGCTGGATGGCATCACCGACTCGATGGACGTGAGTCTGAGTGAACTCCGGGAGTTGGTGATGGACAGGGAGGCCTGGCATGCTGCAATTCATAGGGTCACAAAGAGTCAGACATGACTGAGCTACTGAACTGAACTGAACTGAATAATGAATGATGTTGAGCATCTTTTCATGTGTTTGTTAGCCATTTGTATGCCTTCTTTGGAGACATGTCTGTTTAGTTCTTTTCCCACTTTTTGATTGGTTGGTTGGCTTTTCTGGCATTGAGTTGGATGAGCTGCTTGTATATTTCAGAAATTAATCCTTTGTCAGTTGTTTCATTTGCTATTATTTTCTCCCATTCTGAGGGTTTTCTTTTCACCTTGCTTATAGTTTCCTTTGCTGTGCTTTTAAATTTAATGAGGTCCTACTTGTTTATTTTTATTTTGTTTCCATTACTCTAGGAGGTGGATCATAGAAGATCTTGCTTTGATTTATGTCATCGAGTGTTCTGCCTATGTTTTTTTTCTAAGAGTTTTATCATTTCTGGTCTTGCATTTAGGTCTTTAATTCATTTTCAGTTTTTCTTTGTGTATGGTGTTAGGAAGTGTTCTAATTTCATTCTTTCACATGTAGCTGTCCAGATTTCCCTGGGAGTTCCCCTTTCAGTATCCTATCATTTTGCCTTTTCATACTGTTCATGGGGGTCTCAAGGCAAGAATACTGAAGTGGTTTGTCATTCTCTTCTCCAGTGGATCACATTCTGTCAGACCTCTCCACCATGACCCTCCTGTCTTGGGTGGCCCTACACGGCATGGCTTAGTTTCATTGAGTTAGACAAGGCTGTGGTCTATGTGATCAGATTGGCTAGTTTTCTTTGGTTATGGTTTCAGTGTGTCTGCCCTCTGATGCCTTCTTGCAACACCTACCATCTTACTTGGGTTTCTCTTACCTTGGACGTGGGGTACATCTTCATGGCTGCTCCAGAAAGTGCAGCCGCTGCTCCTTACCTTGGACAAGGGGTATCTCCTCATGGCCACCCCTCCTGACCTTCAAGGTGGAGTAGTATTGAGTTGTATGAGCTGCTCTTTGAAAGCAGCTCATACATAATATTTTTTAAATTAATTCTTTGTCGGTTGTTTCATTAGCTATTATTCTTTACCATTCTGAGGGTTATCTTTTCACCTTGCTTATAGTTTCCTTTGCTGTGCAGGAGCTTTTAAGTTTAATCAGGTCCCATTTGTTTACTTTTGTTTTTATTTCCATTACTCTAGAAGGTGGGTCACAGAGGATCTTGCTTTGATTTATGTCATCGAGTGTTCTGCCTATGTTTTCCTCTAAAGAGTTTTATACTTTCTGGTTTTACATTTAGGTCTTTAATCCATTTTGAGTTTATCTTTGTGTATGCTGTTAAAAAGTGTTCTAATTTCATTCTTGTAGATGTAGCTGTCCAGTTTTCCCAGCACCATTTATTGAAGAGGCTGTCTTTGCCCTATTGTATATTCTTGCCACCTTTGTCAAAAATAAGTTACCCATAGGTGCATGGGTTTTTCTGGGCTTTCTATCTTGTTCCATTCGTCTATATTTCTGTTTTGGGGCCAGTACTATACAGTCTTAATGACTGTAGCTTTGTAGTATAATCTGAAGTCAGGAAGGTTGATTCCTCCAACTCCATTCTTCTTTCTCAGGACTGCTTTGTCTTCGGGGTCTTGTGTTTCCGTATGAATTGTGAAATTTTTTGTTCTGTCTCTGTGAAAAATGCCACTGGTAATTTGATAGGGACCACATTGAATCTGTAGATTGTGTTAAGCAGTATAGTCATTTTCACAATGTTGACTCTTCCTACCCAGGAACATCTCTCCACCTGTTTATGTCATCTTTGATTTCTTACATGAGTATCTTATAATTTTCTGTGTACAGTTCTTTTGTCTCCTTAGGTAAGTTTATTCCTAGATATTTAATTATTTTTGTTGTAATGGTGACTAGGATTCCTTAATTTCTCTGATTTTCATTGTTAGTATATAGAAATGCAAGTGATTTCTGTGTATTGATTTTGTATCCTGCAACTTTGCTAAATTCACTGATTAGCTGTAGTAATTTTCTGATACTATTTTTAGGGTTTTCTATGTACAGTATCATGTCATCTGCAAACAGTGAGAGCTTTACTTCTTTTCCTATCTGGATTCCTTTTATTTATTTTTCTTCTCTGATTGCTGTAACTAATACTTCCAGAAATATGTTGCAAAATAGTGGTGAAAGTGTGCACCCTTGTCTTGTTCCTGATCTTAGGGGGAATGCTTTCAATTTTTTTTTACCATTGAGAATAATTTTGGCTGTAGGCTCATCATATGTGGACTTTACTATATTGAGATTGGTTCTTTCTATGCCCATTTTTAAAGAGTTTTAATCCTAAATGGGTGCAGAATTTTGGCAAAGGCTTTTTCAGCATCTACTGAGATTATCATATAGTTTTTATCTTTCAATTTGTTAATATGGTGTATCACATTGATTAATGTTCATATATTGAAGAATGCTTGCATCCCTGGAATAAACCCAACTTGATCATGGTGTATGAGCTTTTTGATGTGTTGCTGAATTCTTTTTGCTAAATTTTTGTTGAGGATTTTTGCATCTGTGTTCATCAGTGATATTGGCCTGTAGTTTTCTTTTTTTGTGTTGTTTTTGGTTTGGGTATCAGTGTGATGGTGGCCTTGTAGAATGAGTTTGGAAGTGTTCCTTACCCTGAAATTTTTTGAAAGAATTTTAGAAAGATAGGAATTAGCTCTCCTTTAAAAGCTTGATAGAATTTTTTCCTGTGAAGCTATCTGGTCTGGACTTTTGTTTTTGGGGAGAGTTTTGATCATCACATCAATTTCAGTGCTTGTAATTGGGTTATTCATAAATTTCTATTTCTTCCTAGTTCAGTCTTGGCAGATTGAAGTTTTCTAAGAATCTGTCCATTTCTTCCAGGTTATCCATTTTATTGCCATATAGTTGTTCATAATAGTCTCTTATAATCCTTTGTATTTTTCCATTGTTTGTGGTAACCTCTCCTTTTTCATTTCTAATTTTGTTGATTTGATTCTTCTCTTTTTTTTCTTGGAGAGTCTGGCTAAAAGCTTGTCCATTTAGTTTATCTTCTCAAAGAAAAAGCTTTTAGATTTATTCAGTTCAGTTCAGTTCAGTCGCTCAGTCGTGTCTGATTCTTTGCGACCCCATGAATCGCAGCACGCCAGGCCACCCTGTCCATCACCAACTCCAGGAGTTCACTCAGACTCACGTCCATTGAGTCCATGATGCCATCCAGCCATCTCATCCTCGGTCGTCCCCTTCTCCTCCTGCCCCTAATCCCACCCAGCATCAGAGTCTTTTCCAATGAGTCAACTCTTCACATGAGGTGGCCAAAGCACTGGAGTTTCAGCTTTAGCATCATTCCTTCCAAAGAAATCCCAGGGCTGATTTCCTTCAGAATGGACTGGTTGGATCTCCTTGCAGTCCAAGGGACTCTCAAGAGTCTTCTCCAACACCACAGTTCAAAAGCATCAATTCTTCAGTGCTCAGCCTTCTTCACAGTCCAACTCTCACATTCATACATAACCACACGGAAAACCATAGCCTTGACTAGACGGACTTTAGTCGGCAAAGTAATGTCTCTACTTTTGAATATACTATCTAGGTTGGTCATAACTTTCCTTCCAAGGAATAAGCGTCTTTTAATTTCATGGCTGCAGTCACCATCTGCAGTGACTTTGGAGCCCAAAAAATAAAGTCTGACACTGTCTCCACTGTTTCCTCATCTATTTCCCATGAAGTGATGGGACCAGATGCCATGATCTTCGTTTTCTGAATGTTGAACTTTAAGCCAACTTTTTCACTCTCCTCTTTCACTTTCATCAAGAGGCTTTTTAGCTCCTCTTCACTTTCTGCCATAACGGTGGTATCATCTGCATATCTGAGCTTATTGATATTTCTCCTGGCAACCTTGATTCCAGCTATCATTTCTTTCATTTCTTTTTCATTTATTTCTGCTTGGATCTTTATGATTTCTTTCCTTCTAGTAACTTTGTTTTTTTTTTTTTTTCCTCTTTTTCCAGTTATTTTAGGTGTAAAGTTAGGTTGTTTATTCAATGTTTTTCTTGTTTCCTAAGGTAGGATTGTATTGCTATAAACTTACCTCTTAGAACTGCTTTTGCTGCATCGCATAGGTTTTGAGTTGTTGTGTTTCCATTCTCATTTGTTTCTAGAAAATTTTTATTTCCCTTTTGATTTCTTCAGTAACCTATTGGTTATTTAGAAATATGTTGTTTAGTCTCCATGTATTTGTTTCTTACAGTTTTTTTTTTTCTTTCTTTTCTTGTAATTGTTATCTAGTCTCATAGTGTTGTAGTTGGAGAAGATGCTTGATATCATTTTAATTTTCTTAAATTTACTTAGGTTTGATTTGTGACCCAAGATGTGGTCTATCCTGGAGAATGTTTCATGTGCACTTGAGAAGAATGTGTATTCTTCTGCATTTGGATGGAATGTCCTGAAGATATCCGTGAGATCCATCTCATCCAATGTATCATTTAAGACTTGTGCCTACTTATTAGTTTTCTATTTTGATGATCTGCCCATTGGTGTGAGTGGGGTATTAAAGTCTCCTACTATTATTGTGTTACTATCAATTTTTCCTTTTATGTCTGTTAGTGTTTGTCTTATGTTTTGAGGTGCTCCTATGTTGGATGCATAGATATTTACAATTTTTATGTAAATGTATGTTATGTCTTCCTCAGATTGATCCCTTGATCATCAGGTAGTGCCCTTCTCTATATTTTGTAATCTTCTTTAAGGTCTATTTTGTCTGATATGAGGATTGCTAGTCCAGCTTTCTTTTGCTTCACATTTGCATGGAATATATTTTTCCATTCTCTCACTTTCAGTCTATATGTTTCTTTAGATCTGAAGTGGGTTTCTTTTAGACAGCATATACATGGATCTTGTTTTTATATCCATTCAGCTGGTCTGTGTCTTTTGGTTGGAGCATTTAATCCACTTACATTTAAAATAATTATTGATATATATGTTCCTGTTGGCATTTTCTTAACTGTTTGGAGTTTATTTTGTAGATATTTTTCCTTCTCTTGTATTTCTTGACTATATAAGTCCCTTTAACATTTGTTGTAAAGGTGGTTTGGTGGTACTGAATTGTCTTAACTTTTGCTTGTCTGAAAAGCTTTTTATTTCTCCATCCATTTTGAATGAGATCCTTGCCAGGGACAGTAACCTTGGTTGTAGATTTTTCCATTTCAGTACTTTAAATATGGTTTTTCCAGTGGTCATGTATGGATGTGAGAGGTGGACTATAAAGAAAGCTGAGCACCAAAGAATTGATGCTTTTGGACTGTGGTGTTGGAAAAGATTCTTGAGAGTCCCTTGGATTGCAAGGTGATCCAACCAGTCCATCCTAAAGGAGATAAGTCCTGAGTGTTCATTGCAAGGACTGATGTTAAAGCTGAAACTCCAATACTTTGGCTACCTGATGTGAAGAGCTGACTCATGTGAAAAGACCCTGATGCTGGGAAAGATTGAGGGCAGGAGGAGAAGGGGACGACAGAAGATGAGATGGTTGGATGGCATCACCAACTCAATGGATATGAGTTTGGGTAAACTTCGGGAGTTGGTGATGGACAGGGAGGCCTCGTGTGCTGTGGTTCATGGGGTTACAAAGAGTCAGACACGACTGAGCGACTGAACTGACTGACTTTAAATATATCCTGCCATTCTTTTCTGGCCTGCAGAGTTTCTGCTGAAAGATCAGCCCTTAGGCATATGGGGTTTCCCTTCTATGTTACTTGTTGATTCTCTCTTGTTTCTTTTAATATTCTTTGTGTTTAGTTTTTGTTAGTTTAGTTAGTATGTGTTTTGGTATGTTTCTCCTTGGGTTTATCCTGTATGGGACTCTTTGTGCCTCTTGGACTTGATTGACTATTTCTTTTTCCATGTTGGGGAAATTTTCAACTATAATCTTCAAAAATTTTCTCATATCTTTCTTCTCTTCTTCTTCTGGGACCCCTATAATTTGAATGTTGGTGTGTTTGATATTGTCCAAGAGGTCTCTGAGACCATCCTCAGTTCTTTTCATTCTTTTTACTTTATCCTGTTCTATGGATGTTATTTCCACCATTTTATCTTCCACCTCACTGATTTGTTTTCTGCTTCAGATATTATGTTATTGATTCCTTCTAGAGTATTTTTAATTTCAGTAATTGTGTTGTTTGTCCCTGTATGTGTATTCTTTAATTCTTCTAGGTCTTTGTTAATTGATTCTTGCATTCTCTCTGTTTTTAAGATTGTGATCATGTTTACTATCAATATTCTGAATTATTTGTCAGGGAGTTTGCCTATTTCCTCTTCATTTATTTGGACTTCTGTGTTTCTGGTTTGTTCTTTCATTTGTGTAGTATTTCTCTGCCTTTTCATTTTTTTTTTTTTAACTTATTGTGTTTGAGGTCTATTTTCCCAGGCTTCAAGGTTGAATTCTTTCTTCCTTTTAGTTTCTGCCTTCCTAAGGTTGGTCCAGGGGTTTGTGTAAGCTTATAGGGTGAGATTTGTGCTGTTTTTGTTTGTCTGTTTTTCTTCTGATGGGCAAGGCTGAGTGAGGTGGTAATCTTGTCTGCTGGTGATTGGGTTTGTATTTTTGTTTTGTTTGAATTTTTGTCTTGTTTTCTTTGTGTTGTTTAGATGAGGTGTCCTGCACAGGGTACTACTGGTGGTTGGGTGATGCTGGGTCTTGTATTCAAGTGGTTTCCTTTGTGTGAGTTCTCACCATTTGGTACTCCCTAGGGTTAATTCTCTGGTAGTCTAGGGTCTTGGAGTCAGTGCTCCCACTCCAAAGGCTCAGGCTTGATCCATGAATTTCTGCAGAAATGTTCTGGAAATTAACCATGCTGCTGCTGTTGCTAAGTCACTTCAGTCGTGTCTGACTCTGTGCAACCCCATAGACGGCAGCCCACCAGGCTCCCCTGTTTCTGGGATTATCCAGGCAAGAACATTGGAGTAGGTCGCCATTTCCTTCTCTAATGAATAAAAGTGAAAAATTAAAGTGAAGTCGCTCAGTCATGTCAGACTCTTCACGACCCCATGGACTGCATCCTACCAGGCTCCCCTGTCCATGGGATTTACCAATGTAAAGAGTACTTGAGTGTGTTGCCATTGCCTTCTCCAGGAAATGAAACATATGAAACTCCTAAGCCCATTTAGAGATACCTTGGAGAAGAATCATGGAGTCAAACCTGGCTTTCTTTGCTCCTCCTGTCTTACAGCGCTCTGGCAAATTTACCCATCTACCTTCCTGTAAGATCACTGGCATCTGAGCACACTTCCTTTAGTTTCCTATTTGGTGGAGAAGGTATTATAGGTTTTTTCTTAACGACTGACATCTGCTAGTTCCAGGCTTCTCAAAGTCTTACGCTGAGATAAATTCTTTTAAAACAAAATTTACAGTAATGTAAGTACTCTCTGAAGATACATGCAAATATTCCCTAACTGTTCTATTTTTTCCTGTTCTCTCAAGTTGTAAAGTATATCTAAGAAAACAATTGAGGTAATTTGCATTTCCTTAATATAAAGAACATGATGTTGTTATGCACTGAATCGTGTCCCCAAAAATTCATATACTGAAGCCCTAACCTCCATTACCTCAGAAAGTGATTGTATTTAGATACAGGGACTTTAAAGAGGTGGTTAAATTAAATAAGGTCATCAGGCTGGCCCTATTACACTCTGACTGGTGTCTTTATAAGAAGAAATGAGATCATTGAGATAGAGATTCCAGGGATACCCTCACGCAGAAGAGATGCTATCAGAGGACACAAAGAAGGCATTCACCTTCAAGTCAAGAAGAGAGGGCTCAGAAGAAACCATAACTGGCACCTAGACCTTTAATTTTATTCTCCAGAACTGGGTGAAAACAAATTTCTGTTGTTTAAGCCACTCAGTCTGCAGTACTTTGTTATGACAATCTAAGAAACTCTGACAGATATATATTTTATCTTTAACTATAGCAACTATAACTGGAAATTCATGGTCATTTTGTAGCTATAATTCTGAGATTCTTCAACCCTAAGAGGCTCTTGCTAGAATTTTAACATGTAGGATTATTTTGAAATCCTTCTTATATTCTCATCATAAGCAGTTTTTCCATATAGTGGGGGATTACTACTCAGATCAAGTACTAAAGATAAATATTTCTTCAGGAATGGTGAATATATTACACTTTTTTTTTATTAAGATTGTTTTCAATATCTCACAAGAGCATTGCCATTGTTGTTGTTCCAGATATTATATCCACGATATTGTATTTTTATGCAAAATGATAAAGAATATTGACAAACACAGTAAAATATGAAGAACACTTGACTGCATTATAAGAGATAAAATAAAAATATGGTAAATGTTTAGATAGCCAGTATTTAAAAAGGTAATTCAGATTATAAATACTTCCTATTGTTAACAATAAAAATACATGATCTTAACATTTGCTTCAGGTAAAATATATGTCAAATCATTTATTTGAAAAAAAACCACTGTCCTGTTTTAGTATTAAAATTTCAGAATAAAATTTGTAGAGACTTTAAAATGTTTTGTACCAACTTCTATGACTTCTACAGAGTTTTGAAAAAAAAAAAAAAAAAACTCAGAAGGGTAAAGAAAGTGCAGTGTTTTTCTTCATTGCTTCTGCTTAATCAGTAAAATTCAACACATTTCATTTCACGTTTCTATCTATTCCTAACAGCATAGGAATTGTGGCTGCAAATTTTCTTACTTGATTGACAGTTTTAGTAGTATTCATCTATGTAGTAAGTAGCCTGTCCTTTGTTGAAATTGATTCTGTGCAGAAAAACAACTTTATTTATCTGGATTTGCAATGGTGGTAAATAAAAAAATTATCCTGTAGATTAATGCACTTTTAAATACTTTAACTTGAATCATAGAACAAAAAAGATACTTTCAGTTCAGTTCAGTTCAGTCGCTAAGTCGTGTCCGACTCCTTGAGACCCCATGAATCGCAGCACGCCAGGCCTCCCTGTCCATCACCAACTCCCGGAGTTCACTCAGACTCATGTCCATCGAGTCAGTGATGCCATCCAGCCATCCAGCCATCTCATCCTTTGTTGTCCCCTTCTCCTCCTGCCCCCAATCCCGCCAAGCATCAGAGTCTTTTCCAGTGAGTCAACTCTTCGCATGAGGTGGCCAAAGTACTGGTTTAGAAATGCCTAAAAAGCACTTTAGAATTTGGCTATTAAATTATTTGTCCTCTGACTAAGATGCCCTATAAAGTAGAAGGATTTCTATTGACTGTTTATTTTTCAAATAGACCAAACAATCAACCATTCTAGACACACAATCCTTCAAGGGTCATTCTTAGGTTTAACCTTTTTATTTGAACAAAGATTTCTTTTTGTTTGGTTATATTTAATTGACAGATGAGTGTTCTCATTTCAAATGATAATTTGGCCAAGTCTTTTTTTTTTTTTTCTTTCCATGTCTTTCCTTGTTTTTTGCAACAACTTTTCTTATTTGTCAAGTTCACTCAAACAATATCCAGATAATTACAGAGGTTTGAAGAATGTGTTACCACCAAATTTAAGTATTTGACATCCAAATTGTGAAATCTTTTTTCACATTTGATTGCGTCCCAACAGACAGACATTTGCTGTTGTTTACTCCTGACAATGTAGATAATGATTTCCAACTGATTGTGAGATTAGGCAGATATTTTTAAAAATATAATATAATTAGAACAACTTTTTGTTTTAGGCAGTTACGATAGTCATGTTAAATAGTTAGAATAAGAAAAAAGAGTCCAGAATGGCCCTGGCTAAAAGACAAAAAGGGGAAAGTTCAGGAAAATAGAATAAAGGAATGTCGGAGGACCAGAGTGAGGACATCAGGTAAAACAAACAGCCCTCCTGGCTAGCCCAATTTACATAGGGCAGGCTCAGGGGGAGGAGAAAAAACTCTTTTGGGTTGGCCTACCCTCATGCCACAAGGATGTATTTTCCTTTTCTTTCTAAATAAAACTGAGCTGTAACATTGAGCTGCAATACTGGTTCATCTGAGGAAATTACATGGGGCTATAACACTGATCCATCTGTTGCTTCAAATTTTTGTTGTGATGAGACAGAACCAAGGAAATAACACACTTCCCTGAAAGTCAGAACATAGCTTCCTTCTATGGACAAAATTAAATTCATATGTGTTGTTCCCTTGTTGAGTAAAGTAGTGTTGCTTACATAAGTATATTATGTTTAAAAGACTTATATAAGGAGTATTTGTAGCAATGTTTAGTAAGTAAAAATGGCGTAGTAAATTCACACTTGTTTTGAAGAAATTGCCAAAAAGGAAATATTATAAAAAGCATAATTGACTTTAAACCAGTAATACTGTTTCTAAATTAAAAATAAATATTTGAACAAAATATGATAATTTAAAAGATTATAACAGTGACATTAGTTACATGATATGGCAGTAATATTGTCATTGTGTGGAAAATATTGTTATTTATGAAAATAGTATTTCAGTTCAGTTCAGTTCAGTCGCTCAGTTGTGTCCGACTCTTTGCGACCCCATGAATCGCAGCACGCCAGGCCTCCCTGTTCATCACCAACTCGCGGAGTTCACTCAGACTCATGTCCATCGAGTCAATGATGCCATCCAGCCATCTCATCCACGGTCGTCCCTTTCTCCTCCTGCCCCCAATGCCTCCCAGCATCAGAGTCGTTTCCAATGAGTCAACTCTTCGCATGAGGTGGCCAAAGTATTGGAGTTTCAGCTTTAGCATCATTCTTTCCAAAGCAATCCCAGGGTTGATCTCCTTCAGAATGGATTGTTTGGATCTCCGTGCAGTCCAAGGGACTCTCAAGACTCTTCTCCAACACCGCAGTTCAAAAGCAGCAATTGTTCGGCGCTCAGCCTTCCAACTCTCACATTCATACATGACCACAGGAAAAACCATAGCCTTGACTAGACGGACCTTAGTCGGCAAAATAATGTCTCTGCTTTTGAATATGCTGTCTTGGTTGGTCATAACTTTTCTTCCAAGGAGTAAGCGTCTTTTAATTTCATGGCTGCAGTCACCATCTGCAGTGATTTTGGAGCCCCTCAAAATAAAGTCTGACACTGTTTCCACTGTTTCCCCATCTATTTCCCATGAAGTGATGGAACCGGATGCAATGATCTGCATTTTCTGAATATTGAGCTTTAAGCCAAATTTTTCACTCTCCTCTTTCTCTTTCATCAAGAGGCTTTTTAGCTCTTCACTTTCTGCCATAAGGGTGGTGTCATCTGCATATCTGAGGTTATTGATATTTCTCCCGGCAATCTTGATTCCAGCTTGTGTTTCATCCAGTCCAGCGTTTCTCATGATGTACTCTGCATAGAAGTTAAATAAGCAGGGTGACAATATACACCCTTGACATACTCCTTTTCCTATTTGGAACCAGTCTGTTGATCCATGTCTAGTTCTAACTGTTGCTACCTGACCTGCATACAGATTTCTCAAGAGGCAGGTTAGGTGATCTGGTATTCCCATCTCTTTCAGAATTTTCCACAGTTTATTGTGATCCACACAGTCAAAGGCTTTGGCATAGTCAATAAAACAGAAATAGATGTTTTTCTGGAACTCTCTTGCTTTCTCCATGATCCAGCGGATGTTATCAATTTGATCTCTGGTTCCTCTGCCTTTTCTAAAACCAGCTTGAACATCAGGGACTTCACGGTTCATATATTGCTGAAGCCTGGCTTGGAGAATTTTGAGCATTATTTTACTAGCATGTGAGATGAGTGCAATTGTGCAGTAGTTTGAGCTTTCTTTGGCATTGCCTTTCTTTGGGATTGGAATGAAAACTGACCTTTTCCAGTCCTACAGCCACTGCTGAGTTTTCCACACTTGCTGGCATATTGAGTGCAGCCCTTTCACAGCATCATCTTTCAGGATTTGAAATAGCTCAACTGGAATTCCATCATTTCCACTAGCTTTGTTCGTAGTGATGCTTTCTAAGGCCCACCTGACTTCACTTTCCAAGATGTCTGGCTCTAGATTAGTGATCACATCATCGTGATTATCTGGGTCATGAAGATCTTTTTTGTACAGTTCTTCCATGTATTCTTGCCACCTCTTCTTAATATCTTGTGCTTCTGTTAGGTCCATACCATTTCTGTCCTTGATCAAGCCCATCTTTGCATGAAATGTTCCCTTGGTATCTCTCATTTTCTTGAAGAGATCTCTAGTCTTCCCCATTCTGTTGTTTTCCTCTATTTCTTTGCATTGATCACTGAGGAAGTCTTTCTTATCTCTTCTTGCTATTCTTTGGAACTCTGCATTCAGATGCTTATATCTTTCCTTTTCTCCTTTGCTTTTTGCCTCTCTTCTTTTCACAGCTATTTGTAAGGCCTCTCCAGACAGCCATTTTGCTTTTTTGCATTTCTTTTCCATGGGGATGGTCTTGATCCCGGTCTCCTGTACAATGTCATGAACCTCATTCCATAGTTCATCAGGCACTCTATCTATCAGATCTAGGCCCTTAAATATATTCCTCACTTCCACTGTATAATCATAATGGATTTGATTGAGGTCATACCTGAATGGTCTAGTGGTTTTCCCTACTTTCTTGAATTTAAGTCTGAATTTGGCAATAAGGAGTTCATGATCTGAGCCACAGTCAGCTCCTGGTCTTGTTTTTGTTGACTGTATACAGCTTCTCTATCTTTGGCTGCATAGAATATAATCAATCTGATTTCGGTGTTGACCATCTTGTGATGTCCATGTGTAGAGTCTTCTCTTGTGTTTTTGGAAGAGGGTGTTTGCTGTGACCAGTGCGTTTTCTTGGCAAAACTCTATTAGTCTTTGCCCTGCTTCATTCTGCATTCCAAGGCCAAATTTGCCTGTTACTCCAGGTGTTTCTTGACTTCCTACTTTTGCATTCCAGTCCCCATATAATGAAAAGGACATCTTTTTTGGGTGTTAGTTCTAAAAGGTCTTGTAGGTCTTCATAGAACCGTTCAACTTCAGCTTCTTCACCGTTACTGGTTGGGGCATAGACTTGGATTACTTGATATTGAATGGTTTGCCTTGGAAATGAACAGAGATCATTCTGTCATTTTTGAGACTGCATCCAAGTACTGCATTTTGGACTCTTTTGTTGACCATGATGGCTAGTCCATTACTTCTGAGGGATTTCTGCCCGCAGTAGTAGATATAATGGCCATCTGTGTTAAATTCACCCATTTCAGTCCATTTTAGTTCACTGATTCCTAGAATGTCAAAGTTCACCCTTGCCATCTCTTGTTTGACCACTTCCAATTTGCCTTGATTCATGGACCTGACATTCCAGGTTCCTATGCAATATTGCTCTTTACAGCTTCGGATCTTGCTTCTATCACCAGTCACATGCATAACTGGGTATTGTTTTTGCTTTGGCTCCATCCCTTCATTCTTTCTGGAGTTACTTCTCCACTGATCTCCAGTAGCATATTGGGCACCTACTGGCCTGGGGAGTTCCTCTTTCAGTATCCTATCATTTTGCCTTTTCATACTGTTCATGAGGTTTTCAACGCAAGAATACTGAAGTAGCTTGCCATTCCCTTCTCCACCTCTCCATCATGACCCACCCGTCTTGGGTTGCCCTGCAGGCATGGCTTAGTTTCATTGAGTTAGACAAGGCTGTGGTCCTAGTGTGATTAGATTGACTAGTTTTCTGTGAGTATGATTTCAGTGTGTCTGCCCTCTGATGCCCTCTTGCAACACCTACCATCTTACTTGGGTTTCTCTTACCTTGGACAAGGGGTATCTCCTTACCGCTGCCTTTCCTGACCTTCAACGTGGGATAACTCCTCTATGCCCTCCTGGGCCTGCCTGCACAGCCACTGCTCCCAGGGTTGCTCCTCCTGGCTGCCTGCCCTGGCCTCAGGCGTGGGTGGCTCCTCAGGGTCACCACCCCTGGCCTGGGGTGAGAGGTGTCTTCTCCGCTGCCCCTGACCCCACACCTACAATTTTAGTTTGCCCCCAACTCTCCCCCCCAAAACCCACACTTTTTCTTTGACTATGTAATTTGAAAAGTCCTGTTCTTTAAACATGATAACTGAGCAGATTCATACTTAGTGCCTTTATTAGTTTATAATATGTGGATTCAAATATAATTTAGTGACCAAATGATCTTTCTTTTAAATAATTTCTAACACATGGTTGTCTCTTACTGTATTTAATTACTTAGAGGTAGTTCCAAAAACTCTTACACAGAAATACTTAACAAAATTTTAAAAGCTACATGATTCTGCCACATTAAAAAAAAAAAAAAATTTAAATGAGACAAAATTAAGTTGTGATACAGAGATTGTATAAAAGGTAATATTTTTAGTAACAACCTTGAATAAGTTAATTCACTATATCTATTGTGTGACTTAGCAGTGAAAATGGATGATATTATTAAACAGTCTAGTCAGGTTGGGCTGTTGGTACATTTTTCATCTCTTTTAGACTCTCTCAGTTGCTAATACGATTAAGTAGCCTCTGAAATTGACAGATATGAATGTAGCACAATTTAACCCTCATGGGCTCCTTCTTGTTAAGTGGCATTGATGGATAAATAAACAATAATACTTTTACTCACTACTTCATTATGTATCCTACACATACTTAAGAATCCTTAGCCACTGGTTTATTTTCCTCAATATATTGTGAATGCATAGAGGCTAAATATTTCAATCAACTACTTTCACTGAGGAATACATTTGATCTCACAATACTGTTCTATTAGAATTAGAATATTCTTACCTAACTAAATTACTCCCTATTTCCACATGGACAAAAATTTCCAAATATTTTAGAATTTCAAGTTGAGATTTTGAAGCATCATTTATTGTCAACTCATGAGTAGAATTTTCAAATTGGATGGAGTACAACCTATGGGTTTTTCTTGTAATAATTTCAATATTTTACATATATTTTATTGTGCTTTTTATTTATAAAATATCTGTATTATAAACTGAAATATGGAAAAAGTCATGTTGATTATTCAGTAAGTAATTGTTTATCTATAATCTGTTGACAATTCCTAGCTATTAAGTATACCATAGTTAGACATTAATTTAAATAAAATTATATAATGAATTTCTTGAATACCAATGACCAGACTGCTAATCTATCAAATCATTTTGTTTAATATTATTCTTTGTATGCTGTGTTCACATTTCAAAGGTGAGTAAATTGTAAACTATTTCAAATATCCAATACTGATTTCATTACTGGGTTACTGCCACAGTTCTCCTCTTGGGACTAGGTCCCCTCTGTCAGAAGTCAGGTGAATTTTGACCAGAAGTGACACTGACCCTCTTGACTGCCAACGCACACTAGACACAACAAAGAAAATGTTATAATGGGGACAGAATGTCACTGACCTTTTTTCTCTCTTCATAATTATGCCATCAGCATGAAATTCTTTAGTTTACCAAGGCCAGTCTGATTTCTGTCTGTTCCTCTCACTCAGTTTATTGGTTTGCATTTGAATCTTTCAACATCATCCAGCTTTGGTTTTTTACTTTCTCCCGCTGCAGTTCTTCTGGAACTGGTTCTTCAGCTGAACTATCAATAAGGAAGTGAAATTTTCTCACCAGCCCCACTTGAAAAATCTTAGGGAGGAATTCATATTAATATGACTTTGATTATCTTTATAGCCTTGGCCTAAAAATATTATAGAGACTGATTAGTAAAGCAGGGATAGATCCCCACTCACCCTCCACTGTCATGATGCTGTAATAAGCAGCCATACCTCAAACTTCTGGAAGGGGTGGGGTAGGTCAGTTATTCAAGGAAAGGGAACTTATTTAAGAATTGTAAGTTAAAACGGAGTAAGATCAAAACATACTTATTTGCTACAGCATTCATCTTTAATTTTTATGTTCAAAAGTTATTAAATAGAAATGATTAATGTCACTTTAAAGATGAACATTATTCTTAAATACATACAATTCACATAATTTCTAAAACACGTTCAGTTAATTAAGGAAAGAAGCTGTTATGCATTTGTTCATATTATTAGATGGTACTTAAATATGTGTGTCCTTTTAAATGTCATGTTTTCTTCTAAATTTAATATAGTTGTATTTTGATAGACTAAAATTATATAGTTAATTTTATATGGGTATAAATAAGTGCTAAGTTCTGTGCTATTCACTTTATATGCATTACATCATGTAATCATAACAGCAAATTTTGAGCACATTAAACAGATCTTGATATCAATTTTTTAAATGTATCCAAGGAAATATAAACACCATATTTCATGCCAATCATCATACATTTAAGAATAAAGTTTTTATTAAATAATTGGAAACTTAGTAAGTTTTAATTTTCTCCTTAAATCATACTTTCATTTTTTTCCTCACAGAATTTTATTCTACTCTACTATATTTGATTGAAAGCCTTATGAACTACCATGCTTCTCTGAAACGCAACATACCTAAGTTACAATTCATATCTAATTTTCAGTAAAATAAAGTTTTCCTATCAGACTTAACTTTATAATAACTGTGAGTATATAATCATTCAAACATGTATACATATATTACAAATTTTTATAAATGATTTTTTAAATAAGGTGTACAAATTTTATTCTCAGTACATCTCTTAATGAGAATAAATGGCAACAGATATGGTGCCTTAATGACCTGAATTTTCTGCACCCAGGTCATTGCATGTAGGTACAATTCCATGTGGCTGAGGAGTTTGAATTACTATTCTAAGGAGTAAGAAAGGATATTGTGAAACAGGAGATAAGGATGAACCCATAGGGGGCTTTAATCACAGGCATTTTCTTAGCCAGGTCACTTTTAGGAAAGAGTATTTCAGGGGATCAGCATTTAGAAACTGCTTTCTTTGCAACAATTCCTAGCTGTGTTTACCTTGGAATGACTTTGTGTCTCCCTAGGGTTACTTTGCCGACTAAGGTCCGTCTAGTCAAGGCTATGGTTTTTCCAGTGATCATGTATGGATGTGAGAGTTGGACTGTGAAGAAAGCTGAGCGCCAAAGAATTGATGCTTTTGAACTGTGTGGTGTTGGAGAAGACTCTTGAGAGTCCCTTGGACTGGAAGGAGATCCAACCAGTCCATTCTGAAGGAGATCAGCCCTGGGATTGCTTTGGAAGGAATGATGCTAAAGCTGAAACTCCAGTACTTTGGCCTCCTCATGTGAAGTGTTGACTCATTGGAAAAGACTCTGATGCTGGGAGGGACTGGAGGCAGGAGGAGAAGGGGACGACAGAGGATGAGATGGCTGGATGGCATCACTGACTCGATGGATGTGAGTCTGAGTGAACTCCAGGAGTTGATGATGGACAGGGAGGCCTGGCGTGCTGCAATTCATGGGTTCACAAAGAGTCGGACATGACTGAGCGACTGAACTGAACTGAACTGAGGGTTACTACGTATGTAGATTGCTATGATTATCATTTCAATTTGTCAGATGAGGAAACAGGTAGAGCTTAGAAAAGTTTCCCAAAGATACACATTTGAACATTCAAATTGAGATATGAATTAAACCATGCACTTAACCACTAAAATTTATTAATTCTTACCCAACACTAATAATGCTACTCTAACACAGATTCATTAAAGAGTTAAAAGACACTTAGTACTACTGTTATTAATCAATAGTTAAATTAATAACACTTTACACCTTGCTTGTGACAAGAGTAGGACAATGGGAACCCAATTTGAAAGATAAGCAAGGTGTAGCAATCAGAATGAGTCCATCACCCTTCTTCAGGGCACATTTCCTTTTGTCATTAAGCAAGAAAAAATGCATATCCACAAACATACATCACTTATTTGTATTCTTTATTCAAAGTGCAATATAGGAAAGAGAGTGTGCTTATGTGTGTGGGTATGCATATGCTGCAATATCTAAGGAGAAAGAAGCTAGGGAGAATTGGATGAGAAACTGTCTTTAAGTGTTCACTTGAAGACTTTTTGCCTCAGTATTTTTCTATGATAGAGACTATAGTAACCACAGTAGCAATTTAGATTTCTGGTCTGGATAGTCAAGGTGTTTCATAAATCCAGATAAGTATATAAACTGGAAAGTGCAAGACCTTGGAACTCTGTGATCATAGAGCACTCCCTGGAAAATCATTAATGTGAAGAGTGAGGTAATTAAAGCTGTGGTTCTGTGGCTAAAGGTTAAATTCACCAAAGCCTTGAGAATTATTAATGAGTCGTTAGGCAAAGTGAGAGTATAACATTGAGACAAGAGGCAAAGAAAACCAGAATAATGCCAGATTAATGTTGCAGCATTACTCTTATCAGGAGATTTATCAGGTGGTTGGCAAATGCAGGCATTAGGTGCATGGGGTAACAGGGACAGTGACAAAGACTGAAAGAACCTACAAAAGGGAATAAAAATAGAAGTGAATGATAAAGAAAAACAGCACAGTTGACACATTTATTCAACACAAATTTATTGAAGAATGTATGAAGTACTTCATACGCATGTATGAAGTATCATGTGGGGACTAGTGTTGCAAAATCAATCAAGACGTGGGCCTTTCTAAGAATGAGTGAATAAGGGGAGAGGGGGAGGAAATGCAGGTAACTCTAGGACACTGGCCAATATACTTTAAAAAAAAAAATTATGTATATTTTGTGGAGAGTATGTTTATTTTTGGTGACATCCCAGACATTTAAGGCTGAGTTCAATTAGACATTAGAGAGCCAAATGTCTTTCTGTAGGAAGTTCTTCTATAAAAACTCAAATGTGAAACTTTATGACATGAATGAGAACTTACAAATAGCTTGGTAATTGAAGTAAAAAAAGCATTGTGTTGAAATGGTGAATTGGGTTAATTAAATTAGCTATTCAAATGGTGAATTTTATTAGTTAATTGAGGATTTGACAGTCATTTTAGATGTGGGTCAGTGTTTAATGCAATTTTATACAGTTTATCCAGAGTGATGTTACATCTTTCCAATCACTACCCATCCTTGTAACACTTACATAGGTATATTCACCCAAACATATTTTTTATTTGTCTCCAAAATCTATATTTAACATACAAAGTTGTGTGTTTGTGTGTACCTGTAGTGATTACCTGGACTTGGGTAAATCATCTCATTTGTCTACTGCTAATTCATTCATCTTATATCAGCTCCTCCCACCCAAATCTAGTTAAGAAGAGCAAAGGAAAAAAATTAGGCTTATAAATGTAAATATTTTCCACATTCATTCTTTTGGGTAAGGAAAAAAAGTGAATAAAGAGAACAATCATGAAAATAGCCTTCCTCCTTTGGAAGTGAATAGAAACCATTACAGAATAAAACTGTTACCTCAGCACTCCCCACTCCTTTCTCCAAATCCCTTTAATATGGCAATAGAGATTTCCAAAGGGAGTATTTTCATAATAGCCAAGATATTAAAAGGCCTCTAGGCGAATGAAACTCTTCAGGATCTCTGAAGGACTTCGTAGTCCAAATCAGGACTAAAGATATATATGGATGTGTATGTGCATATGAATGTGTTTATATATGCATTCAAGAACAATTCTAAAAAAACTCTACAAACATGTAGAAGTGGGTCTTTCAGGCTGAGACTACTGAGGCTTCAATTTTGAAATTCCTACTTCAATTTTTAGAGATACCAAGGATATATTTCATGCAAAGATGGACACAAAAAAGGACAGAAACAGTATGGATCTAACAGAAGCAGCAGATATTAAGAAGAGGTGACAAGAATACACAGAAGAACTATATAAAAAAGATCTCAGTGACCCGGATGACCACAATGATCTGATTACTCACCTAGAGCCAAACATCATGGTGTGTGAAGTCAGGTGGGTCTTAGGAAGCATCACTACAAACAAAGCTAGTGGAGGTGATGGAATTCCAGCTGAGCTATTTGAAATCCCAAAAGATAGATAGTGCTGAAAAGTGCTGCAAACTTAATATGTCAGTAAATTTCAAAAACTCACCAGTGGCCACAGGACTGGAAAAGGTCAATTTTCATTCCAATCTCAAAGAAGGAAAATGACAAAGAATGCTCAAAGTACTGCACAACTGCAATCATTTAACATGCTTGTAAGGTAATGCTCAAAATCCTTCAAGCTAGGATTCAAAAGAACATGAACCAAGAACTTCCAGATATACAAGGTGGATTTAGAAATGGCAGAGGAACCAGAAATCAAATTGTCAACATTGGTTGCATCATAGAAAAAGCAAGATAATTCCAGAAAAACATCTACCTCTGCTGCATTGTCTACACTAAAGCCTTTGTGTGGATCACAAGAAACTGTGGAGAATTCTTAAAGAGATGGGAATACCAGACCACCTTACCTGCCTCCTGAAAAACCTATATACAGGTCAAGAAGCAACAGTTAAAACTGGACATGGAACAATGGAATGGTTCAAAACTTGGAAAGGAGAATGTCAAGGCTGCTTGACCCTGTTTAGTTAACTTATATGCAGAGTACATCATGCAAAGTGCTGGGCTGATTCCACAAGCTGGAATCAAAATTGCCAGGAAAAATATCAATAACCTCAAATATGCAGATGTCACCACCCTTAAGGCAGAAAGCGAAGAAGAACTAAAGAGCCTTTTGATGAAAGAGGAGAGTGAAAGAGCTAGCTAAAGCTCAACATTTAAAAAACTAAAATCATGGCATCCAGTCCCATCATTTAATGGCAATAGATGGGGAAACAGTGGAAACAGTGATATACTTTATTTTCTGAGAATCCAAAATCGCTGCAGATGGTGACTGCAGCTATGAAATTAGAAGACGCACATCTCCTTGGAAGAAAAGCTATGACAAACCTAGGTGTATTAAAAAGCAGAGACACCACTTTGCCAACAAAGGTCTATAGAGTTAAATCTATGGTTTTTTCAGTAGTCATGAATGGATGTGAGGACTTGACCATAAAGAAGGCTGAGCACTGAAGAATTGATGTTTTCATACTGTGGTGCTGGAGAAGACTGTTGAGAATCCTTTGGACTGCAAGGAGATCAAACCAGACAATCCTAAAGGAAATCAGTCCTGAATATTCATTGGAAGGACTAATGCTGAAGCTGTAATACTTCAGCTACCTGATGTGAAGAGCTGACTCATCGGAAAAGACCACGATGCTGGGAAAGACTGAAGGCAGGAGAAAAAGGGGACAACAAAAGACGAGATGGTTGGATGGCATCAGCGACTCAATGGACATGAGTTTGAGCAAACTCCAGGAGATGGACAGGTAAGCCTGGCATACTGAAGTCCATGGGATTGCAACGAGTCAGACACAGCTGAGCAACTGAACAGCAACAACACATCAGTTCTAAAAGTAAGAAAATGAAGGCATCATGGAAATAAATATATGGAATGTCCCTGAGACAGCTGTTCTGGTTCTACCCTCCCTTTTTGTCTCTCCTTTTCCTCCTGCCTTCCTTTATAAGAAGAATGTCAGTGCTTATTCTTTTCCCCACAGTAAGGAGAGGGTTGCACACTGAAGCACTGAGTGCTCTCCTTCTCTAGAGGACTAGGTTTTCTACAATGGATATTATTTTCCTGGAGTAAATCCCCTCTTATTTTTTACATGATGGCATACAGAGGCAATATGAATGCCTTACCACAACCTTTTCTCTGTTAAGTGATACTTGCAAACCACATACAACATACACAATCCTATAAATATACACAAGTTCTCAATAACTTTGACTATTTCGTGAGAAATAGACCTGTTCAACTGAAGAGAAAACTCACACCATCCACTAAACACAAATCTGAACAAAAAAAACCTACACTCCTTAGCCTTTATGAAAAACAAACAGCTCAAAAATGAGATGAGAACGATGATCTAATTAAGTAAATGAAAATTTAAGTATAATTATACTTGATACTTGTGATGTGATTAGAGACATTTCATTCTAGGTAAAAAGAAAGGTACCTAAAATACTCAAACAACAAAAACAAAAACAGTAAAATAAAAATCTAATTGCAGGGGAGCAGAAATGATATCCTATGTCTCTATACTTGTGTTCACAAAATTCTCTAAAGTCATATAAATGGAGAATATTTTAAAAACTCAAAACACATATAATACGTCTTTGAAGAAAATTATTTTTTATATTTCTAATCATTATGGAGGGCTTCCCAGGTGGCACTCGTGGTAAAGAACCTGCCTGCAAATGCAGGAGATTTAAGAGACGCAGTTTGATCTTTGCGTAGGGAAGATACCCTGGAGGAGAGCATGGCAACCCACACCAGTATTCTTGCCTGGAGAACCCCATGCACAGAGGAGTTTGTTTGGCTACAGACCATAGGGAGAGACAGACAGGACTGAAGCGACTTAGCATGCATGCAATCATTATGGAATGAAAAGACTATTAAGTAAATTGTGCTATCTAAATTTGTTAGGTATTTAGAACAACTAGAATTTTATTCAAAACCACATATTTAAATACATCTATATGTTATAATGACAATACATAAGGTTAAATGGAACATGAAAAACTATACATTAATATTTGTATGACAGTGGAAGGAGAATTTCTTTTAAAATGCAAATGTAGCAGGAACTGCACAGTAATGACCTAAAAATTTTAGAGAAAAGTTTAAAATTTTCTTTAATAAGTGAAAAAGCCAAAATTGAGGTCAGAAATATATTTACAATACTTATGACAAAATATTTGACATTTATAATAATAAAATGCTTACTATCATGATATGTGAATTTTTTTTAATAAAATATCAAAAAGAAAAAGATTAACACTACAATAGAAAAAACTTGAAAAAGTCATTTCACCCCCAAAATCTTCATTATCTAACATGTACTGTACTTCTTGGAACCAAACTACATTTTTCCTTGGGGACTTCTATCTTGTTTTGTTATCCTTTTATATGTTTTTAATTTTACTAGTGATTCAGAACAAAGCTGTAATTATATACATCAATTAGATTAAATCCTTTTGGAATGGCATATTTTCTATTCAAGAACATCAATCCAACATATAATTAAAGAGAAGTTAGAAATAATGTTTCTTTTTTCTTAAAGGTTTTCAAATTCTAAAATGTTAGGCTTAACTAAATTCTAAAGTAACATCTCGGGTTTCCACGTTTCAGAAGTTTTTTTTTTCCCCCTTTCAACTTCATTTTGGCAACTTTTATGTTTAAAATCTTTTAAATCACCCTGTGCGTTTAAAAACTTGTAAGTGAAAGGATTTAGAGGAGTCATTTGGAAATGTCATGTTTGTTGTCAGTGATTCATGAATAATTGACACTGAGATTACCTAGGGAAATTTACAATTAGTCTCCTCATTAACATAAGAAGGTTAGCTTGGTGAATGCTAGATTTTAACTTAGGTATTTACTCAAGAGATAAAAAAAAAGGTTTTAATAGGACATCTAATGAAAAATTCATTACTTCAATTTGATGTTCCAAAGATTTCCAAGTTACTTCATGAATCAGTCATTGAGAAAAACCAAGAATACACATTCACTTATTGATTTATACTTTGAATAACTTTGAATGTCCAAATAACAAGAGACCAATCTGCAGGTAACATATGATAAAATTATTTCAACAGCATTGATGCAAAACACTCTGATGCTGAGAGGGATTGGGGGCAGGAGGAGAAGGGGAAGACCGAGGATGAGATGGCTGGATGGCATCACGGACTCAATGGACGTGAGTTTGAGTGAACTCTGGGAGATGGTGATGAACAGGGAGGCCTGGCGTGCTGTGATTCATGGGGTCACAAAGAGTCGGACACGACTGAGTGAATGAACTGAACTGAACTGAACTGAAGTAGCATATAGATCATTGCTAATATGGCTGTTGTTTACTCAGAATTGAAAATTTGGGTTCTAAAAAATGTACATAATAGTAATAAAATAATATCAAAATTAATTTATAACTGAAAGAAATTTTAAACTTGTAAACCTCACTCAGGTGATAATAAAACTCAAAGGAGTGTTAATATAATTTTAAAAAGCAATGATTTTATCATTAAACCAAAGCAGAATAAAATATCTAGGAATAAACTTACTAAGAAGCAAAAGACCTGTACTCAGAAAACTATTAGATGCTGATGAAAAAAATCGAAGATGACACAAATGGATGAAGAGATATACCACATTCTTGGACTGGGAGAATCAATATTGTGAAAATTAGTACACTACCCAAAGCAATCTACAGATTCAATTCAATACTTATCTAATTATCAATGGCATTTTTCATACAGTAAGGACAAAATTTTTTACAATTTGTATGGAAAAACAAATTATTCCTAACAGCCAACGAAATCTTAAGAAAAATGGAGCTGGAGGAATCAGGCTCCTTGAATTCACACTATACTATAAAGCTACAGTAATCAAGATAGTATGATACTGGCACAAAAGCAGAAATATAGATGAATGGAACAAGATAGAAAATCCAGAGATGAACTCATGCAGCTATGATCAACTAATTTATGACAAAGAAGGCAAGAAAATTCAAAGAAGAAAATAAAATCGTTCCAATAAGTGGCGCTGAGAAAACTGGACAGATACATGTAAAAGAATGAAATTAGAAAACTCTCTAACACCATACACAAAAATAAAACTTAAAGGCCTAAATGTAAGGCCCAACACTATAAAACTCTGAGGAAAACATAGGCAGAACACCCTTTGACATACAATGCAGCCATATCTTTTTAGATCCACGTCCTAAAATAATTAAAATAAAAATAAACAAATGTGACATAAAAAGGCTTTTGCACAGCAAAGGAAATCACAAACAAAATGAAAACTTACAGCAAATGAGAAAACATTTGTAAGAAAAGCAACTGACAAATAATTTAGTTCAGTTTATCGCTCAGTCATGTCTGATTCTGTGACCCCATGGACAGCAGCACGCCAGGCTCCCAGTCCATCACAAACTCTCAGAATTGCTCTAATCCATGTCCATCGAGTCGGTGATGCCATCAACCATCTCATCTTCTGTCGTCCCTTCCTAATCCTTCCTTCAGTCTTTCATAGGATCAGGGTCTTTTCCAATGAGTTGGCTCTTCACAGATAGCTTAAGTATTGGAGCTTCAGCATCAGCATCAGCATCAGCATCAGCATCAGTCCTTCCAATTAATATTCAGGACTGATTTCCTTTAGGATGGACTGGTTGGATCTCCTTGCAGTCCAAGGGACTCTCAAGACTCTTCTCCAATACCACAGTTCAAAAGCATCAGTTCTGAAATGCTCGGCTTTCTATATAGTCCAAATCTCATATCCATACATGACTACTGGAAAAAAAAAAAAAAACATAGCTTTGATTAGATGGACGTTTGTCATCAAAGTAATGCCTCTGCTTTTTAATATGCTGTCTAGGCTGGTCATAGCATTCTTCCAAAGAGCAAGGTTTTTTTTTTTTTTTTTTTTTGTCTGTTTTGTTTTGTTTTAATTTCATGGCTGCAGTCACCATCTGCAGAGATTTTGGAGGCAAGAAAATAGTCTCTCATTGTTTCCATGGATTCCCCATCTATATGCAATGAAGTGATAGGACCAGATGCCATGATCTTAGTTTTCTGAATGTTGAGTTTTAAGCCAGTTTTTTCACTCTCCTCTTTTACTTTCCTCAAGATGCTCTTTAGTTCCTCTTCACTTTTTTTCATAAGGGTGGTGTCATCTACATATCTGAGGTTATTGATATTTCTCCTGGCAATCTTAATTTCAAACTGTGTGTCATCCAGCCCTGCATTTCACATGATGTACTTTGCATATAAGTTTAATAAGCAGTGTGACAATATACAGCCTTCATGTACTACTTTCCCAATTTGGAACCAGTCTGTTGTTCCATGTCCAGTTCTAACTGTTGCTTCCTGACCTGCATATAGGTTTCTCAGGGGGAAGATTAACTGGACTGGTATTCTCATCTCTTTGAGAATTTTCCACAGTTTGTTGTGATCCACATAGTCAAAGGCTTTGGTGTAGCCAATAAGGCAGAAATAGATGTTTTTATGGAATTTTTTTTTTTTTGATGATTGTATGTTTGCAATATGATCTTTGATTCCTCTGCCTTTTCTAAATCAAGCTTGAATATGTGGAAGATCATGGTTCATGTATTGTTGAAGTCTGGCTTGGAGGATTTTGAGAATTACTTTGCTAGTGTGTTAAATGAGTGCAATGGTGTGGTAGTTTAAGCATTCTTTGCATTGCCTTTCTTTGAGATTGGAATGAAAACTAACCTTTTCTAGTCCTGTGGCCACTGCTGAGTTTTCCAAATTTGCTGGCATATTGAGTGCCGCACTTTCACAGCATCGTCTTTTAGGATTTGAAATAGTTCAATTGGAATTCCATGACCTCCACTAGCTTTGTTCATAGTGATGCTTCCTAAGACCCACTAACTTCACATTCCAGGATGTCTGGCTCTAGCTGATTGATCACACCATCATGTTTGTCTGGGTCATGAAGATATTTTTTGTATAGTTATTCTGTGTAATCTTGCCACCTTTTCTTAATCTCTTCTTCTTCTGTTAGGCCCATACCATTTCTATCCTTCATTATGCCCATCTTTGCATGAAATGTTCCCTTGCTATCTGTAATTTTCTTGAAGAGATCTCTAGACTTTCCCATTCTGTGGTTTTCCTCTATTTCTTTGCACTGATCACTGAGGAAGTCTTTCTTATCTCTCCTTGCTTTTCTTTGCAACTCTGTATTCAAATGGGTATATCTTTACTTTTCTCCTTTGCCTTTCACTTCTCTTCTTTTCTCAGCTATTTGTAAGGCCTCCTCAGACAACCATTTTGCCTTTTTGCATTTAATTTTCTTCGGGATCGTCCTGATCACTGCCTCCTGTACAATGTCAAGGACCTCCATCTTCAGGCACTCTCTCTATAAGTTCTAATCTGTTGAATATATTTGTCACTTCCATTGTATAATTGCAAGGTATTTGATTTATGTCATTGCTGAATGGTCTACTGATTTTCCCTACTTTCTTCAATTTAAGTCTGAATTTGGCAATTAGGATTTCATGATATGAGCCACAGTCAGCTCCCAGTCTTTTTTCTTCTGACTGTATAGAGCTTCTCCTTCTTTGGCTGCTCAGTTGTATCTATAGTCCAACTCTCATATCCATACATGACTACTGGAAAAACCACAGCTTTGACTAGATAGACCTTTGTCATCAAAGAGGGTGTTTGCTATGACCAGTACATTATCTTGGCAAAACTCTATTAGCATTTTCCCTGCTTCATTCTGTACTCCAATGGCAGTTTGCCTGTTGCTCCAGGTATCACTTGACTTCCTACTTTTGCATTCCAGTCCCCTATAATGAAAAGGACATATTTTGGGGGTATTAGTTCTAGAAGTCTTGTAGGTCTTCACAGAACCATTCAACTTCAGGTTCTTCAGCATTACTGGTTGGGGCATAGACTTGGATTACTATGATACTGAATGCTTTACCTTGGAAACTAACAGAGATCTTATCATTTTTGAGATTGAACCCAAGTAATGCATTTCAGACTCTTTTGTTGACTATGAGGGTACTCCATTTCTTCTAAGGGATTCTTGCCTGTAGTAGATACAATGGTCATCTGAGTTAATCCATCCATTCCATTTTAGTTCACTGATTCCTAAAATGTCAATGTTCACTCTTGCTGTCTCCCGTTTGACCATTACCAATTTACCTTGATTCATGGACCTAATATTCCAAGTACCTATGCTATACTGTCTATTGAAGACAAAGAATTAGTCTCCAAAATACACAAGTAACTTATGCAGTTCAATATAAAAACAAAACAATCCAGTCAAAATTAGGGCAGAAAATCTAAATAGATACTTCTATGAAGAAGACATAGAAATGGCAGAAGGGCACATAAAAAGATACTCAATATCACTAATTACTAGAGAAATGCAAATCAAAACTACTTTGAATTATCATCTTGCAGACTTCAAATGGCCACCATGAAAAAAAACCCTGATATCGCTTGTACATGGAATCTGAAAAAAAAAAAAAAATCGTGCATATGAACTCACATACAAAATAGAGGAACAGATGCAGAAAGCAAACTTATGGTTACCAGGAGTGAAAGCAGGGGTGGGGAGTAGCAGGCAATGCTAAATTGGAAGATTGGTATTGATATATATACAGTACTATATAAAACATAGATAATTATTAAGGACCTACAGTATACCACAGGAGAATCTTCTCAATATTCTGTAATGATCTATATAGGAAATTAATCTAAAAAGGATTTGGTTTATGTGTAACTGATTCATTTTGCTATATAGCAGAAACTAATGCAACATTGTAAATCAACTATACACCAATAAAATTTGTTTAAAAATACTACAAACAATACATACAGAGAAAGTGTCGAGTAAGGGAACCTTCCTACACTGGTGGAAATATAAATTGGTACTACCACTATGGAGAACAGAATTAAGGTTTCTTTAGTTCAGTTCAGTCGCTGAGTCATGTCTGATTCTTTGCGACCACAGCACACCAGGCCTTCCTGTCCATCACCAACTCGCGGAGTTTACAAAAACTCATGTCCATAGAGTCATTGATGTCATCCAACTATCTCATCCTCTGTCATCCCCTTCTCCTCCAGCCCTCAATTTTTCCCAGCACCAGGGTCTTTTCAAATGAGTCAGCTCTTTGCATCAGGTGGCCAAAGTATTTGAGTTTCAGCTTCAACATCATTCCTTCCAATGTACACCCAGGACTGATCTCCCTTAGGATGGACTGGTTGGAACTCCTTGCAGTCCAATGGACTCTCAAGAGTCTTCTCCAACACCACAGTTCAAAAGCATCCATTTTTCAGTACTCAGCTTTCTTTATAGTCCAACTCTCACAGCTATACATGACCACAGGAAAAACCATAGCCATGACTAGACAGACCTTTGTTGTCAAAGTAATGTCTCTGCTTTTCAATATGCTATCTAGGTTGGTCATAACTTTCCTTCCAAAGAATAAGTGTCTTTTAATTTCATGGCTGCTGTCACCATCTGCAGTGATTTTGGAGCCCCCCAAAATAAAGTCTGACACTGTTTCCACGGTTTCTCCATCTATTTCCCATGAAGTGATGGGACCAGATGCCATTATCTTCGTTTTGTGAATGTTGAGCTTTTAAGCCAAATTTTTCACTCTCCTCTTTCACTTTCATGAAGAGGCTCTATAGTTCTTCTTCACTTTCTGCCATAGTGTCTTTCTGATGTCATCTGCATATCTGAGGTTATTGATAGTTCTCCCAGCATTCTTGATTCTCCCAGCTTGTGCTTCTTCCAGCCCAGCGTTTCTCATGATGTACACTGTATATAAGTTAAATAAGCAGGGTGACAATATACAGCCTTGAGGTACTCTTATTTCCTATTTGGAAACAGTCTGTTGTTCCATGTCCAGTTCTAACTGTTGCTTCCTGACCTGCATACAGATTTCTCAAGAGGCAGGTCATGTGGTCTGGTATTCCCATCTCTTTCAGAATTTTCCACAGTTTATTGTCATCCACACAGTCAAAGGCTTTGGCATAGTCAATAAAGCAGAAATAAATGTTTATCTGGAACTCTCTAGCTTTTTCCATGATCCAGCGAATGTTGGCGATTTGATCTCTGGTTCCTCTGCCTTTTCTAAAA
>NW_024070196.1:22616401-22626027 GCF_014754425.2 Oryx dammah
CATTATTTTTACCCTTTATTTCCTTCATCAGATAAATTCAGGAAAGCTTTAAAAACATACCAGTAATTTTCTTTTAAAATATATAATGTCTTACTATATCTATGTACATTTTGCTTTGCCAATAATTTTTGAATGAATTGAAGATTTATTTAGAGTTGTACAATACAGATAAAATCAAGAGCTTATATTATAACAACATTATTCAGTTGATTACCATCACTTTCCAATATCAACTAGCTGTTTATTAATTGTCATATTCATTAACTTGTAGTCTCTCAATTAAAATTTCCTGATAATTGTTTCAGACTTCATTGAAGTAGATTTTTACATTATCATCATTTTTTTAAACTTAGCTGGGGTTTAAAATATATATTTAGAATTAATCACCATAAACTATTTTAAAACTTTAACCTCATGGATTAGAATATACAATTTAATAGTTTTATTTACTGTTGTTTATGTTATCACTTATTCTAGGTCATAAATTTCAATAATTATATTTTGATTTATTTGTAAGTATAGTTGATAGAATAGTATTTTATTTCATTTAGTTAAAGGAAATGAAGATTATTAAAATGAGGTTTCTTATGTATTCAGTGGCAGTACAGACAATATTATTGAGTCTTAAATTGGATTCATATTTATGGAAGCCAAAACAAACTAGAGAAATGTTATGATTTTTGTTTCTTTTATCCATAGATAAAATGATGTCAATTCATCATAATAAGAAGTACTTATATTTTTTCAAATCAATTTGATAAAAATTTCCATATTGGTGATTATACATACTAGCACAATATTAAAAATTTTGACAATGTTTTCCAGAAAGACCAAACAGTTTTCATGTCACTAATACAGACTATAAAAGCATGGAGTGAAAACAGCTTAGTAAAAACTGCTAAAAAACAACTTATTAAACAATTCTAGGGAACAGGAAACTAAGAAAGTTGAATAATTCAATAATTATTTATGTATTAAACACTTAAGTACTAGTGACACTTTAGTAAACAAAAGTTGACAAAGCTATTCTCCTAACATTAGCAGAAAAATAAAGATTAAAAATGTTGAAGTGCAGAGGCTGTTAATGTACTTATTGCTTTTCCACTTTCAATGAAAAATAAAAGTGTAGCCTCATTCCTTTAAGACTTTTTTAACCCTATATACTTTGGGGCAGAGAGAAAATAAAGCATTAATAAGTATGAGAAAAAAAATAAAGAATACCAAGATCTATACTTAAACTGTCAGTTTCAACTCAAAAGACAGATATTTGAGAACTGTCAGTTATAATATACACTTCTATACCACATTCTGTTTTACCTAAGCCTTAATCTCAGTAAGAGTGTCTTGAAATCTATTCTCATTAATTATTTGTTTTGTATTCGTCAACTATAGCCACAATGAAGCTGTATAAGAAACCACTCTAAAAGAAGTAGCATGCAAATCAAGTTTTGATTTCTCACTCTTGCGCATGTGGTTTGGCTGGAGTTCAGTTGATCTAAGGCTGTGATTAATTCTTAACCAAGGGTTGGATTCAAATCTATTCCTTGTTTTTCTTATTCTTTTGGGACCAGTGGGTTTGCTGGGGCATGCTCTTCTCATGGCAAAGACAGAAGTAGGAACAGGACAAGCCCAATCATACAAGTACTTCAAGCTTCTTATCACATTTCTTCCGTCAATCCATTTAACAGTGCAAGTCACATGGCCAAGTCCACAGAGGTAAGAGGAAGGGAAAAAATATTTGTGGAACAATGATCTAATCTACCACAGAATCTAACAGCCTGGCTAATGACCTGTTCCAAATATTTCATATATTTTACAACCTATATTACACTGTTCTTATGGTTCCCAACTATTACTGCAACAAACTGAAAAGTATAAGTATCTGGGCAGCCTAAACTGTGTAACATTTTTCATGAATCATAAATAAGACTTCAGAGAATGCATTTTTGCTCTCGAAAAGACATTATTTAAAATTTTGAGATATTTAGACAAAGATATTTATGAGACAATACAAAAAGATTTCACATACCTTTATCCATTTTCTTCCAAACATAATTTACATCTTGCAAAATTTCAGTGTAATATCACAATTAAATGACATTATATTACTCAACAACCTTATTCAGATTTTGCCAGTTTTATATGCAGTCATGTGTATGTATGTCTATATATATATATATATATGCAATTTTATGTGTAGATTCATATGGACATATCACAAGATATAAACTAATAGTTCCATTACAGGGATTTCTTGTGCTATCCTTGTATAGGCACAGACATCTTGTTCCCTACCAGCTCCTGGCAACTACTATCTGGTTCTCCATTTCTGTAATTTTATCTGCTTAGTAATGCTATATAAATGGATTCATGCAGTATACAGACTTTGAGATTGGCTTTTTTTCACTTACAATAATTATGTGATATCTATCCCAGCTGTTATATGTATCAATAAATTTTTATTGATGAATGGTATTCTGTGGCATGATGTCACAGTCTGTTTAACCATTCATCTATAAAAGGGCAATATTTTCTATCAGCTATTATAAACGTGTTAGTAACATTAATTATACAGATTTTATGTTAGCATCATTTTTTGTTCTTCTAGTATAAATACTCAATAGTGCAATTGCTGGGCCAGATGGAAAATGTACATTTAGCTTTGTAAGAAACCTTTGTATTATTTTCCAGAGTAGCTGTACCATTTTCATTTAGGAATAAGTGAGTGATCCAGATTCTCTAACAATCATATATTTTAAAAATGTGCAGGGACCATAGAGCATTATTTTCCAAAATATGGGTAAAGTTTTGGTTTAACACTCATTTTATAGGAATTGAAGTAGTATACATTTTTTTTTTCCTTTAGAAAATATTTAAAACAAGGCTTTAAGCATTGTTCAGGTAGTAGGAAATTTCTGAAAAAACTAAAGAACACTTCACTTTAATTCTATCCTTTTAAAATTTAATTTTTCCTTTTAATTTAAGGAACTGTATGTTTCATTGTATAAAATAATCAGGGGTTATAGTGGTTTCATATGATTTTACACATTTAACCTGATGATAATTGTTTGAGGTAACTACGATGTAATAGGTTATACTAATCCCTAGGTGTTTTGGAAAGTCACATCACCAAAAGAAATGGCTCCATAATTGGTATAAGTAAAGAATGTATAGGACTTCCCTGGTGGTCCATTGGTTAAGAATTCAGCTACCAATGCAGGGAACTGGGTTTTATCCTTGATCTGGAGAGATTCCATTTGCCACAACTGCTGAGCCCAGGTGCCCTAAAGCGTGTGCTCTGCAACAAGAGAATCCAGCGCAATGGGAAGCTGAGACTAGAAAGTAGCCCCACTCATCACAACTGGAGAAAGCCCATGCACAGCAACAAAGACCCAGTGCAGCCAAAAAAAAAAAAAAGAATGCACAAATTAAGGTCCATATTTTTAATTTTTAATCTTTAATCATTAAAACAATCTGTTTCTCTTCATTGAGTGATTATGGTAATAAGGGAATCTATGGATACAATAACCAAATAATCAAGTTTTGTTTTCTTCTCTCACACACCAAGTCATGTGTGAAGTCACACATGACCCTTAAGTATTTGATATAAAAGTAACAAATGCTTTTAAAAAGTGTAGAGCAGCCCTTTGTCTCAGACTGAGAAAAAATGTATTTATCATTCTGAATTTTCTTCACCCAACTTCAAATCCTGACTCCTAGGTTTGTTTTCTTCTGCCTCATTTTGTTTTTATTTGATGACAACCTATAGACTTTGTGATGCAGTCTAAACCTCTAGCCAACTCTGTTTTCAGACTTTTATTCTGTGTTAAGAGTGCTAGGAGAATACTTCATTTTTGTTTTGCCCTTCATGGATTAACAAGGTCCTCAGGTCTCAATTTTAATAAACAAGGGATTTCAGAACCTATAATGAGGAAATAAATTCTAGTGACCACAGAGAGGATATTTGGTAGTGGTGGGGGTGGGTACAGTGTATTCACAGAGTTGAGAGCAATGTGTTTTCTTAATTTAGTTGAATGATTGTCACTTCACTGTTCTGTCAGTGTAGGGTTTTACTGAATAATCAATTTACCACCTTCAAGTACAAAGAGCAGAGAAGCACATCAGAAGTTTTGGATATTTTCCTATTCTGAATCAATGGTTCAGGCTACAACTCCCAAGTTATTCATAAATGGGATTAGAAAGATACAACTTTTAGTAGCCATTAATCAACAATATTTTTGCAGTAATTTGCAAGCAGTTGCATTACAATGTTTACTATCAGATATATTCCTCAGTGTATATCCTGAGCCTTGTCAAAGGAAATGAAAAATTCCAAGGAATAGTAAATTTTACCTTTAGGACAGCAAATATTCCTCAAGAGAATTATGCAGAATTTATCAACCAATATTACCCTTAATTTTTGTTTAAAAAAGACTTTTTTCTGTGTTTTTCCTCCTCTGGCCCTTGGACAATGGCACACTTTCAATTGCATTAAAACAATAACCAAGCAAACAAATAAGATCATTTTAGCTTAGAAAATGAAGTTCTTAAAATATTTGACAGTAAAAAGTAAAGTATCCAAGTCAGTTACAGTAAACCTCCTTATTGCCCAAACTCTTATAATGAAATCTTGAATGTCATTAATAGCTTCAATGTAGTTAAAAGGATAATATTCCAAATTTGTAAAATCTGAACATAACTTAATTAAAGGTAAGAATTTCTTTGTAATCAAGGTTAAATCCAATCATGATTACAAAGAAATTGACAATAAATCTAGTATTTGCCAATCATGGTTATCTGAACAGCATATACATATATGCCAAGGAAAAGAAAATCAACTTATAAGAATGCCTTAACAAATTGAAACTTTGACAAACTATGGAAGAGGTGGGTTTATTCATTTTACTAATTTTCTGTGTGTATATGTGACTCATTATGTAACCTTTCCTTTTGTCTTTTATTCTGTTTTGTCTCTGAATCTTACTTTGTCTGGTGCTAGGTTAAAGGCAACTCTGGGAGACATGGTCAAATTTCCAGGACACTATTATCTGCTCCTATCATCAAGTATCCATTGCTCATTGTTGAAACTCAGCATATGCCTTCAGAATTAAATTCAAAAGAAGGAAAAAGCTTTACACAGCAAGTATACTAGTCAAGTTGTTTAAAAACTTTGTCCTTAAGAATATAATGGAGATAGGGTGAGTAAAACTGTTAACCTAGCAATCAGGAGAAGGTACTATTCCTAATTGATACTTTGTAAAAGGAAAATAACTTTTTTAAAAAACCTGGGTGTTAAAGTGATGTTTTTAGAAGACAAATTGGAATAACATCCTCATACTGACCTCAGTCTGTAAGAAGGTGACAGGCTTTTATTGTGAAAGGAGAAATCTCCTTCCATTTGGGGACAAAAAAATGTAGCAAATAATGTTAACTAATGTCCAGGAATCTCTGGTGGAGTCTTGGGTCAAAGATGGCCTGCTGTGGGGTCAGGGTCACTGAATACAAGGGTCCTGGGAACTGGCATAAGTCCTTTTGAATGAGGTCACCATTACTCCTACCATAGTAGGAGGGAAGGGAAATTGCCTTGCCCATCAGCAGAAAATTGGATTAAAGATTTACTGAGCTTGGACCCATCAGAGCAAGACCCAGATTCCCCCACAGCCAGTCCCTTCCATCTGGAAGCTTCCACAAACCTCTTATCCTTTACCATCAGAGGGCAGACAGAATGAAAACCATAAATGGGGGGGGGAGGGGTCCCAAGATGGCAGATGTATAGGACAGGGACCATTTTCTCCCCTACAAATTCATCAAAAGATCATTTGAATGTTAAGCAACTTTCACAAAACAACTTCTTAACACTGGAGGAGGACACCAGGCACCCAGGAAGTCAGCCAAACCCTTCAAAAGGATGTAGGACAAAATACAAAAGAGGTAAACAGAGACAAAATATCTAGGGATGGAGCCCTGTCCTGGGGAGGGAGTTGTGAAGGAGGAGAAGTTTCCACACAATAGGAAACCCTCTCATAGGCATATCTGTGCAGAGCTTTGGAATCTCAGAGGGCAATATAACTGGGAGGAAAACACACAGACACACACAGAGAGAGAGAGAATATACTCAGTCATGTCTGATTCTTTGTGACCAAATGGACTATACAGTCCATGGATTCTCCAGGCCAGAATACTGAAGTGGGTAACTGAAGTGGATATCCGTTCTCTTCTCCAGGGGATCTTCCCAATCCAGGGAGAAACCCAGGTCTCCCATGCTGCAGGCAGATTCTTTACCAGCTGAGCCTCCATGTAAGCCCACAGAATACACACCTAACCACAACTACCTACTAGCAGAGAAGTGGCTCAGATGCTAGTGTCCATCACCAGTGAGTGGGGGTTGGGCAGGGAGGTGTGTGTTGCATCATCCTTAGGGTAAAGACCAGGCTTGAATGCCCTGAGGACAATCTGAAGGGCCTAGTATGAGATAGCAGCCCAAACCATGGGATCACCAAAGAGACAAAAAAATTTTTAAAAAGGAACTTTTTTGCAGAAGATTTTAATACTACATGGCGACTGCTGGCATAGCTCACCGAACAAAGGATTGTGCCCTGCTGCTGCTGCTGCTGCGTCACTTAAGTCATGTCTGACTTTGTGCGACCCCATAGACGGCAGCCCACCAGGCTCCCCCGTCCCGGGATTCTCCAGGCAAGAACACTGGAGTGGGTTGCCATTTCCTTCAATGCCTGAAAGTGAAGATGCTCAGTCGTGTCCGACTCTTAGCGACCCCATGGACTGCAGCCTACCAGGTTCCTCCATCCATGGAATTTTCCAGGCAAGAGCACTGGAGTGGGTTGCCATTGCTACCAAAGGAGAGCAAGCTGGCTGCCATTTAGGGTCCTCCCTCCCCAGAGGCAGAAAGGCAGGTGTGAGACAGCTAGAACCAGAAGGCTAGGGACTGCTGCAATCTCATCCCAGAGACTGCATCTTCCACAAAACTGGGAGCAGGCTGCCAGTTGCTAATCATGTCTTTCTGGGATCTTGGATGGGCAGGAATGTCACAGCCTGAGATTAGCTCACCAGAGGAGACACACAGCACACCTTGGACTATACCTTCACGACACACCTGGGAAATCGAAAGCTGGGACCAGGAAGGTGCATAAAATGCATGGTCCACCTGAGACAGTGACCTCGCCAAGCACCTAGTCACCTGAGTGGCTTGAACCTGGGAAAGGCCCAAAGGTCTGTGCCCCTGCAGAGCACCCAAGAACTTGAGTGGCTTAGACTAGGAAAGTGCACAAAATGCAGGGCTTACTCGGTCAGTGCCCTTGCAGAGCACCCTGGAGCCTGAGAAGTGTGGACCTGGGAAGCACACGCTGCCCTGGGCTGTGGCAAACCCAGTGTGGTCCATCCACTGTAAGCACTCCCCATATATGCCAGTGGTATTTGTTTGCAATGTCCCTTCCTCTCCAAGGTTCAGTTCAGTTCAGTTGCTCAGTCGTGTCCGACTCTGCAACCCCATGAATTGCAGCACGCAAGTCCTCTCTGTCCATCACCAACTCCCGAAGTTCACTCAGACTCACGTCGATCAAGTCAGTGATGCCATCCAGTCATCTCATCCTCTGTCGCCACCTTCTCCTCCTGCCCCCAATCCCTCCCAGCATCAGAGTCTTTTCCAATGAATCAGCTCTTTGCATGAGGTGGCCAGAGTACAGGGGTTTCAGCTTTAGCATTAGTGCTTCCAAAGAAATCCCAGGGCTGATCTCCTTCAGAATGGACTGGCTGGATCTCCTTGCAGTCCAAGGGACTCTCAAGAGTCTTCTCCAACACCACAGTTCAAAAGCATCAATTCTTCAGTGCTAAGCGTTCTTCAAAGTCCAAATCTTACATCCATACATGACTACTGGAAAAACCATAGCCTTGACTAGACGGACCTTAGTTGTCAAAGTAATGTCTCTGCTTTTGAATATGCTATCTAGGTTGAACATAACTTTTCTTCCAAGGAGTAAGCGCCTTTTAATTTCATGGCTGCAATCACCATCTGCAGTGATTTTGGAGCCCCCCCAAAATAAAGTCTGACACTGTTTCCACTGTTTCCCCATCTATTTCCCATGAAGTGATGGGACCAGATGCCATGATCGTCATTTTCTGAATGTTGAGCTTTAAGCCAACTTTTTCACTCTCCTCTTTCACTTTCATCAAGAGGCTTTTTAGTTCCTCTGCACTTTCTGCCATAAGGGTGGTGTCATCTGCATATCTGAGGTTATTGATATTTCTCCTGGCAATCTTGATTCCAGCTTGTGCTTCTTCCAGTACAGCATTTCTCATGATGTACTCTGCATAGAAATCAAATAAGCAGGGTGACAATATACAGCCTTGACGTACTCCTTTTCCTATTTGGAACCAGTCTGTCATTCCATGTCCAGTTCTAACTGTTACTTCCTGACCTGCATACAGATTTCTCAAGAGGCACGTCAGGTGGTCTGGTATTCCCATCTCTTTCAGAATTTTCCACAGTTTATTTTGATCCAAACAGTCAAAGGCTTTGGCATAGTCAATAAAGCAGAAATAGATGTTTTTCTGGAACTCTCGTGTTATTCCATGATCCAGCAGATGTTGGCATTTTGATCACTGGTTCCTCTGCCTTTTCTAAAACCAGCTTGAACATCGGGAAGTTTACGGTTCACGTATTGCTGAAGCCTAGCTTGGAGAATTTTGAGCATTACTTTACTAGTGTATGAGATGAGTGCAATTATGCAGTAGTTTGAGTATTCTTTGGCATTGCCTTTCTTTGGGATTGGAATGAAAACTGACCTTTTCCAGTCCTGTGGCCAATGCTAACTTTTCCAAATTTGCTAGCATATTGAGTGCAGCACTTTCACAGCATCATCTTTCAGGATTTGAAATAGCTCAACTGGAATTCCATCACCTCCACTAGTTTTGTTCCTAGGGATATTTTCTAAGGCCCACTTGACTTCACATTCCAGGATGTCTGGCTCTAAGTGAGTGATCACACCATCGTGTTTATCTGGGTCATGAATATCTTTTCTGTACCGTTTTTCTGTGTATTCTTGCCACCTCTTCTTTGTATCTTCTTCTTCTGTTAGGCCCAGACCATTTCTGTCCTTTATCGAGCCCATCTTTGCATGAAATATTCCCTTGGTATCTATAATTTTCTTGAAGAGATCTCTAGTCTTCCCCATTCTGTTGTTTTCCTCTATTTCTTTGCATTGATCACTGAAGAAGGCTTTCTTATCTCTTCTTGCTATTCTTTGGAACTCTGCATTCAGATGCTTATATCTTTCATTTTTTCCTTTGTTTTTGGCCTCTCTCCTTTTCACAGCTATTTGTAAGGCCTCCCCAGACAGCCATTTTGCTTTTTTTTGCATTTCTTTTCCATGGGGATGATCTTGATCCCTGTCTCCTGTACAATGTCATGAACCTCAGTCCATAGCTCATCAGGCACTCTACCTATCAGATCTAGTCCCTTAAACCTATTTCTCTCTTCCACTGTATAATCATAAGGGATTTTATTTAGGTCATATGAATGGTCTAGAGGTTTTCCCTACTTTCTTCAATTTAAGTCTGAATTTGGTAGTAAGGAGTTCATGATCTGAGCCACAGTCAGCTCCTGGTCTTGT
>NW_024070196.1:22626427-22701885 GCF_014754425.2 Oryx dammah
GCTTTGGCATAGTCAATAAAGCAGAAATAGATGTTTTTCTGGAACTCTCGTGTTATTCCATGATCCAGCAGATGTTGGCATTTTGATCACTGGTTCCTCTGCCTTTTCTAAAACCAGCTTGAACATCGGGAAGTTTACGGTTCACGTATTGCTGAAGCCTAGCTTGGAGAATTTTGAGCATTACTTTACTAGTGTATGAGATGAGTGCAATTATGCAGTAGTTTGAGTATTCTTTGGCATTGCCTTTCTTTGGGATTGGAATGAAAACTGACCTTTTCCAGTCCTGTGGCCAATGCTAACTTTTCCAAATTTGCTAGCATATTGAGTGCAGCACTTTCACAGCATCATCTTTCAGGATTTGAAATAGCTCAACTGGAATTCCATCACCTCCACTAGTTTTGTTCCTAGGGATATTTTCTAAGGCCCACTTGACTTCACATTCCAGGATGTCTGGCTCTAAGTGAGTGATCACACCATCGTGTTTATCTGGGTCATGAATATCTTTTCTGTACCGTTTTTCTGTGTATTCTTGCCACCTCTTCTTTGTAACTTCTTCTTCTGTTAGGCCCAGACCATTTCTGTCCTTTATCGAGCCCATCTTTGCATGAAATATTCCCTTGGTATCTATAATTTTCTTGAAGAGATCTCTAGTCTTCCCCATTCTGTTGTTTTCCTCTATTTCTTTGCATTGATCACTGAAGAAGGCTTTCTTATCTCTTCTTGCTATTCTTTGGAACTCTGCATTCAGATGCTTATATCTTTCATTTTTTCCTTTGTTTTTGGCCTCTCTCCTTTTCACAGCTATTTGTAAGGCCTCCCCAGACAGCCATTTTGCTTTTTTTTGCATTTCTTTTCCATGGGGATGATCTTGATCCCTGTCTCCTGTACAATGTCATGAACCTCTGTCCATAGCTCATCAGGCACTCTACCTATCAGATCTAGTCCCTTAAACCTATTTCTCTCTTCCACTGTATAATCATAAGGGATTTTATTTAGGTCATATGAATGGTCTAGAGGTTTTCCCTACTTTCTTCAATTTAAGTCTGAATTTGGTAGTAAGGAGTTCATGATCTGAGCCACAGTCAGCTCCTGGTCTTGTGTTTTTTTTTTTTTTTTTTTTTTGACTATATAGAGCTTCTCCATCTTTGGCTGCAAAGAATATAATCAATCTGATTTTGGTGTTGACCATCTGGTGATGTCCATGGGTAGAGTCTTCTCTTGTGTTTTTGGAAGTGGGTGTTTGCTATGACCAGTGCATTTTCTTGGCAAAACTCTATTAGTCTTTGCCCTGCTTCATTCTGCATTCCAAGGCCAAATTTGCCTGTTACTCCAGGTGTTTCTTGACTTCCTACTTTTGCATTCCAGTCCCCTATAATGAAAAGGATATCTTTTTTTTTTTTTTTTGATAATGAAAGAGGACATCTTTTTTGGGTGTTAGTTCTAAAAAGTCTTGAAGGTCTTCATAGAACCATTCAACTTCAGCTTCTTCAGTGTTACTGGTAGGGGCATATACTTGGATTACTGTGATATTGAATGGTTTGCCTTGGAAATGAACAGAGATCACTCTGTCATTTTTGAGATTGCATCCAAGTACTGCATTTCGGACTCATTTGTTGACCATGATGGCTAGTCCATTTCTTCTGAGGGATTCCTGACCTCAGTAGTAGATATAACGGTCATCTGAGTTAAATTTACCCATTCCAGTCCATTTTAGTTCACTGATTCCTAGAATGTCAATGTTCACTCTTGCCATCTCTTATTTGACCACTTCCAATTTGCCTTGATTCATGGACCTGACATTCCAGGTTCCTATGCAATATTGCTCTTTACAGCATTGGACCTTGTTTCTATCACCAGTCACATCCGTAGCTGGGTATTATTTTTGCTTTGGCTCCATCCCTTCATTCTTTCTGGAGTTATTTCTCCACTGATCTCTAGTAGCGTGTTGGGCATCTACTGACCTGAGGAGTTCCTCTTTCAGTATCCTATCAGTTTGCCTTTTCATGCTGTTCATGGGGTTCTCAAGGCAAGAATACTGAAGTGGTTTGCCATTCCCTTCTCCAGTGGACCACATGCTGCCAGACCTCTCCACAATGACCTGCCTATCTTGGGTAGCCCCCACGGACATGGCTTAGTTTTATTGAGATAGACAAGGCTGTGGTCCTAGTGTGATTAGATTGACTAGTTTTCTGTGAGTATAGTTTCAGTGTGTCTGCCCTCTGATGCCCTCTTGCAACACCTACCATGTTACTTGGGTTTCTCTTACCTTGGGCATGGGCTATCTCTTCATGACTGCTCTAGCAAAGCGCAGCCCCTGCTCCTTACCTTGGATGAAGGGTATCTCCTCACCACCACCCTTCCTGACCTTCAACGTGGCATAGCTCCTCTAGGCCCTCCTGCGCCCGTGTAGTCACTGCTCCTTGGACGTGGGGTTGCACCTCCTGGCAGCTGCCCCTGGCCTTGGGCATGGGGTGGCTCCTCCTGGCCGCTGCCCCTGACCTCGGACGTGAGGTATCTCTTCTCGGCCGCCACAGTACAACTTAACAAGTGAGCCTAAATAAGTGGCCACCTTCACCTCCTCATACCAGGCTGGAAATTAAGATACTGAAGAGACTTGCAAACAGAGGAAACCAAAATAAACAAAGAAGGAGGAACCACTCCAGAAGTGACAAGTACAACAGATTAAAACCTTGTCGTTACGAGGTACTATTACCTCGTACCTTATTCAGTAAAGAATCTGCCTGCAATGCCGGAGACCTGCTTTAGATTCCTAGGTCAGGAAGATCCCCTGGAGAAGGAAATGGCAACCCACTCCAGTACTCTTGCCTGGAGAATCCCATGGATAGAGGAGTCTGGAGGGCCACAGTCCATGGGGTTGCAAGAGTTGGACACGACTGAGTGATTAAACCACCATAGACCTTGAGAACAAGTACAAGCCAGAACAAAGGATTGTCAAGACACTGAACTGACCCCGCACTGCCCACAACAGCTCCAGAGAAATTCCTAGATATATTTTTAGTATTATCACTTTTAAACTTTAAATCTTAGTTCTTTATTACTCCATTAACTTTCATTTTTATAGCCGTTATTACCTTTCAAAAAAAAAACCCTATTTTTAAAAACAAATTCATATATATTTTTTACAGTTTTGTGATTGATTTTGTTTTGTATTTTTTATACTGTATTTTTTAAAGTCTAACCTCAATTCTTGGATTTTAATATTTGTTTTTTTATATATTTGTTATCAATTTTGTATCTTTGAGAATCTAATCTTCAGTATCCATTTTCACATAGGGATTTAATTACTGGCTTGATTTCTCTCTCCCTTTTTGATTCTCCCTTTTCTACTCCTGGTCACCTCTATCTCCCTCCTCCCTTTTCTCTTCTCTATATAACTCTGTGAATCTCTCTGGGTATTTCTGACTGTGGAGATTATTTCACCACTAACCTAGGGGTTTTATCTCCTGTGATGTATGGAGGGAGAAATCTTGAGGCTACTGTAAGACAAGAACCAAAACCCAGAAGCAGGAGGCTTAACTCCAGAAACTTAGAACATCAGAGAACTCCTGACTCCAGGGAACATTAATAGATAAGAGCTCACCTGAAAGTCTCCATACCTACACTGAAACCAAGCTCCACCCAAGAGCCAACAAGTTGCAATGCAAGACACACCATGCTAATTCTCCTGCAAGAAAAGAACACAATCCTGAATAAAAAACAGGCTTCCCAAAGCCATGCCAAACCCAAAATTTACTATTGGACACTTCATTGCATTCCAGAGACAAGAGATCCACTTCCCCCCTCTAGAACACAGACACAAGTTCTCTCAACCAGGAAATCTTGACAAGTCACTGGTCCAATCCTACCCACAGGGAGAAGACTCTGCAATTAAGAACTATGAACTTCCAGCCTGCAGAAAGGGCACTCCAAACACAGCAATCTAAACAAATGAAAAGGCAGAGAAATATTAAGCAGGTGAAGGAACATGATAAAAACTCACCAAACCAAACAAAAGAGGAGGAAATAGGGAGTCTACCTGAAAAAGAATTCACAATAATGATCAAAAATGATCAAAAATCTTGAAAACAAAATGGAGTTACAGATAAATAGACTAGAGATAAGGATTTAGAAAATGCAAGACATGTTTAACAAGAACCTAGAAAAATAAAGAAGAGTCAATCAATAATGAACAATGAAATAACTGAGATTTAAAGCACTCCAGAGGGAACCAACAGTAGAATAACTGAGGCAGAAGAGAGGATAAGTGAGATGGAAGATAGAATGGTAGAAATAAATGAAGCAGAGGAAAAAAGAATTAAAAGAAATGAGAACAATCTCAGAGACCTCTGGGACAATGTTAAATGCCCCAACATTCGAATCATAGGAGTCCCAGAAGAAAAAGACAAAAAGAAGGCATGAAAGAATACTTGAGGAGATAATAGCCCTAAACTTCCCTAAAAATGGGAAGGAAATAGTTGTCCAAGTCCAAGAAATCCAGAGGCCTAAGCAGGATAACCCAAAAGCAAAAAACTCAAGACACAAATTAATCAAACTAACAAAAATTCAACAAAAAGAGGAAATATTAAAAGCAGCAAGGGAAAAGCAACAAATAACATACAAGTGGATCCCTATAAGGATAACAGCTGACCTTTCAATAGAAACTGTTCAGGCCACAAGGGAATGGCAGGACATACTTAAAGTGATGAAAGAGAAAAACCTCAACCAAGACAACTCTAATCAGCAAGGGTCTCATTCAGATATGAAGGAGAAATCAAAAGCTTTACAAACAAACAAAAGCAGAGAGAATTCAGCAGCACTAAACCAGCTCTTCAATAAATGCAAAAGGATCTTCTCTAGACAGGAAACAAAGACATGGTTTATGAAAATGAACTCAAAACAATAAATAAATAATAACAGGATCATATTTATCAATAATTACCTAAAATGTAAATGGTTAAATGCTCTAACAAAAAGACAAAGGCTGGCCAAATGGATACAAAAACAAAACCCATATATATATATAGCAGTCTACAAGAGATCCACCTCAAACCCAGGGACATATACAGACTGAAAGTGAGGAACTGGAAAAAAGAGATTTCATGCAAGTCGATAACAAATTAAAGCAGGAATAGCAATACTCATATCAGATAAATTAGACTTTGAAAATAAAGACTTGATAAGGGACAAAGAGGGACACTACATAATGATCAAAGGGTCAATCCAAGAAGATATAACAATTATAAATACATATAACCCAACATAGAGGCACTTCAATACATAAGGCAATTGCTAACACATGTGAAAGGGGAAATTAACAATAACACGAAAATCGTAAGGGACTTTAATACCCCATCTATTGTATCTGTGGATAAATCAACCAAACAGAAAATTAGCAAGGAAAAACAAGATTAAATGATACAGTGGACCAGTTAGACCTAATTGATATCTTCAGGACATTTCACTTAAAAACAATGACTTTCACCTTTTTCTCAAGTGCAAATGGAACATTCTCCAGGATAGATCACATCCTGAGTCATAAATCCAGAATTGTAAGTTAAAAAAAAATTGAAATCATTTCAAGCATCTTTTCTGATCACAATGCGGTAAGATTAGCTGTGAACTAAAGGAAATATATATATATATATACAAATACAATGGCTGACTTTATTTTGGGGGCTCCAAAATCACAGCAGATGGTGATTTCAGCCATGAAATTCAAAGACACTTACTCCTTGGAGGGAAAGTTATGAGCAACCTAGAGAGCATATTAAAGAGCAGAGACGTTACTTTGCCAAAAAGGTCCCTCTAGTCAAGGCTATGATTTTTCCAGTAGTTGTGTATGGATGTGACAGTTGGACTGTGAAGAAAGCTGAGCGCTGAAGATGGATGCTTTTGAACTGTGGTGTTGGAGAAGACTCTTGAGATTCTCTTGGACTTCAAGGAGATCCAACGAGTCCATTCTAAAGATCAGTCCTGGGTGTTCATTGGAAGAACTGATGCTGAAGCTGAAACTCCAATACTTTGGCCACCTAATGTGAAGAACTTACTCATCTGAAAAGACCCTGATGCTGGGACGGATTGTGGGCAGGAGGAGAAGGGGACAACAGAGGATGAGATGGATAGATGCCATCACCAACTCAATGGACATGGGTTTGGGTAGTCTCCAGGAGTTGGTGATGGACAGGGAGGCCCCCAAAAATAAAGTTAGCCACTGTTTTCCCATCTATTTCACATGAAGTGGTAGGACTGGAAGCCATGACCTTAGTTTTCTGAATGTTGAAATGGAATGTTACTCAGCCATTTTAGGAATAAAATCAGGTAATTTGTAGAGACATGGCTAGAACTAGAGACTGTCAAATAAAACGAAGTAAGAAAGAGAAAAAGAAATATGATATATTAACACATATATATATAATTTAGAAAAATGGTATATGTTCAGTTCAGTCACTGAGTCACTCACCCATGAATCACAGCACACGAGGCCTCCCTGTCCATCACCAACTCCCGGAGATCACTCAGACTCACATCCATTGACTCAGTGATGCCATCCAACCATCTCATCCTCTGTCGTCCCCTTCTCTCCCTGCCCCCAGTCCTTCCCAGCATGAGAATCTTTTCCAGTGAGTCAACTCTTCACATGAGGTGGCCAAAGTACTGGAGTTTCAGCTTTAGCATCATTCCTGGCGAAGAAATCCTAGGGCTGATCTCCTTCAGAATGGACTAGTTGGATCTCCTTGCAGTCCTACGGACTCTTGAGAATCTCCAACACCACAGTTCAAAAGCATCAATTATTCAGCGCTCAGCTTTCTTCACAGTCCAACTCTCACATCAATACATGACCACTGGGAAAACCATAGCCTTGACTAGACAGACCTTTGTTGGCAAAGTAATTTCTCTGCTTTTGAATATACTATCTAGGTTGGTCAAAACTTTTCTTCCAAGGAGTAAGTGTCTTTTAATTTCATGGCTACAGTCACCATCTGCAGTGATTTTGGAGCCCCCAAAAATAAAGTCTGACACTGTTTCCACTGTTTCCCCATCTATTTCCCATGAAGTGATGGGACCAGATGCCATGGTTTTCACTTTCTGAATGTTGAGCTTTAAGCCAACTTTTTCACTCTCCTCTTTCACTTTCATCAAGAGGCTTTTTAGTCCCTCTTCACTTTCTCCCATAAGGGTGGTGTCATCTGCATATCTGAAGTTATTGTTATTTCTCCTGGCAATCTTGATTCCAGCTTGTGCTTCTTCCAGCCCAGCATTTCTCATGATGTACTCTGCATAGAAGTTAAATAAGCAGGGTGACAATATACAGCCTTGACGTACTCCTTTTCCTATTTGGAACCAGTCTGTTGTTCCATGTCCAGTTCTAACTTTTGCTTCCTGATCTGCCTACAAATTTCTCAAGAAACAGGTAAGGTGGTCTGGTATTCCCATCTCTTTCAGAATGTTCCAGAGTTTATTGTGATCCACAGAGTCAAAGGCTTTGGCATAGTCAATAAAGCAGAAATAGATGTTTTTCTGGAACTCTCTTGCTTTTTCCATGGGCCAGCATATGTTGGCAATTTGGTCTCTGGTTCCTCTGCCTTTTCTAAAACCAGCTTGAACATCGGGAAGTTCATGGTTCACATATTGCTGAAGTCTGGCTTGGAGAATTTTGAGCATTACTTTACTAGCGTATGAGATGATTGCAATTGTGCGGTAGTTTGAGCATTCTTTGACATTGCCTTTCTTTGGGATTGGAATGAAAACTGACCTTTTCCAGTCCTGTGGCCGATGCTGAGTTTTCCAAATTTGCTGGCATATTGAGTGCAGCACTTTCACAGCATAATCGTTCAGGATTTCAAATAGCTCAACTGGAATTCCGTCAGCTCCACCAGCTTTGTTCAAAGTGATGCTTTCTAAGGCCCACTTGACTTCACATTCCAGCATGTCTGGCTCTAAATGAGTGATCACACCATCATGATTATCTGGGTGGTGAAGATCCTTTGGACAGTTCTTCTGTGTATTCTTGCTACCTCTTCTTAATATCTTCTGCTTCTGTTAGGTCCTTAACACTACTGTGGACAGGAATCCCTTAGAAGAAATGGAGTAGCCATAATGGTGAACAAAAGTGTCTGAAATACAGTACTTGGTTGTAACCTCAAAAACGACAAAATGATCTCTTCGTTTATAAGGCAAACTATTCAATATAACAGTTATCCAAGCCTATGCCCCAACCAGTAATGCTGAAGAAGCTGAAGTTGAAACGGTTCTATGAAGACCTACAAGACCTTTAAGAACTAATACCCAAAAAATATATTCTTTTCATTATAGGGGACTGGAATTCAAAAGTAGAAAGTGAAGAAATGCCTGGAGTAACAGGCAAATTTGGCCTTGGAGTACAAAATGAAGCAGGGCAAAGGCTAATAGAATTTTGCCAAGAGAATGCACTGGTCATAGCAGACACCCTCTTCCAACAACACAAGAGAAGACTCTACCCATGGACATCACCAGATGGTCAACACCGAAATCAGATTGATTATATTCTTTGCAGCCAAAGATGGAGAAGCTCTATACAGTCAAAGAAACAAGACCAGGAGCTGACGGTGGCTCAGATCATGAACTCCTTATTGCCAAATTCAGACTTAAATTGAAGAAAGTAGGGAAAACCACTAGACCATTCAGGTATGACCTCAATCAAATCCCTTATGATTATACAGTGGAAGTGAGAAATAGATGTAAGGGACTAGATCTGATAGGTAGAGTGCCTGATGAACTATAGCCTGAGGTTCATGACATTGTACAGGAGACAGGGATTAAGACCATCCCCATGGAAAAGTAATGTAAAAAAGCAAAAAGGCTGTCTGAGGAGGCCTTACAAATAGCTGTGAAAAGAGAAGTGAAAAGCAAACGAGGAAAGGAGAGATGTAAGTATCTGAATGCAGAGTTCCAAAGAATAGCAAGAAGAGATAAGAAAGCCTTCCTCAGTGACCAATGCAAAGAAATAGAGGAAAATAACAGAATGGGAAAGACTAGAGATCTCTTCAAGAAAATTGGAGATACCAAGGGAAAAATGGTATAGAGGACCCTATTTGAAAAGCAGAAGTAGAGACAGAGATGTAGAGAACAAATATATGGATACCCAGGAAGGAAAGGATGAGTTAGGGGGCTTGGGATTGAAATATAAATATAATTTTTATGTATTTTATTATTTCAGTCGCTCAGTCTTGTCCAACTCTTTGTGACCCCATGAATCACAGCATGCCAGGCCTCCCTGTCCATCACCATCTCCCGGAGTTCACTCAGACTCACATCCATCGAGTCCGTGATGCCATCCAGCCATCTCATCCTTGGTCATCTCCTTCTCCTCCTGTCCCCAATCCCTCCCAGCATCAGAGTCTTTTCCAGAGTCAACTCTTCGCATGACGTGGCCAAAATACTGGAGTTTCAGCTTTAGCATCATTTCTTCCAAAGAAATTCCAGGGTTGATCTCCTTCAGAATGGACTGGTTGAATCTATATTAAATACCTATATTTAATATATAAATATCATCATATTCTATTAATATAATAAATATAATAATGTTATTATATATTTTTATTATTAATATACTTAATAAATACTATATAATTATATTGTTATTGCATATATTATATAAATAGTTATAAGAAATATAGCCCATATTTAATATATTTATAAATATTTAATAAGTTTTGCTTAATATTTATGTACTTATTTTATATATTACATATTTAATATATAAATAAAAATAATTTAAATATAAAAATACTGAAATATAAATTTTATACTATACATAAAACAGATAACTAATGAGATCCTATTGAACAGGTCAAAGAATTCGACTCAGTTCTCTGTGGTGACCTAAACAAGAAGGAAATACAAAAAAAGAGAGAATATATGTTTATATAGGTATCTGATTCACCTTGCTGTATAGTAGAGACTAACACAACATTGTAAAACAACTATACTCCAATAAAAATTCATTTTAAAAAGAGTAGGGGAGTATAGATTACAGAGTAAGAATAGGCTGTTTGACAGTCATAAATTAAGATAATATAATATGCAAATACTTTAATACTATTAAATATTAGTATTTTAAATTCCTAGATTATTCATAGAAATTGAAAAGTATTTCATAATACTTTTCCAAAACATTTTCCCATATTATATAGTATGTAATGAAGATGAATAAAAGAAAGTGCAATTTTGAACATTTTGTTTTCTTCTCAAATTATTTCTTAATTAAAATCTCAATATTGAGTTAGCTTAATATCACTAAATTGGTAATTTAATAATTTTGCAGTTAGTATAGTCATTATTTGAAGCAAAGGAATTTTAAAAACAAACAGAAAAATGTGTAGACATGGATAAATGGAGGCATAAATGATGGATAAATCACTCTAGTTTATAAATTTCATTAGTCATATCTCCAGGTCACTTTGATAGTTGCCTGACCAAATCTCTATTCTACCTCCAAAATCGTACCTGTCAATCATCCACTGTCTTCTTTTACCTCAATTTAGAGGACTAAAAGTCGACAATAAATCTAGATAAGGCAGTTATGAATCACAGAGTAGTTTAAAAGTAGAAGGCTGTGTCAGTCCCCCTTGGCAGAACCTGGAATTAATCTCTATGAAAACACTTACCTAAACTATGTTGAAAACTCCTTTCTATGTAGCATTCCTGAAACATTTCACCCAGCTAATGTTGTTAAAGAATCAGTATTGATGTTGGCATTGCTTATTATCACATGACATGGGTTATTGTTTTTATTTTGATACACTGTTCATGGTAATGAACTATTAAGTTTTGTTTTGGACATCCAAAGAACAATATTGCATTTATTACTAGAGACTAAGCCATACAAGCATTCTATATGTCATATACTAATTTATATTGCATTCTACCAAGCATGTTCTGGAGTTGATGGGACTTGAAAATATATCTTATACACTATTCAGAAGTAGGTTTTTCATTATTAATTTTAGGCAATTATTTCAAAGGTGGCTCAGAGGTTAAAGCATCTGCCCACAATACAGGAGACCTCAGTTCGATCCCTGGGTCAGGAAGATTCCCCTGGAGAAGGAAATGGCAACCCATTCCAGTATTCTTGCCTGGAGAATCCCATGGACAGAGGAGCCTGATGGGCTACAGTCCATGGGGTTGCAAAGAGTCAGACACAATGGAGTGACTTCACTTCAAAAACTGAAATATTATTCTATAGTGAGAATCAATATAATTTTATTTACATAGTGAGAAAATTTTGTTTTTATTGGTCATGTGTTCCAAACCTATCTACTAAAATAGTCTTTCTCACAACTTTCTTCTTTTAATAACATTCTCTCACACAGTGCAAATGGCGACTCTATAAAACCATGAGATTTTTAAATATGATTAGATCATTAAATAGAATCATCAAGAACATAGGACTTTCAAAAACATTTTTTTTAACCAAAACAGGAATGCAGCTTATTGTTTCTCAATTTGTAAAAGCTAATTGGGTCATGGCATGATTTTTGCTCTGTGAAAGACAGAATTCTGTGTAATCCAAGCGACTTGCCATGGAACAGATGGTGATAAAGGGAAGTTAGAATTCATTTTCAAAAATATTTTTATTAGGGAAAAATCCAACTTCTATGTCATAATTTATGATCTGTGAAGAAATATAAAGGTAGTCTATTTCTTTTGGTTCTTTCTTATTCCTTCACATAATTGTACAACCTAAAAAGATTTTACTCTTAATTTCCACTATCTCTTACTTGCTGGTATTTAACTTTTTAACATTAAATTATCAGTTTTTCTATGTTGATATCATTCTTCCTACAGCTGGATTTTTTTTTTTTTTACTACCACACTTGCTGAATATGCTTGTTAATTGAATGAAACATATTTATATAACTTCCTTTCCTTCATTGAACATATCTAGAGTAAGCATACATTTAAAATTAAACCTTAGAGATGATTTAAACTGGGTGGTGATACCCATTTTTCTTAATATCTATTTCACAAATGATCATGGATAATATTATTTTTGAGTTTTCATGTCACTCCATCTAAGTAGGCAAGGATTTATCTCATTAACAATGTTAATAAAGCAACCTTATAAACCTATAGAAAAGATAAATAAGAAACATCAGGGCTACAGGTCTGGAATAGTATGTATAATTTAACATGCTGGGAAAGGAAGACTTAGTGTTTACCATGTACCAAGTAGTGCTAGATATTACATGTAGGATTTTATGATATTGTGGGCCTATAAAATAAGGTATATTTTCTTTAACAGTCTACTGAAACCTCTTCACAGTTTACAGGCCAGTAGAAAAGAGTTGTTCTCGTTCTATATTGGATTTGACATTGTATGTATGCCTCCAGGGACTTCCCTGGTAGCTCAGCTGGTAAAGAATCTGCCTGCGATGCATGGGACCCCAGTTCCACCCCTGGGTCAGAAAGATCCCCTGGAGAAGGGATAGGCTACCCACTCCAGTATTCTTAGGCTTCCCTAGTGTTTCAGACAGTAAAGAATCTGCCTGCCCTTCAGGAGACCTGAGTTTAATCCCTAGATTTGGAAGAACTCCTGGAGAAGGGAATGGCTACCCATGTCAGTTTTCTTGACTGGAGAATTCCATGGACAGAGGAGCCTGGTGGGCTACACTCCATGGGGTCGCAAAGAGTCAGACATGACTGAGTGACTTTCACTTCACTTCATATGCCTACTGATGGCAGTAGGCATTTTCAAGAACATTACTACACAAAGGTAGTGAACAAGAGTAAGATCCAAAACATGCAATTCACCAAGAGAAGAGCTTTGTGAATAAAAGGCTAGATTGTTTCTGGGTTGAAAAAGATATGTATTATCTATCCTCTTCTAAATCTGTTCATTATGTGGACTGTTTTACAATAACTATGATGTCTTTTTGAATTATAATGCATTGATACAAAACCCACAGGAGTTCACATGATATAATCCTTTTTTCTAATAAAGTAGGTGGCCTAATATCATCTCACAGATGAATTATAATTACTGCAAGAAATTATCACAGCTGGAATTTATCAGTTATATACTGTGGACTACAATATCTTAGGTCTGTACTCTACCTGTTCCCTGTAGCTCTCAGTGTTGGTAGACTAAATTTTATGAACTCTAACAATGGGCTATCTTGCTCTCTGTGATTCTTCTGACTCCTCTCTCCTAAGAGTAACCACAAATTTGGGTTAATATGAAAAAACCCTTTAACTACAAAATCCTATGTAATGTCATATTAAGTAACTACATTGAACTGCAATGCTGTTGACCTGTTTCATAAATACGTGTCTCCCTCCCTCCCTGCTTCCACCACTCATTTATAATTTGCTTAAACAGCTAGCTTTTGTATTTTGTTGGAGTCCAACTCAAAGCAGGGAATCAGCCAGAAGGGGTGAGCACTGCCAACAGACAATGATGTCATCTCTGACTCATAGTACTACATAGAACTACATGGTTATCTCAAGCTTCAGGTTCTCTTTTATACTTTGACAAAAGCATTAGGTCAGAGGTTTGATGTTTTCAGTTTCCCCCACCCAGATTTACTGTACTTAACTTGTGATTACATTGTAACCTATGCTACATTCCACAGTTTATTTCTTAACTTTCTAAATCCTGTTTGCCCCTAGCATCTTCAGATCATTATCTCCTAAAAAGGCTTCTCAGTTCAGTTGAGTCACTCAGTCGGGCCCGACTCTTTGGAACCCCATGAATCGCAGCACACTAGGCCTCCCTGTCCATCACCAATTCCCAGAGTTCACTCACACTCACGTGCATAGAGTCAGTGATGCTATCCAGCCATCTCATACTCTGTCGTCCCCTTCTCCTCCTGCCCCCAATCCTTCCCAGCATCAGAGTCTTTTCCAATGAGTCAACTCTTCACATGAGGTGGCCAAAGTACTAGAGTTTCAGCTTTAGCATCATTCCTTCCAAAGAAATCCCAGGGCTGATCTCCTTCAGAAATGGACTGGTTGGATCTCCTTGCAGTCCAAGGGACTCTCAAGAGTCTTCTCCAACACCACAGTTCAAAAGCATCAATTCTTCGGTGCTCAGCTTTCTTACAGTCCAACTCTAACATCCATACATGACCACAGGAAAACCATAGCCTTGACTAGACGGACATTAGTCGGCAAAGTAATGTCTGTGTTTTTAATATGCTATCTAGGTTGGTCATGACTTTTCTTCCAAGGAGTAAGCGTCTTTTAATTTCATGGCTACAGTCACCATCTGCAGTGATTTGGGAGCCAAAAAAAATAAATAAATAAAGTCTGACACTGTTTCCACTGTTCCCTATCTATTTCCCATGAAGTGATGGGACCAGATGCCATGATCTTCGTTTTCTGAATGTTGAGCTTTAAGCCAACTTTTTCACTCTCCTCTTTCACTTTCATCAAGAGGCTTTTTAGTCCCTCTTCACTTTCTGCCATAAAGGTGGTGTCATCTGCATATCTGAGCTTATTGATATTTCTCCTGGCAATCTTGATTCCAGCTTGTGTTTCTTCCAGTCCAGCATTTCTCATGATGTACTCTGCATATAAATTAAATAAGCAGGGTGACAATATACAGCCTTGACGTACTCCTTTTCCTATTTGGAATCAGTCTGTTGTTCCATGTCCAGTTCTAACTGTTGCTTCCTGACCTGCATACAGATTTCTCAAGAGGCACGTCAGGTGGTCTGGTATTCCTATCTCATTCAGAATTTTCCACAGTTTATTGTGATCCACACAGTCAAAGGCTTTCTCATAGTCAATAAAGCAGAAATTCATGTTCTTCTGGAACTCTCTTGCTTTTTCCATGATCCAGCGGATGCTGGCAATTTGATCTCTTCTTCCTCTGCCTTTTCTAAAACCAGCTTGAACATCAGGAAGTTCATGGTTCACATATTGTTGAAGCCTGGCTTGGAGAATTTTGAGCATTACTTTACTAGCGTGTGAGATGAGTGCAATTGTGTGGTAGTTTGAGCATTCTTTGGCATTGCCTTTCTTTGGGATTGGAATGGAAACTGACCTTTTCCAGTCCTGTGGCCACTGCCAAGTTTTCCAAATTTGTTGGCATATTGAGTGCAGCACTTTCACAGCATCAGCTTTCAGGATTTGAAACAGCTCAACTGGAATTCCATCACCTCCACTAGCTTTATTTGTAGTGATGCTTTCTAAGGCCCACTTGACTTCTCATTCCAGGATATCTGGCTCTAGATTAGTGATCATATCATCATGATTATCTGTGTCGTGAAGATCTTTTTTGTACAGTTCTTCCGTGTATTCTTGCCACCTCTTCTTAATATCTTCTGCTTCTGTTAGGTCCATACCATTTCAGTCCTTGATCGAGCCCACCATTGTATGAAATGTTCCCTTGGTATCTCTAATTTTCTTGAAGAGATCTCTAGTCTTTCCCATTCTGTTGTTTTCCTCTATTTCTTTGCATTGATCGCTGAAGAAGGCTTTCTTATCTCTTCTTGCTATTCTCTAGAACTCTGCATTCAGATGTTTATATCTTTCCTTTTCTCCTTTGCTTTTCACCTCTCTTCTTTTCACAGCTATTTGTAAGGCCTCTCCAGACAGCCATTTTGCTTTTTTGCATTTCTTTTCCATGGGAATGGTCTTGATCCCTGTCTCCTGTGCAATGTCATGAACCTCATTCCATAGTTCATCAGGCACTCTATCTATCAGATCTAGGCCCTTAAATCTATTTTCTCACTTCCACTGTATAATCATAAGTGATTTGATTTAGGTCATACCTAAATGATCTAGTGGTTTTCCCAACTTTCTTCAATTTGAGTCTGAATTTGGTAATAATCTAGCTATTCTTAAATCCTAAACCCTAAACTCAGCAAACTTGTTTTTCTATAAATATTTCCCTCACAAACAGGTCTCAGGAAACAATCCTTCCCATGGCCTCAAGCTGCGTCCTATGTGCTCATCCTGGGACCTTCTTTGTAAAGATCCTTGAACAAATGTCAATGGTTATTTTATAGATTATATTCTGGGCACAACTGTAGAAGGCTTTATGCTTTCTTATGCTTCTCTCAAGCACCTTAAAATTCTTTCCAGCCAACTCAACTGAAAAAAGGAAAGAACAAGTCAGAATCACAAGGCCTAACTCCTTCATCCCAGGGCTGTGCCTGAGAGATGAGGAGAGGGGGTTTTGGCAGTGCCTCCATTTTGTAAGTAATGCCTAATGTGGCTCCCGACAGTATTTCCTTAGTGTTCATGGTGTTTAATCCTTGAGGATAGCATTTATAAATTTAGAAATATTATCTTTATAGTAATATTTACTTAATATTGTAAAAATTTACATATTATAAATATTTTGTTAATATTGTAAATATGGTAATATTTACTTTCACTTAACTGAAGAAAAGAAAAATAGCATCTTCCACTAAAAACAGTACTCTCATTTGTGAATCTAGCACCTACTTGGTATGGCTTTTGCTGTACAACAAATAGTATGAAGCTTTTGTTAAACACCTTTCTCCTCTGCTGAATTTTATATTAGAGTAATTCAATGGATAACAAAATTATTTATTATTTAATAGATTTTTCTTTCTTTTGAAATGTGTTGTAATAGATAGAAACCAGTGTATGGTGGAGATTCAACTCCTGACTTTGCCATTAGCTAATGCTAAGACAATCACATAATTCCCTTGAGACTCAGTTGTCAAACAATTTATGTCAGGATAGATCTTTATTTATAATTTAACACTTTGAATTTAGATAAATAAACATAACTTCTTTATTAGAGATCATTTGTTGCTCTGCATTATTCAGTATGATGAAAATAACCAAAAAAATCTTTCAAAATCTGAGCAAATTAAATGGTTTGAACAAAATAGGAACCCAGAGTCACTATTAAAGTTTATATGATTATATAAAATTTACATAAAATATTTGAATAAAAATACATTGAGGTTCAAAACTTTAGTTCACAATATGGAAAATGATATAAACTACCCTATATAAATAAGAAAGTAAGCAATAAAAATCATTTGTTAGAATGTTAAGATTATCAATGCTCACTTTTTAAAAATTATGTTACTACATGTCATTTTTCACATCATTTTTATTTTTATAATAAAATGTGTTATCCAATTTTAAACCAATCACCAAAGACACAAAATGAATCGGATTAGAAGAAAGAATACAAGTTAACCTCAGGTAGTTTCTCTTCACAAGTAATGTTTTTTGGCTTCTAATTTTTGAATTATTTTGGCCACATTGTGGCATGTGGGATTTTAGTTTCCCAACAAAGGATCAAACCCATGCCCCTTGCAGCGGAAATTCAGAGTCCTAACCACTGGACCACCAGGCAATTCCCCAAAGTAATATTTTTTAACTGTGGTTACAGCTATAATGAAAAGTAAATTCTTCATACTATCCAGAGTCTTGAAATAATTTAAACAGACATATATATTAAATTACATATAAAGTAACAAAAAAAAAAAAAAAGACTTTTCAAAATACATCTACCACTTCTTCATTGACTATGCTAAAGCCTTTGAATGAGTACATCACAGCAAACAAATTGTGGAATATTATTAAAAAGATGGAAATACTCAGGGGGTGGTCCTAAGATGGCAGAGGAATAGGACAGGGAAACCACTTTCTCCCCCACAAATTCATCAAAAGATCATTTGAATGCTGAGCAACTTTCACCAAACAACTAAATGCTGGCAGAGGACCCTAGGCACCCAGAAAGGTAGCCCATTCTCCTTGAAAGGAGGTAGGGTAAAATATAAAACACAAAAAGGGAGACAAAAAAGTTAGGGACAGAGACCATCCTGGGAAGGGTGTTGTGAAGAAGTTTCCAAACAGCACGAAACCCTCTCACTGGTGGGTCTGTGGTGGGGGTTGGAATCTCAGAAAGGAAGATAATTCAGTTCAGTTGCTCAGTCATGTCCAATTTTTTGCAACGCCATGGACTGTAGTATGCCAGGCCTCCCTGTCCATCACCAACTCCTGGAGATTACTCAAAATCATGTCCATTGAGTCAGTGAGGCCATTCAACAATCTCATCCTCTGTCATCCCCTTTTCCTCCCATCTTCAATCTTTCTCAGCATCAGGGACTTTTCAAATGAGTCAGCACTTCACATCAGGTGGCCAAAGTATTGGAGTTTCAGTTTCAACATCAGTCCTTACAATGAATATTCAGGACTGATTTCCTTTAGGATTGACTGGTTGGATCTTCTTGCAGTCCAAGGGACTCTCAAGAGTCTTCTCAAGGGACTTCTTATATTCTCTGCAGCCAAAGATAGAGAAGCTCTATACAGTCAGCAAAAACAAGACCAAGAGCTGGCTGTGGCTCAGATCATGAACTCATTGCCAAATTCAGACTTAAAGTGAAGAAAGTAGGGAAAACCCCTAGACCATTCAAGTATGACCTAAATAAAATCCCTTTTGACTATATAGTGGAAGTGAGAAATAGATTTAAGGAACTAGATCTGATAGACAGAGTGCCTGATGAACTATGGATGGAGGTTCATGACATTGTACAGGAGGCAGGGATGAAAACCATCCCCAAGAAAAAGAAATGCAAAAAAGCCAAATGGCTGTCTGTGGAGGCCTTACAAATAGCTGTGAAAAGACGAGAAGCAAAAAGCAAAGGAAAAAAAGGAAAGATATACCCATTTGAATGCAGAGTTGAAAGCTTTCCTCAGTGATCAGTGCAAAGAAATAGAAGAAAACAACAGAATAGGAAAGACTAGAGATCTCTTCAAGAAAATTAGAGATACCAAGGGAACACTTCATGCAAAGATTGGCTCAATAAAGGACAGAAATGGTAGGGACTGAACAGAAGCAGAAGATATTAAGAAGAGGTGGCAAGAATACACAGAAGGACTGTCCAAAAAAATCTTCATGACCCAGATAATCACAATGGTGTGATCAATCACCTAGAGCCAGACATCCTGAAATGTGAATTCAAGTGGGCTTTAGGAAGCATCACTAGTAGCAAAGCTAGTGGAGGTGATGGAATTTCAGTTGAGCCATTTCAAATCCTGAAAGATGATGCTGTGAAAGTGCTGAACTCAATATGCCAACAAATTTTAAAAATTCAGCATAGGACTGGAAAAGGTCAGGTTTCATTCCAATCCCTAAGAAAGGCCATGTCAAAGTGTGCTCAAACTACCTCACAATTCCACTCATATCACACGCTAGTAAAGTAATGCTCAAAATTCTCCAATCCAGGCTTCAACAATACGTGAACTGTGAGCTTACAGGTGTTCAAGCTTGACTTAGAAAACACAGAGAAACCAGAAATCAAATTGCCAACATCCGTTGGATCATCGAAAAAGCAAGGGAGTTCCATAAAAACATATATTTCTGCTTTATTGACTATGCCAAAGCCTTTGACTGTGTGGATCACAAACTGTGGAAAATTCTGAAAAAATGCAACATAACCTGGGGTGGGGGAGGGGGATGGGGGGATGGAATACAGACTACTCGCCTAACTGCACCTTCCAGTGGAGAAATATCCCAGGTGCTCAAGTCCACCACCAGTGAGAGGAGGCTGGACAGGGAGTCAAAGTTGCATGCTTAGGGTAAGGACCAGGTCTGAATGCCCTGAGGAGATTCTGAGGGAGCTAATGTGAGATAGCAACCCAAACTGTGGAATAGCCAGAGAGAGAGAAAAAAAAAAAGAGAGAGAGAGAGAGAACTTTCCTATGAAAAGCTCTAACCTAAGGCACAGCCTGGCCCACTCACAGAACAAAGGATTGAGAAAATATAAAAGGATAGATAGCTGGCTGTGGACTTGCCCCTGCCCCCACTGGAGGCAGAGAAGGAGGTGGACAAAGCCAGAGCCAAAAGCAAGGGGCAATCTCGAACCCAGAGATGGCATCCTTTACCAAACTGTGAGCAGGCTCCAGTTGCTAACCAAGTCTTCCTGGGATCCTGGATGGTTGACATCTGCCAGGAGAGTCACAGCCTTGAAATCGGCTCCTCAGGGCAGACATACAGCACACCTGAGAAGCTGTCTCAGGAAACTGAATGCCTGAGACCAGGGAGGTGATTAAGATGCACAGGCCACCTGGGACAGTGTGCTCACCAAACACCTTGTCGCCTGAGCTGCTTGGAGCTGGGAAGGGCAAAAAAACCACACCCAACTGAGTCTGTGCCTTTGTGGAGTACCAAGAACCTGAACCTGAGCAGCTTAGATCAGCAAAGTGCATGAAATGCAGGGCCCGCTTTGGACAGTACCCATGCAGAGAAACCTGGAGACTGGTCAATGTAGACTGGTAAAGCACACACCACAGTGAGCTGGGGCAAACCCAGTGTGGTCCATACACTGCGAGCTCTCCCCACACATGCCAGTGATATTTGTTTCCAGTGTTCCTCCCTTTCCACAGTACACCTGAGCAAGTGAGCGTAAATAAGTGACCACCTTCTCCCCCTTGTATCAGGGCAGAAATTAGACACTGAAGTGACTTGCAAACAGAGGAAGCCAAAATAAACAAAGAAGAGGGAACTGCTCTGGAAGTGACAGGTACAGCAGATTAAAACCCTGTAGTTAGCATTGACCAAGCATTGGAAGGGGCCTATGGACCTTGAGAAGAAGTATAAGCTGTAACAAGAAACTATCTGAAACTGAACTGACCCCACACTGCCCTCAACAGATCCAGAGAAATTCCTAGATATATTTTTACTATTATCATTTTTAATTTTTAAGTTCTCTATTACTCCTTTAATTTTCATTTTTATAACCTACTATTACCTTGCAAAAAAAGAGACTATTTTTAAAGCAAATTTCATATATATATATTTATAATTTTTGTGATTGATTCTGCTTTGTAGTTTTAATATTGTATTTTTGAGAGTCTAACCTCTACTCTAGATTTTAAATCTTTACTTTTTGATCTTTGTTATCAATTTTGTACCTTTAATCTTCAGTACGCATTTTTTTACTTAGGGGTGTGATTACTGACTAGATTGGTCTCTCCCCTTTTGTTTCTCCCTCTTCTCCTCCTGGTCATCTCTATCTCCCTCCTCCCTCTTCTCTTTTCCATGTAACTCTGTGAACCTCTCTGGGTGTCCCTCACCATGGAGAACCTTTTCACCATTAACCTAGATGTTTTATTATCTGTGCTATATAGATGGAGAAGTCTTGAGGCTACTGTAAGACTAAGACTGAAAGCCAGAGGGAGGCAGCTTAAATTCAAAATTGAGAACAGCAGAAAACTCCTGACTATAAGGAACATTAATTGACAAGAGCTCATCCAAAAGCCTCCATACATACACTGAAAACAAGCTCCACCCGAGAGCCAACAAGTTCCAGAGCAAGACATACCACATTAATTCTCCAGCAATGCAGGAACACAGCCCTGAGCATTAAAATACAGGCTACCCAGAGTCACACCAAACCAATAGACACCCCAAAACTCATTATTGGACACTTCATTGCACTCCAGAGAAAAGAGATCCAACTCCACCCAACAGAACACAGGCACAAGCGTCCCTAATCAGGAAATCTTGAAAAGACACTGGTCCAACCCCACCCACAGGGAGCAACCTCCACAATGAAGAGGAACCACAAACTTCCAGCCTACAGAAAAGCCACCCCAAACGCAGTAATCTAAACAAAATGAAAAGGCAGAGAAATATTCAGCATATAAAAGAACATGATAAATGCTCACCAAACCAAACAAAAGAGGAGGAGATAGGGAATCTACCTGAAAAATAATTCAGAATAATGATAGTCAAGATATCCAAAATCCTGAAAACAAAATGGAATTACAGATAAATAGATTAGAGATGAGGACTGAGAAAATGCAAGAAATGTTTAACAAGGACCTAGAAGAAATAAAAGAGAATCAATCAATAATGAATAATGCAATAACTGAGATCAAAAGCATTCTGGAGGGAACCAACAGTAGAATAACTGAGGCAGCAGATAGGATAAGTGAGGTGGAAGATAGAATGGTGGAAATAAATGATGCAGAGAGGAAAAGGGAATGAAAAGAAATGAGAACAACCTCAGAGACCTCTGGGGCAATGTTAAATGCCCCGACATTCAAATCATAGGAGTCCCAGAAGACAAAAAGAAAGGACATGAGAAAATACTTGAGGAGATAATATTTGAAAACTTCCCTAAAATGGGAAAGGAAATAGCCACCCAAGACCAAGAAACACAGAGAGTCTCAAACAGGATAAACTCAAGGTGAAACACCCCAAGACACATATTAATCAAATTAATGAAGATCAAACACAAAGAGTAAATATTATAAAAGCTGCAAGGGAAAAGCAACAAATAACACACAAAGGGATTCCCATAAGGATAACAGCTGATCTTAGAATAGAAACTCTTCAGGCCAGAAGGGAATGGCAGGACATACTTAAAGTGATGAAAGAGAAAAACCTACAACCCAGATTACTATAACCAGCAAGGATCTCATTCAAATATGAAGGAGAAATCAAAAGCTTTACAGACAAACAAAAGCTGAGAGAATTCAGCACTGCCAAACCAGCTCTTCAACAAATACTGAAAGATCTTCCCTAGACAGGAAACAAAGAAAAGGTTTATAAACTCAAATGCAAAACAACAAAGTAAATGGCAATGGGATCATACTTACCAATATCTACCTTAAATGTAAATGGGTTGAATGCCCCAACCAAAAGACAAAGATTGGATGAATAAATACAAAAACAAGACCTGCCAGAAGCCAGCACAAGGAGTCCCGTCGGTGGCAAAGGTCATGAGGTTAAGGGGCCCGACAGGCAAAGGCGAGTCAGGCCTTAAGGGAGCCTCGCTGGATCTGTTCGTGCATCTGCCCCAAAGCCAGAGTCTGCCTGCCTTACTGCATTGTGCTTTTCGCCTGCTCTTCTGACATTATACAGGGGGCTATCCCCCACTACTTCTCTCTGAAAAGGAGTTAACTTAGGACTTCAGTTAATAAATCTCCTGGGCATGACAAGGGTGCTTCAGTCCAAAAACCTCTCTGCTGGCAGACTAGCTTGTGTGACAGGATTATCCACACTCTTGCTACTACATGATTGTTTACAACCTCTCAACCATAAATAGCACAGAGAGTTTGGAGTATTTTGAAAGTCTTAGTTAGCATAGGGTTTTTCTAAAGATAAAAATCATGTTGGTGAAGGGTTTCATTGCTGAGTTAATGATTGCCGCCAGGCCTCCATATCATTAGGCACCTGGGAGTATGTTAATCAATGTAATCGGAATGTAGAAAAAGAAGTATAATAGTTTTGATGTTAGCAATACTAGACTTTTGAGTTAATGAATTGTCTCTTTGTTATAGATCACTGTATTCCTCTTTCTGTTATAAATCATTGTGTCCTTGCTATGTAAAAATGTAACTTTATCACTATCTTAAGACTAAATAGATCTTAAGGGGAAACAAGTTTTCTGATCGATTAACTTTATCAATAGAAAGAAAGGTGGAGCCATAAAAAGTTAATCGGTCTCCAGACCAGAAGATATTGTGAACAAATGTAAGACCCTTGTAAGAACAAAGATATGCTGATAAGGGTCAGAGCAGCTGACCCTGTGTGACTCTGTTTCTTACATTTATCTCTATGTATAATTAAAAGTGGACCTGAAAAATAAAGAAATCGACCAGTTCCTGAAAAGATTGGTTTCCCCCATGTGGTCTTTTCTTGTTCTCTTCTTTTCTGGCTGAATTCCCATCTGAAGCGTGGAGGCTCGCCAAGCCTACTAATTTTGCTGGGGCTTCTAAGATCTGACCAGGGAGGCCTTTGTGTCTCCTCTCCTTTGGGAGAATGAGAAGACCCCTGTGGCCTATGTAGATGGTGCAAACTCCTTGTCTTGGAGTTTTATTGGTTTCCCATGTAAACCAAGTTATTCAGCATCTTTTCTCCACTAATTTTCCTACTACATTATTCTTTCCTAATCTCTCTTTATATTTCTAATTAAATAGTCCTTTCCTAGATGTTGACTCCATCCACGCTTCAAATTCCCTGGATCCACTGGGGCTGGACCCTGGCAAAGACCCCTATATATGCTGTCTACAAGAGACCCACCTCAAAACAAGGGACACATACAGACTGAAAGTGAAGGGCTAAAATAAGATATTTCATGAAAATGGGGACCAAAGGAAAGCAGGAGTAGTTATACTCATATCAGATAAAATAGACTTTGAAATAAAGGCTGTGAAAAGAGACAAAGAAGGATACTACATAATTATCAAAGGATCAATCCAAGAAGAAGATATAACAATTATAAATATATATGCACTCAACATAGGAGCACCACAATATGTAAGGCAAATGCTAACAAGTATGAAACGGGAAATTAACAGTAACACAAAAATAGTGGGAGACTTTAATACCCCATTCACACCTATGGATAGATCAGTCAAACAGAAAATTAGCAAAGTAAATACAAACTTTAAATGATGCAATGGACCAGTTAGACATAATTGATATCTATAGGACATTTCACCTAAAACAATGAATTTCACCTTTTTTTCAAGTGCACACAGAACATTATCCAGGATAGATCATGTCCTGGGCCATAAATCTAGTCTTGGTAAATTTAAAAAACTGAAGTCATTTCAAGCATCTTTTCTGATCACAGTGTGGGAAGATTAGATGTCAAATACAGGAAAAAAAATTTTAAAAATACAAACATGGAGGCTAAACACCATGCTTCTAAATAACCAACAAATCACAGAAGAAATCAAAGATGCATAGAAACAAATGAAAATGAAAACACAATGACCCAAAACCTATGGGATTCAGTAAAAGCAGTGCTAAGGGGATGGCTCATAGCAATACAAGCTTACCTCAAGAAACAAGAGAAAAATCAAATAAATAGCCTAACTTTGCACCTAAAGCAACTAGAAAAAGAAGAAATTAAGAACCCCAGGGTTAGTAGAAGGAAATAAATCATAAAAATTAGGGCAGAAATATTTGAAAAAGAAACAAAGGAGACTATAGCAAAAATCAACAAAACTAAAAGCTAGTTCTTTGAAAAGATAAATAAAATAGACAAACCATTAGCCAGACCCATCAAAAAACAAAGGGAGAAAAATCAAATCAACAAAATTAGAAATGGAAATGGAGAAATCTCAACAGACAATACAGAAATACAAAAGATCATAAGAGACTACTAACAGCAACTATATGACAATAAAATGGACAACTTGGAAGAAATGGATGAATTCTTAGAAAAGTAAAACCTTTCAAAAAACCAGGAAGAAATAGAAAATCTTAACAGACCCATCACAAGCACAGAATTCAAAACTGTAATAAAAAATCTTCCAACAAACAAAAGCCCAGGACCAGATGGCTTCACAGTTGAATTCTACCAACAATTTAGAGAAGAGCTAGCACCTATCCTATTCAAACTCTTCCAGAAAATTACAGAGGAAGGTAAACTGCCAAACTCATTCTATGAGGCCACCATCACCCTAATACCAAAACCAGACATATTTTACACACACACACACAAAACTACAGGCCAATATGACTGATGAACATAGATGCAAAAATTCTCAACAAAATTCTAGCAAACAGAATAAAAAAAAAAACATTAAAAAGATCATACACCATGACCAATTGGGCTTTATCCCAGGGATTCAGGATTCTTTGATATTTGCAAATCAATCAATGTGATACACTACATTAACAAATTCAAAGACAAAAACCATGTGATTATCTCTAGATGCAGAGAAAGTCTTTGACAAAATTCAACATCCATTTATGATAAAAACCCTCCAGAAAGCAGGAATAGAAGGAACAAACCTCAACATAATAAAAGCCATATATGATAAACCCACAGCAAACATTATCCTCATGAAAAATTGAAAGCATTTCCTCTAAAGTCAGGAACAAGACAAGGGTGCCAACTCTCACCCACTACTATTCAACATAGTTTTGAAAATTTTAGCCACAGCAATCAGAGAAGAAAAATAAATAAAAGGAATCCAGATTGGAAAAGAGGTAAAACTCTCACTGTTTGCAGATGACATGATCCTCTACATAGAAAACCCTAAAGACAACATCAGAAAATTACTAGAGCTAATCAGTAAAGATAATAAAGTTGCAGGATATTTAAAAAACACAGAAATCCCTTGCATTCCTATACACTAACAATGAGAATAGAGAAAGAGAAATTAAGGAAACAATTCCATTCACTATTGCAATAAAAAGAATAAAACACATAGGAATAAATCTATCTAAAGAAACAAAAGACCTATATATAGAAAACTATAAAACACTGATGAACGAAATCAATCATGACACAAATAAATGAAGAAATATACCATGTACATTGATCAGAAGATTCAATGTAGTGAAAATGAGTATACTACCCAAAGCAATCTAGAGATTTAGCACAATCCTTATCAAGCCACCAATGCTCTTTTTCACAGAACTAGAACAAATAATTTCACAATTTGTATGGAAATACAAAAAACCTCAAATAGTCAAAGCGATCTTGAGAAGGAAGAATAGAACTGGAGGAATCAACCTGCCTGACTTCAGACTACACTACAAAGCTGCAGTCATCAAGACAGTATGGTACTGGCACAAAGACAGAAATATAGATCAATGGAACAATAGAAAGCCCAGAGATATATCTATCCATCTATGGACACCTTATCTTTGACAAAGGAAGCAAGAATATACAATGGAGAAAAGAATATCTCTTTAAAAAGTGGTACTGGAAAACTGGTCAACCACTTTTAAAGGAATGAAACTAGAACACGTTTAACACCATACACAAAAATAAACTCAAAATGGATTAAAGACCTAAATGTAAGACCAGAAACTATAAAACTCCTAGAGGAAAATATAGGCAAAACAGTCTCTGACATAAATCACAGCAGGATTCCCTATGATCCACCTCCCACAATATTGGAAATAAAAGCAAAAATAAACAAATGGGACCTAATTAAACTTAAAAGTTTTTGCACAACGAAGGAGACTATAATCAAGATGAAAAGACAGCCTTCAGAATGGGAGAAAATAATAGCAAATTCTTTGTCAGTTGCTTCATTTGCTATTACTTTGCAGCTATTGACTTGCAGCACATGAAACTCAATACCAGAAAGATAAAAGACCCAATTGAAAAATGGGCCAAAGAAATAAACAGACATTTCTCCAAAGAAGACATATAGATGGCGAAGAAACACATGAAAAGACGCTCAACATCACTCATTATCAGAGAACTGCAGATCAAAACCACAATGAGGTACCATCTCACGCCAGTCAGAATGGCTGCTATCCAAAAGTCTACAAACTATAAATGTTGGAAAGGGTGCAGAGAAAAGGGAATCCTATTATACTGTTGGTGGGAATGCAAACTAGTAGAGCCACTATGGAGAACAGTGTGGAGATTCCTTAAAAACCTGGAAATAGAACTGCCATTCAACCCAGGAATCCCACTGCTGGGCATACACACCGAGAAAACCAGAATTGAAAGAGACACATGTACCCCAATGTTCATTGCAACACTGTTTACAATAGCTAACCCACTGTTTACTGGGAGCAACCTAGATATCCAGTGGCAAATGAATCGATAAAAAAGCTGTGGTACATATACATAATGGAATATATCTTAGCTATTAAAAACAATGTATTTGAATCAGTTCTACTATGGTGGTTGAAACTGGAGCCTATGACATAGAGTGAAGTAAATCAGAAAGAAAAACACCAATACAGTATGTTAACACATATATATGGAATTTAGAAAGATGGCAACAATGACCCTATATGCGAGACACCAAAAGACACAGAGATAAAGACCAGATTTTGGACTCTATGGGAGAAGGTAAGGGAGGGATGATTTGAGAGAATAGCATTGAAACATGTATATTACCATATGTGAAACAGATTGCTAGTCCGGATTTGATGCATGAGACAGGGTGATCAGGACTGGTGCACTGGTGACACTGAGGTGTGGGATGTGGAGGGAGGTGAGAGGGGGTTTCAGGATGGGGGACACATGTACACCCATGGCTGATTCATGTCAATGTATGGCAAAACCACAAAATATTGTAATTAGCCTCCATTTAACCATATTCACAGAAAACTAGTCAATCTAATCACACTAGGACCACAGCCTTGTCTAACTCAATGAAACTAAGCCATGCCCATAGGGCCAAACAAGATGGGCGGGTCATGGTGGACAGGTCTGACAGAATGTGGCCCACTGGAGAAGGGAATGGAAAACCACTTCAGTATCTTGCCTTGAGAACCCCAAGAACAGTATGAAAAAGCAAAATGATAGGATACTGAAAGAGGAACTCCCCATGTCAGTAGGTGCCCAATATCCTACTGGAGATCAGTGGAGAAATAACTCCAGAAAGAATAAAGGGATGGAGCCAAAGCAAAATCAATACCCAGCTGTGGATGTGACTGGTGATAGAAGCAAGGTCCGATGCTGTAAAGAGCAATATTGCATAGGAACCTGGAATGTCAGGTCCATGAATCAAGGAAAATTGGAAGTGGTCAAATAAGAGATGGCAAGAGTGAACGTCGACATTCTAGGAATCAGCGAACTAAAATGGACTGGAATGGGTGAATTTAACTCAGATAACCTTATATCTACTACTGCGGGCAGGAATCCCTCAGAAGAAATAGAGTAGCCATCATGGTCAACAAAAGAGTCTGAAATGCAGTACTTGGATGCAATCTCAAAAATGACAGAATGATCTCTGTTCGTCTCCAAGACAAACCACTCAATATCACGGTAATCCAACTCTATGCCCTAACCAGTAATGCTGAAGAAGCTGAAGTGGAACGGTTCTATGAAGATCTACAAGACCTTTAGAACTAACACCCAAAAAAGATGTCCTTTTCATTATATGGGGACTGGAATGCAAAAGTAGGAAGTCAAGAAACACCTGGAGTAACAGAAAAATTTGGCCTTGGAATGCAGAATGAAACAGGACAAAGACTAATAGAGTTTTGCCAAGAAAATGCACTGGTCATAGCAAACACCCTCTTCCAAAAACACAAGGGAAGCCTCTACACATGGACATCACAAGATGGTCAATACTGAAATCAGATTGATCATATTCTTTGCAGCCAAAGAAGGAGAAGCTCTATACAGTCAACAAAAACAAGACCAGGAGCTGACTGTGGCTCAGATCTTGAACTCCTTATTACCAAATTCAGACTCAAATTGAAGAAAGTAGGGAAAACCGCTAGACCATTCAGGTAGGACCTAAATCAAATCCCTTATGATTATACAGTGGAAGTGAGAAATAGATTTAAGGGCCTACATCTGATAGATAGAGTGCCTGATGAACTATGGAATGAGGTTCATGACATTGTACAGGAGACAGGGATCAAGACCATCCCCATGGAAAAGAAATGCAAAAAAGCAAAATGGCTGTCTGGGGAGGCTTTACAAATAGCTGTGGAAAGGAGAGAAGTGAAAAGCAAAGGAGAAAAGGAAAGATATAAGCATCTGAATGCATAGTTCCAAATAATAGCAAGAAGAGATAAGAAAGCCTTCTTCAGTGATCAGTGCAAAGAAATAGAGGGAAACAACAGAATGGGAAAGACTAGAGATCTCTTCAAGAAAATTAGAGATACCAAGGGAACATTTCATGCAAAGATGGGCTCGATAAAGGACAGAAATGGTATGGACCTAACAGAAGCAGAAGATATTAAGAAGAGGTGGCAAGAATACACAGAAGAACTGTACAAAAAAGATCTTCATGACCCGGATAATCACGATGGTGTGATCACTCATCCAGAGCTGGACACCCTGGAATGTGAACTCAAGTGGGCCTGGGAAGCACCGCTTCGAACAAAGCTAGTGGAGGTGATGGAATTCCAGTTGAGCTCTTTCAAATCCTTAAAGATGATGCTGTGAAAGTGCTGCACTCAATATGCCATCAAGTGTGGAAAACTCAGCAGTGGCTGTAGGACTGGAAAAGGTCAGTTTTCATTCCAATCCCAAAGAAAGGCAATGCCAAAGAATGCTCAAACTACTGCACAATTGCACTCATCTCACATGCTAGTAAAGTAATGCTCAAAATTCTCCAAGTCAGGCTTCAGCAATACGTGAACCGTGAAGTTCCTTATGTTCAAGCTGGTTTTAGAAAAGACAGAGGAACCAGAGATCAAATTGCCAACATCTGCTGGATCATTGTAAAAGCAAGAGAGTTCCAGAAAAACATCAATTTCTGCTTTATTGACTATGCTAAAGCCTTTGACTGTGTGGATCACAATAAACTGTGGAAAATTCTGAAAGAGATGGGAATACCAGACTACCTGACCTGCCTCTTGAGAAATCTGTATGCAGGTCAGGAAGCAACAGTTAGAACTGGACATGAACAACAGACTGGTTCCAAATAGGAAAAGGAATACATCAAGGCTGTATATTGTCACCCTGCTTATTTAATTTATATGAGAGTACATCATGAGAAATACTGGACTGGAAGAAACACAAGCTGGAATCAAGATTGCCGGGAAAAATATTAATAACCTCAGATATGCAGATGACACCACCCTTATGGCAGAAAGTGAAGAGGAACTAAAAAGCCTCTTGATGAAAGTGAAAGAGGAGAGTGAAAATGTTGGCTTAAAGCTCAACATTCAGAAAACGCAGATCATGGCATCCAGTTCCATCACTTAATGGGAAATAGATGGGGAAACAGTGGAAACAGCATCAGACTTTATTTATTTATTTTTTGGTTTCAAAATCACTGCAGATAGTGACTGCAGCCATGAAATTAAAAGATGCTTACTCCTTGGAAGAAAAGTTATGACCAACCAAGATAGCATATTCAAAAGCAGAGACATTACTTTGCCAACTAAGGTCCGTCTAGTCAAGGCTATGGTTTTTCAAGTAGTCATGTATGGATGTGAGAGTTGGACTGTGAAGAAGGCTGAGTGCTGAAGAACTGATGCTTTTGAACTGTGGTGTTGGAGAAGACTCTTGAGAGTCTCTTGGACTGCAAGGAGATCTAACCAGTCCATTCTGAAAATCAGCCCTGGGATTTCTTTGGAAGGAATGATGCTAAAGCTGAAACTCCAGTACTTTGGCCACCTCATGCGAAGAGTTGACTCATTGGAAAAGACCCTGATGCTGGGAGGGATTGGAGGCAGGAGGAGAAGGTGACGACAAAGGATGAGATGGCTGGATGGCATCACTAACTCGATGGACATGAATCTGAGTGAACTCCGGGAGTTGGTGATGTATAGGGAGGCCTGGCGTGCTGTGATTCGTGGGGTCACAAAGAGACACGACTGAGTGAGTGAACTGAACTAAAATAAACAAATAATAATAATAATAATAAAGGGAATACAGACCAGCTTTCCTGCTTCCAGTGAAACTTGTATGCAGGTCAAGAAGCAACAGTTAGAACCGAACATGGAACAACAGACTGGTTCCAAGTTCGGAAAGGAGTGTGTGAAGGCTCTATATTGTCCCCCTGCTTATTTAACGTATATGCAGAGTACATTATGTGAAATGCTAGGCTTGAGAATTACATGCTGGAATTAAGATTGCTGGGAAAAATGTGAACCACCTCAGATATGCAGATGACACCACCCTTATGGCAGAGAGGAACTAAACAGCCTCTTGATGAAAGTGAAAGAGGAGAGTGAAAAAGATGGTTTAAAACTCAACATTCAAAAAACTGAGATCATGGCTCACGGTCCTATCACTTCATGGCAAATTGATGGGGAAAATGTGGAAACAGTGTCAGATTTCATTTTCTTGGGCTCCAAAATCAGTGTGTATGGTGACAGCAGTCACAAAAATAAAAGACATTTGCTCCTTGGAAGAATAGCTATGACAAACCTAGACAGTTTATTAAAAAGCAGGGACATCAGTTTGCTGACATAAATCTGTATTTTCAAAGCTATTGTTTTGTCAGTAGTCATGTACATATGTGAGTTGGACCATAAAGAAGTCTAAGTGCTGAAGAATTTATGCTTTCAAACTGTGATGTTGGATAAGACTCTTGAGAGTCCCTTGGACTGCAAGGAGATCAAACCAGTCAATCCTAAAGGAAATCAACCATGAATATTCATTGGAAGGACTGATGCTGAAGCTGAAGCTCCAATATTTGGCCGCCTGATGTGAAGAGCTGACTCACTGGAAAAGACAGATGCTGGGAAAAATTGAGGGCAAGAGGAGAAGGGGGCAACAGAGGATGAGATGGTTGGATGGCATCACCAACTCAATGGACATGAGTTTGAGCAAATTCAGGGAGATAGTGATGGACAGAGAAGCCTGGTGTGCTGCAGCTCATGGGATTACAAAGAGTTGGACACAGCTTAGTGATTAACCAACAGCAAATGTATATTGTGTACTGTAATAAGTTGCTTCAGTTATGTCTGACTCTTTGTGACCCCATGGACTACAGTCCACCAGGCTCCTCTGTCCATAAAATTCTCCAGGCAACAATGCTGCAGTGGGTTGTCATGCTCTCCTCAGAGACTCTTGACCCTGGAATCAAACCCACGTCTCTTATGTCTTCCGCATTGGCAGGCAGTTTCCTTACAACTATCTCTGCCTGGGAAGCCCATATGTATATGTATATAATTTGTATATACATATAGAACATTTACCTTCACTTTCAAAAGTTACTTTGATAACAGAAATTGATGTTTTGGATTAGCAGTTGGAAATTCTACATTATTCCTCTGTGATAATTCTAAATTCTCCTGACTGCATTCCAAGCTGGTTAATCCTGTTCGCCTAAATTTTTAATGCAGTTTCAGTCAGATGTCACATGCTTCTTTACTTTCTGTAGTGTATTGTTGTATAGTGTTGAGCTTTTTATTTCTGAGTGTGTTGCAGTAATCCCTTTGTTTGGTTTGTCTTTCAGAACATGCTTAAAAAATATTACAAGGCTTGTTGGAATCTTCAAGATGAGAGGTTATGAAACCATGAATGTCAATATCAGAAGCCATTGTTAAGCAATTGAAGAGGATTATGTTTATTATAGATAAGTTTAGCTTTTATTGAACTGTACAGGAATTACTATTTATATAAAAGGCCTGCTTCATCATCAGTTTGTCAATAAGCAAAACATACTCTTGTTATCAGAATATATAAAATTTTCATTTTTACTTAATTTTTTCACGGTCTGGTTAATAATAACTTTTTTCCATATGCAGATTTCATGGATAAATAAGGATGTTAGGGTCAGCAAATTCTTATTCCAATGGCTCAGATACTATCCACTAAGCATCCAGTATTTACCTTAAGTAGAACTGGAAACCATTCTCAAAGGAGGGGTTTCCAATGTACCACGTGGAACTTCTATAGCATAAAATTGATTCTCCTTGGTATTTTTCCCCTGTACAGGGCTTGTCTGTCAGAGGAGCCAATTAAAATCTCAATCCTAATAACCTGCTCTGAAGAATTATTGCTATACAAGTGAAAGAATATATTAGCAGATTTTTCTATTTTGGCATCATTTGTAATAGAAAACCACTGGAAATCTCTTAAATAATCATCTATTGGTGGCTTGAATAAAAATAAACTTAAGCTACCTGTGAATAAATATAAATAAGAACACATTTAAAAGGAAGTATAATGACAGCATAAAATGAATATATATGTGACAGATATGCAGTAATATCAGGATATATATGTTTATAATTTGTTAAGTATAAAATCAATATGTGACATATTTACTATACTGCTTTTTGTGAGAGTGGCAGACACCTGTATGCTCACATATGCCCCCAGCCTTATAACAGGTCCAAATCCTAGCTTAAGCGTAGTCCTTAAATAACCCTTACTAAGTTTCTGTTTTTCTCCTCCATAAATTAAAGTGGCTGAAATATTAAAAAATTGTTTGTGCTTTAAAACTGTGTCCTATAACAATGTTTTGAAGAGTTTCCTGGCTAATATAAATGCAACGTATAACTAAGCAAAAGTACAGACAGGATCTTATCATCAGTATTCTTAGAATACAAAGATTAGAGAAAAATTAATTTCCTTTAATGATATATGAAACAAAATATTCTAAAAACATCTTTATATACTTCAAATAAATCCTAAGACCTAGAGTTTTATTTTTTCCTCCAAAAATCATTATATAACAATGACTAGAATGATCAAAAGTCTGCAAATTTAGTTTCATATCAGTGATATATTTTAAAGTCATCTATTCTTCCCTTATAAGATAAGATAAGGCCTATGGAATATAGGGGAGAAAAATGATACTATTTGGAAGGAATTCTTTGGTGATTAAACTGTTACCTAAACTTCACTCCAGTTTACAGGAAGCTTAAGATCTATAAGGAATAAGACAAGTCTACAACTTCAAAGAATGGCATGCAAACCGGAATACCACATAGAATGTACAATTGGAAGTAACGACCTTGAGAGAATAAAAAAATACCTGATTCATCTGTCAGTGTGGGTCAAGACAAGAAATGCAACAAGACACTCCTTTCAAAGTTCCAGAAGAATTCCTTCCCAAATAACTAATGTCACACAGAATGTTTTGCTATAATTGCTGCAAACTAAAATGTGAGTGATAACTTTAGCATAAATAAATATGTGTCTCTTCAATATTTTAACTTTAGAACATTGTATGTAGAGCTATGTGAAGAGTTGACTCATTGGAAAAGACTCTGATGCTGGGAGGGATTGGGGGCAGGAGGAGAAGGGGATGACAGAGGATGAGATGGCTGGATGGCATCACTGACTCGATGGACATGAGTCTGAGTGAGCTCTGGGAGTTGGTGATGGACAGGGAGGCCTGGGGTGCTGCAATTCATGGGGTCACAAAGAGTAGGATGACTGAACGACTGAACTTAACTGATGTAGCACTATTTTCCAAACGTATTATTGTTTACAGGTAGCAGAATATTTTCTAAGTGATTTAAAATCATCTTACTCAAATATTATAATTAGATAGCAATATTATCATTATTTTACAAATGAGTAAATTGTTTTTTAGAGAATTGAAGTCATTTCCAAAGGTCAGATTGGTAGCAAATATCACAGCCAAAAGAGTCCCTGACACCCAAATCTAAGTACTTCGGTAAGATTCATTGCACTGAACACATCTATACAATAATATATCATAGTATACCACAAAGGAGTAGTCATTTTCTGAAAAATAATAGGAAAGGGTCAGCATTTCCTGTTCAAGAGGAAAATTTTTACTTTTTAATAACAAAGTATAGGTCACTCTCCTATAATAATTATGTGGGAATATATCAGGAAATTTAACCCACTTTTCTAAAATAAAATAATTTATTGAGAATTATTAAAACATTGTAGCAAAAATATATAGATGTCATCACACATTAACTTAAAACATAGTCTACAGAGGCAAAGATGTGATATCTTAACTAATTCTTTATTGAATAAACATCTAGTTTCTTGCATTAAACATCAGATAATAATGGCCAGTTTATAATGATCCATATAAATTTCTCTTGTTTTGGCTCTTTATAATTCAATTTCATCTTCTCGGTGGTATATGAAATCTCCTGTAACTATCCATCTTTCCCTCAGATATCAATGTCTTTTTGAATCCTCTGATATCAGTCAGTTTATTTAAGTAGCTCAGTCATGTCTAACTCTCTGCAACCACACGGACTGCAGGAGGCAGGCTTCTCTGTCTCAAACCAACTCTCAACTACTCAAACTCATGTCCATCGAGTCAGTGATGCCATCCAACCATCACATTTTCTGTTGTTCCCTTCTCTTCCCGCCTTCAATCTTTGCCAGCATCAGGGTCTCTTCTAGTGAGACAGTTCTTTGCATCAGGTGGCCAAAGTATTGGAGTTTCAGCTGCAGCATCAGTCCTTCCAATGAATATTCAGGACTGATTTACTTTAGGATAAACCGGTTGGATCTCCTTGCAGCCCAAGGGACTCTCAAGAGTCTTCTCCAACATCACAGTTCAAAAGGATCAATTCTTTGGCTCTCAGCTTTCGTTATAGTCCAACTCTCATATTCATGCATGATTACTGGAAAAACCATAGCTTTGACTAGATGGACCTTTGTTGGCAAATAATGTTTCTGCTTTTTAATATGCTGTCTAGGTTGACCATAGCTTTCCTTCCAAGGAGAAAGTATCTTAATTTCATGGCTGTAGTCATCATAAGCACTGGTTTTTGGAGCCCCCCAAAATAAAGTCTCTGTTTCCCTATTTTTTACATCTATTTGCCATGAAGTGATTAGATCAGACACCATGATCTTGGTTTTATGAATGTTGAGTTTTATGCCAACTTTTTCACTCTCCTCTTTCACTTTCATCAAGAGATTCTTTAGTTCTTTACTTTCTGCCATAAGGGTGGTGTCATCTGTGTATCTGAGGATATTGATATTTCTCCCAGCCATCTTGATTCCAGCTTGTGTTTCATCCAGCCTGGAATTTAGCATGATGTACTCCACATAGAAGTTAAATAAGCATGGTGACAATATACAGCCTTGATATACTCCTTTCCCAATTTGGAACCAGTCTGTTGTTCCATGTCCAGTTCTAACTGTAGTCTTTTTTTTTTTTTTTTTTTTTTGCTGACTGTATAGAGCTTCTCCATCTTTGACTGCAAGGAATATAATCAATCTGATTTTGGCATTGACCATATGGTGATGCCCATGTGTAGAATCTTCTTTTATATTGTTAGAAAAGGGTGTTTGCTATGACTAGTGGGTTCTCTTTACGAAACTCTGTTATCCTTTTCCCTATTTCATTTTGTACTCCAAGGTCAAATTTACCAGTTACTCCAGGTAACTCTTGACCTTCTAATTTTGCATTCTACTCCCCTATAATGAAAAGGACATCTTTTTTGGGGTGTTAGTTCTAGAGGGTCTTGGAGGTCTTCATAGAACCATTCAACTTAGCTTCTTCAGCATTACTGGTTGGGGCATAGGCTTGGATTACTGTGATATTGAATGGTTTGCCTTGGAAATAAACAGAGATCATTTTGTCATTTTTGAGATTGCCTCCAATTACTGCAATCACCTCCAGTTACTACTCTTTTGTTGACTCTTTCATTTCTACCAAGGGATTCTTGCCCAGAGTAGTAGATATAATGGTCATCTGAGTTAAATTCACCCATTTCTATCCATTTTAGTTCGCTGATTCCTAAAATGTCAATTCTCACTCTTGCCATTTCCTGTTTGACCACTTTCAACTTATCTTGATTCATGGACCTAACATTGCAGATTCCTGTGAAATACTGCTCTTTACAGCATTGGACTTTACTTTTCATCACCAGTCACATCAACACCTGGGAGTTGTTTTTTGCTTTGGTTCCGTCTCTTCATTCTTTCTGCAGCTATTTCTCCACTGATCCCCAGTAGCATATTGGACACCTACTGACTTGGGGAGTTCATCTTTCAGTTTATCTTTTTTTCTTTTCATACTGTTCATGGGGTTCTCATGGCAAAAATACTGAAGTGATTTATCATTCACTTCTCTAGTGGACCAACCACATTTTGTTACAGTTCTCCACCATGACCCATCCATCTTGCATGGCCCTACATAGCATGGCTTATAATTTCATTGTGTTAGACAAGACTGATCCATGTGATCAGTTTGGTTATTTTCTGTGATTGTCATTTTCATTCTGTCTGTCCTCTGATGGATAAGGATAATAGGCTATGGAAGCTTCCTGATGGGAGACACTGACTGAGGGGAAAACTGGGTCTTGTTCAGATGGGCAGGGCCATGCTCAATAAATCTTTAACCCAATTTTCTGTTGATTGACAAGGCTGCTTTCCCTCCCTGTTGTTTGACCTGAGGCTAAACTATGGTAGAGGTAATGAAGATAATGGTGACCTCCTTCAAAAGGTCCCATGCATGCTCTGCTGCATTCATTGCCTTAGACCCTGAACCAGGCCACCACAGACCCATGCATCTGCCAGACTCCTGGACACTCACAGGCAAGTCTGCGTCAGTCTCCTGTGGGGTTGCTGCTCCTTTCTGCTGGGTCCTAGTGTGCACAAGGTTTTGATTGTGCACTCCAAGTGTCTGTTTCCCCAGGCCTGTGTAAGTTCTGGCAGCTCTGTGGTAGGGTTAATGGCCACCTCCTCCAAGAGGTCTTATGCCATACCCAGGTCTGCTCCACCCAGAACCCCCGCCCCTGCTGCAGGCAACTGTTGACCCATACCTTCATACACTCAAACACAGATCTGGGTCAGTTCTCGTGGGGTCTCTGGTTGTTTTAGCCCTCTGAGCATCTCTGGCAGGTATGGGGTTTGATTCTAAACATGATTGTGCCCCTCCTACCATCTTTCTGGGGCTTTTCCTTTGCCCTTGGATTTGCAATATATTTTTTTGGTGGGATCCAACATTCTCCTGTCGATGGTTGTTCAGCAGCAAGTTGTAATTTTGGAGTTCTTGCAGGAGAAAATGAGCACATATCCTTCTACTTCACCATTTTAGATCCTTTGATATAGACATGGAAAGTCCTTAGTCTTAACAAAAGTTCACATTTGCCTATTAATCACAGTATGGTTCTCTTGCAATATAGTTTTTGTAAAGCTAGTGGTTTAGGTTAGAATAAATTTTATTTGTCCAGATATTCTCTCCTGAGGCTTCCTTGGTGGCTCAGAGGTTAAAGCTTCTGCCTTCAGTGTGGGAGACCTGGATTTGATCCCTGGGTTGGGAATATGCCCTAGAGAAGGAAATGGCAACCCACTCCAGTATTCCTGCCTCAAGAATCCCATGGATGGAGGAGCCTGGCAGGCCACAGTCCACTGGGTCACAAAGAGTCGGACATGACTGAACAACTTCACTCACTCACTCACTCACTCTTTCTCTCCTGGGGGGTGAGTCCCTACCAAGGCCTCAGGCTAAACTACAGGGAGGGAACACAGCCTCACCCACCAGCAGAAAATTGATTAAAGATTAGTTCAGTTCAGTTCAGTCCATCAGTCCTGTCCCACTCTTTGCCATCCTATGAGTCGCATAACGCCAGGCCTCCCTGTCCATCACTCTTCGGTGCTCAGCCTTCTTCACAGTCCAGCTCTCACATCCATACATGACTACTGGAAAAACCATAGCCTTTTAGACGGACCTTAGTTGGCAAAGTAATGTCTCTGCTTTTGAATATGCTATCTAGGTTGGTCATAACTTTTCTTTCAAGGAGTAACCGTCTTTTAATTTCATGGCTGCAGTCACCATCTGCAGTGATTTTGGAGCCTAAAAAATAAAGTCTGACACGGTTTCCACTGTTTTCCCATCTATTCCCCATGAAGTGATGGGACCGGATGCCATGATCTTCGTTTTCTGAATGTTGAGCTTTAGGCCAACTTGTTCACTCTCCTCTTTCACTTTCATTAAGAGGCTTTTTATTTCCTTTTCACTTTCTGCCATAAGGGTGGTGTCATCTTCATATCTGAGCTTATTGACATTTCTCCTGGCAATCACGGAGAAGGCAATGGCACCCCACTATAGTATTCTTGCCTGGAAAATCCCATGGACAGAGGAACCTGGTGGGCTGCCGTCCATGTGGTCACGGAGAGTCGGACACGACTGAGCGACTTCACTTTTACTTTTCACTTTCATGCATTGGAGACGGAAATGGCAACCCACTCCAGTGTTCTTGCCTGGAGAATCCCAGGGGCAGCAGAGCATGCTGGGCTACTGTCTATGGGGTCGCACTGAGTCAGACACGACTGCTTGTGTTTCGTCCGGTCCAGCGTTTCTCATGATGTACTCTGCATGTAAGTTAAATAAGCAGGGTGACAATACTTGATGTACTCCTTATCCTATTTGGAACCAGTCTGTTGTTCCATGTCCAGTTCTAACTCTTGCTTCCTGACCTCCATACAGATTTCTCAAGAGGCAGGTCAGGTGTTCTGATATTCCCATCTCTCTCAAATTGTCCATAGTTTATTGTGATCCACACAGTCAAAGGCTTTGGCATGGTCATAAAGCAGAAATAGATGTTTTTCTGAAACTCTCTTGCTTTTTCCATAATCCAGTGGATGTTGGCAATTTGATCTCTGGTTCCTCTGCCTTTTCTAAAACCAGCTTGAATATAAGGAACTTCACGGTTCATGTATTGCTGAAGCCTGACTTGGAGAACTTTGAGCGTTACTTTACTAGCATGTGAGATGAGTGCAATTGTGTGGTAGTTTGAACATTCTTTGGCATTGCCTTTCTTTGCAATTGGATGAAAACTGAACTTTTCCAGTCCTGTGGCCACTGCTGGGTTTTCCAAATTTGTTGGCATATTGAGTGCAGCACTTTCACAGTATCATCTTTCAGGATTTGAAATAGCTCAATTGGAATTCCATCATTTCCACTAGCTTTGTTCATAGTGATGCTTTCTAAGGCCCACTTGACTTCACATTCCAGGATGTCTGGCTTTAGATGAGTGATCACATCATCATGATTATCTGGGTCATGAAGAGCTTTTTTGTACAGTTCTTCCATGTATTCTTGCCACCTCTTCTTAATATCTTCTTCTTCTGTTAGGTCCATACCATTTCTGTCCTTTATTGAGCCCATCTTTGCATGAAATGTTCCCTTGGTATCTCTGATTTTCTTGAAGAGATCTCTAGTCTTTCCCATTCTGTTGTTTTCCTCTATTTCTTTGCATTGACCGCTGAAGAAGGTTTTATTTCTTCTTGCTATTCTTTGGAACTCTGCATTCAAATGCTTATATCTTTCCTTTTCTCCTTTGGTTTTCGCCTCTCTTCTTTTCACAGCTATTTGTAAGACCTCCCCAGACAGCTATTTTGCTTTTTTGCATTTCTTTTCCATGGGGATGGTCTTAATCCCTGTCTCCTGTACAATGTCACGAACCTCATTCCATAGTTCATCAGGCACTCTATCTATCAGATCTAGGCCCTTAAATCTATTTCTCACTTCCACTGTATAATCATAAGCGATTTGATTTAGGTCATACCTGAATGGTCTAGTGGTTTTCCCTACTTTCTTCAATTTAAGTCTGAATTTGGTAATAAGGAGTTCATGATCTGAGCCACAGTCAGCTCCTGGTCTTGTTTTTGTTGACTGTATAGACCTTTCCCTCTTTGGCTGCAAAGAATATAATCAATCTGATTTCAATGTTGACCATCTGGCAATGTCCATGTGTAGAGGCTTCTCTTGTGTTTTTGGAAGAGGGTGTTTGCTGTGACCAGTGCATTTTCTTGGCAAAACTCTAGTAGTTTTTGCCCTGCTTCATTCCGCATTCCAAGGCCAAGTTTACCTGTTACTCCAGGTGTTTCTTGACTTCCTATTTTTGCATTCTAGTCACCTATAATGAAAAGGACATCTTTTTGGGGTGTTAGTTCTTAAGGTCTTGTAGGTCTTCATTGAACCGTTCAACCTCAGCTTCTTCAGCATTACTGGTTGGGGCATAGACTTGGATTACCATGATATTGAATGGTTTGCCTTGGAGATGAACAGAGATCATTCTGTCGTTTTTGAGATTGCATCCAAGTACTGCATTTCGGACTTTTTTGTTGACCATGATGGCTACTCCATTTCTTCTGAGGGATTCCTGCCCACAGTAGTCGATATAATGGTCATCCTAGTTAAATTCACCCATTCCAGTCCATTTTAGTTCACTGATTCCTCAAATGTCGACGTTCACTCTTGCCATCTCGTTTGACGACTTCCAATTTTCCTTGATTCATGGACCTGACATTCCAGGTTCCTATGCAGTATTGCTCTTTACAGCATCGGGCCTTGCTTCTATCACCAGTCACATCCACAGCTGGGTATTGTTTTTGCTTGGCTCCATCCCTTCATTCTTTCTAGAGTTGTTTCTCCACAGATCTCCAGTAGGATATTGGGCACCTACTGACCTGGGGAGTTCCTCTTTCAGTATTGTATCATTTTGCCTTTCATACTGTTCATGGGGTTCTCAAGGCGAGAATACTGAAGTGGTTTGCCATTCCCTTCTCCAGTGGACCACATTCTGTCAGACCTGCCCACCATGACCTGCCCATCTTGTTTGGCCCCATGGGCATGGCTTAGTTTCATTGAGTTAGACAAGGCTGTGGTCCTAGTGTGATTAGATTAACTAATTTTCTGTGAGTATGGCTTCAGTTTTTCTGCCCTCTGATGCCCTTTTGCAACACCTACCATCTTACTTGGGTTTCTCTTACCTCGGGTGTGGGATATCTCTTCATCGCTGTTCCAGCAAAGTGTAGCCGCTGCTCCTTACCTTGGTTGAGGGGTATCTCCTCACTGCCTCCCTTCCTGACCTTCAACGTGGGATGGCTCCTCTAGCCCCTCCTGCGCCCATGCAGCCACTGTTCCTTGGACATGGTGTTGCTCCTCTCTGCTGCTGCCCCTGGCCTAGGGTGTGGGGTGGCTCCTCTGAGCCACTGTCCCTGGCCTTGGAAGCAGAGTAGCTCCTCTCAGCTGTCGCCCCTGACTAAGTGCAGGCAGCTGCAACCACTGAGCATGAACTTGCCCACCAGAGCTAGACCCAGTTTTCCCCATAAGCAGTCCCTTCCATCAGGAAGCTTCTGCAAGCCTCTTATTGTCATCCATCAGAGGGCAGACAGAATGAAAACCATAATCACAGAAAACTAGCCAAAATGATCACATGGATGACAGCTTTGTGTAGCTTAATGAAACCATGAGCCATGCAGTATAGAGCCACCCAAGACAGACAGGTCATGATGGAGAGTTCTGACAAAACATGAGCCACTGGAGAAGGGAATGGCAAACCATTTCAGTATTATTACTTGAGAATTCATGAATAGTATTCAAAGGCAAACAGACACTGAAAGATGAACTCCCAGTATGGTAGGTGTCCCTTACAAGAGAAGAGTGGAGAAATTGTTCCAGAAGGAATGAAGAGTCTGAGCCAAAGCAGAAACAACACTCAATAATGGATGTGTCTGATGGTCAAAGTCCAGTGATGTAAAGAAAAATATTGCATAGGAACCTGGAAGGTTAAATCCATGAATCAAGATGAATTGGAAGTGGTCAAACAGGACATGGCAAGTGTGAACATTGACATTTTAGCAGTCATTGCACTAAAATAGACAGGAATGAGAAAATTAAATTCAGAAAACCATTGAATGTACTACTGAGGGCAGCAATCCCTCAGAAGAAATGGAGGAGCCCTCAGAGTCAAAAACAGAGTCCAAAATGCAGTACTTGGATGCAATCTCAAAAATGACAGAATGATCTCAGTTTGTTTCAAAGGCAAACTATTCAGTATCACAGCAATCCAAGTCTATGCCTGAACCGTTAATGCCTCAGAAGCTGAACAGTTCTATGAAGACCTAAAGACCTTCTAGAACTAACATCAATAAAAGGTGTCCTTTTAATCATAGGAGTCTGGAATACAAAAGTAGGAAGTTAAGAGATACCTGGAGTAACAGGCAAGTCTGGCCTTGGAGTACAAAATGAAACAGGGCAAAGGCTAACAGTTTTGCCAAGAGATTGCTTGGTTCATAGCAAGCCCCCTTTTCCAACAATACAAGAGAAGACTCTACACATGGACTTCACTAGATGGTCAATGCTAAAATCAGAATGATTATATTTTTTGCAGCCAAAGATGGAGAAGCTCTATACAGTCTGCAAAAACAAGATTGGAGCTGACTGTGGTTCAGATCATGAGCTCCTTATTGAAAAATTCAGACTTAAATTGAAGAAAGTAGGTCAAACCACTAGGCCAATCAGTTATGACCTTAATAAAATCCTTTATGATTATATAGTGGAAGAGAGATTCAAGGGATTAGAGTTGACAGAGTGCCAGAAGAACTATGGGTAGAGGTTTGTAACATTGTATAGCAAGTGGTGATCAAAACCATCTCCAAGAAAATGAACTGCAAAAAGGTAAAATGGTTGCCTGAGGCCTTACAGATAGCTGAGAAAAGAGAAGCTAAAAGTAAAGGAGAAAAGGAAAGAATGCAGAATTCCAAAGAATAGCAAGGAGAGATAAGAAAGCCTTCCTCAGTGATCAATGCAAAGAAATAGAGGACAACAATAGAATGGGAAAGACTAGAGATCTATTCAAGAAAATTAGAGATAGCAATCATTTCATTCAATGATGGGCACAATAAAGGACCGAAATGGTATAAACCTAAAAGAACCAGAAGATATTAAGAAGAGGTTTCAAGAATACATCAAATAACTATACAAAAAAGGTCTTAATTACCTAGATACCTACAGTGGTGTGATCATTTACCTAGAGCAAGACATCTTGGAGTGTGAAGTCAAGTGGGCCTTAGTAAGTATTACTAAGAATAAAGTGAGTGTAGGTTATGGAATTCCAGCTGAGCTATTTCAAATTCTAAAAGACGATGGTATTAAAGTGCTGCACTAAATACGCCAGCAAATTTGGAAAACTCAGCAGTGGCCACAGGACTGGAAAAGGTCAGTTTTCATTCCAATACCAAAGAAAGGCAATGCCAAAGAATGCTCAAACTACCGCAAAATTGCACTCACTCATTCACATGCCAGCAAGATTATGCTTAAAATCCTCCAAGCTAGGCTTCAACAGTATCTGAACCAAGAAATTCCTGATGTACAAGCTAGATTTAGAAAAGGCAAAGGAACCAGAGATCAAATTGCCAACATCTGCCAGATCATAGATAAGGCAAAGGGATTCTAGGAAAACATCTATTTCTGATTAATTAACTACACTAAAGCCTTGACTGTGTGGATCACAAAAACCCATGGAAAATTCTTAAAGAGAAGGAGTACCAGAGCACCTTATCTGCCTCCTGAGAAACCTGTATGCAGATCAAGAAGCAAGTTTGAACCAGGCACGGAACAACAAACTGGTTCAAAATTGAGAAAGGAGAATGTCAAGGTTGTGTATTGTCACCCTGCATACTTAACTTACATGAAGAATACATCATGTGAAATGCAGAGCTGGATGAAGCTCAACTGGAATCAAGATTGCTGGGAGAAATATCAATAATCTTAGATATGCAGATGACACCACCCCTATGGCAGAACAGTGAAGAGGAACTAAAGAGCACTTTGATGAAGGTGAAAGAGGAGAGTGAAAACGCTGGCTTATAACATTCAAAAAATAAAGAGTATCACCTCTGGTTCCATTCCATCATGGCAAATGGTTGTGGAAAAATGTAAACAATGACAGACTTTGATTCCTTGGGCTACAAAATCACTGAGGAGGCCATGGCAACCACTCCAGTGTTCTTGACTGGAGACTCCCCAAAGACAGGGGAGCCCGGTGGTCTACAGTCCATGGGGTCACAGAGTCAGGAATGATTGAGCAATTAAGCATAGCACAAAATCACTGAAGATGGTAACTGCAGCCATGAAATTAAAAGACACTCCTTCAAAGAAAAGCAATGAAAAATCTAGACAGTGTATTAAAAATAGAGGCATACTTTGCTGACAAATTTACATATAGTCAAAGCTCTGATTTTGTTAGTAGTCATGTACATATGTGAGAGTTGGACCATAAAGAAGGGTGAGTGCCAAAGAACTGATGCTTTCAAACTGTGATGTTGGAGAAGACTCTTGAAAGTCCCTTGGACAGCAAGGAAATGAAACCAATCAGCCCTAAAGGAAATCAACCCTGAATACTCATTGGAAGGACTGATGCTGAGCTGAAGCTCAATAATATGGTCACCTGATATGAAGTGCTGACTCATTGGAAAAGACCCTGATGCTCTAAAGATTGAGGGAAAGAGAAGGGGATGACAGAGAATATTATAGTTAGATGGTATCATTGACTCAATGGACATGAGTTTGAGCAAACTCTCGGAGACAGTGAAGGATAGGGAAACCTGGCGTGCTGCAGTCCATGGGTTCATGAAGAGTCAGACACAACTGATCGATTGGACAACATTCTCTGTGACCTAAATGTCTCTTTTCTTTCTGTGGTCTACATTTTTATATCCTTCATTCTTCAAAGAGAATGGTATTAATCTATTTCATCTAAAAGAATGTTAATTTATGTTTTAGGAACTGAGCTGAAAACAAAATACATTATGTCCTGTTTCCCTTAGAAAACTTACACATCTCATTATACCTTACCACACATCCAGAACGGCTACAGGTGTTTTTGGCCATCCTCACTGTTAAAGAACTAATATGTCACAATAGTGTGGTCATTCACTCAGAACCAGACATCTTGGAGTATGAAGGCAAGTGGGTCTTAGGAAGAATTACCACAAAAAAAGTTACTGGAGGTGACAGAAATTAAAGCTGAGCTATTAAAAATAATGAAAGATGATGCTGTTAAAGTGTTGCAATCAATAGGTCCATAAATTTGGAAAACAGTAGTGGTCCTAGGACTGGGAAACGTGTTTTTATTCCAACCCCTAAGAAGGATAATGCCAAAGAATGTTCCAACTATGGTATAACTGAGTTCATTTCACATGCTAGCAAGGTTTGCTTAATATCCTTCAAGCTAGTCTTCAGCAGTATGTGAACCAAGTACTTCCAGATGTACAAATTAGGTTTAGAAAAGTCAGAGGAACTAGAGATAAAATTGCCAACATCCATTGGATCATGGGGAAAAAAAGGAATTATAGAAATGCATCTACTTCTTTTTCATTGACAATGCTAAAGATTTTGACTGTGTGGATAACAACAAACTGTGGAAAATTCTTCAAGAGTTGGGACTATCAGACCCCTTTTCCTGTCTCTCCTAAAAAAAAAGCCTATATGTGGGTCAAGAAGCAAGACTTAGAACTGGGCATGGAACAACTAAGTGGTTCAAAATTGGGAAAGGAGTACAACAAGGCTCTATATTATCACCCTTTTTATTTAAATTATATGCAGAGTACATCATGCAAAATGCCATGCTGGAATTTGACTCAAGCTGGAATCGAGATTGCTGGGAGAAATAACAATATCCTCAGATATACAGATGATATAACTCTAATAGCATAAAGTGAAAAGGAACTAAATAGCTTCTTGGTGAGGGAAAAGAAGAGAGTAAAGAAGCTGGCTTAAAACTCAACATTCAAAAACTAAGGTCATGACATCTGGTACCATCACTTCATGGCAAATAGAAAGGGGAAAAGTGGAAACAGTGACAGATTTTATTTTCTTTGGCTCCAAAATCACTGCAGAAGATGACTGCAGCCATGAAATTAAAATACACTTCCTCTTTGGAAGCAAAGCTATGACAAACCTTGACAATGTATTAAAAAGCAGAGACATCACTTTGCCAACAAAGGTCCATATAGTCAAAGATATCATTTTTCCAATGTACGCATGTGTGAGTTGGACCATAAAGAAGTCTGAGCAACAAAGAATTGATGCTGGAGAAGAGTCTTGAAAGTCCCTAGGATTGTGAGGAGATCAAACCAGTCAATCCTAGGGAAATCAATCCTGAATATTTATTGGAAGGACTGATGCTGAAGCTGAAGCTCTAATGCTCTAATACTTTGGCCACCTGATGCAAAAAGCCAACTCATTGGAAAGATAGAAGGCAAACAGAGAAGGTGGTGGCAGAGAATGAGATGGTTAAATAGCATCATTGACTCAATTGACAAGAGTTTGATCAAACTCTGAGAGATAGTGGAGGACAGAGGAGTTTGGAGTGCTGCAATCCAGGGGCATCACAAAAAGTCATATATGACTTATCAACTGAACAACCACAAAAAATATATCATGTGGCTCCTAAAATGATGATACTCACTAGAGTCACAGAGAGTGAGTCTGCATTAGGTGTTATGCCCTAATATATAGCAAGGAAAGGAGCCTGAAATAACTGACATTGTATAAATACAATCTTAATCGATAGATAGACAGGCATCAGGCAGAGGAGAGCCAAATACAAATCATTATTATTGTAAAATTCTTTAAAGACAATGGCTTCTGAGGGGTTAATGGGGTTGTTAATGTGTCCTGCCTGTGAAGTTCCTCACTGAGCTGGATTGCAAGATCCCATCCACAGGGAAGTTGGGATCTACACTTCTTTCTACTTGCTCAATGATAAGAAGAAGAAATCACAGAAAAAAAAAAAAAAAAAGTCACAAGATGTATGCTTTTAAATAGAACATCCACAGCTGGCAAAGAACTTGCCTGCAATGCAGGAGACACCAGTTGAATTCCTGGGCTGGGAAGTTCCCCTGGAAAAGGGATAGGTTAATCACTCCAGCATTCCTGGGCATCCCTGGTGGCTCAGATGGTGAGGAATCTGCCTGTAACGTAGGAGATCTGGGTTCAGTCTCTGGGTTAGGAAGATCCCCTGGAGGAGGGCATGGCAACCCACTCTAGTATTCGTGCATTGAGAATCCCCAGGGACAGAGGAGCCTGGCAGTCCTTGGACTCCTCATACAGTCCATGGGGTCACAGAATCAGACATATCTGAGTGATGAAGCACAGAGCACAGGCCCAGCAGAACATGAACCAGAGTCTACTGCCACTAAGCAGGTATCTTATTCCTCCTTTTGGGGGGAAAATGAGTCAGGAATAGACATAGGTCAGTGACACTTAACACTAGACATATCTTTGTATATGGAAATAAGAGGATGTTAGAAGTCTGTGTCCCCACCCCCCAAAATATGTTGAAGTCCTAATTCCTAGTACATCTAAATATAACCTATAGTGATATAATCTTTACAGAGGTAATCAAGTTAAAGTGTGGTCTTTAGTGTGGTCCCTAAGCCAATATGACTGGGTCCTTTTTAAAACAGGAAAACTTGGACATAGAAATAGACATGCACAGAAAGAAGACTATGCAAAGAGACACAAAATGTCACATAAAGATTCATGTTATGCTAACACAAACCAAAGAATGTCTGGGGCTTCCAGAAGCTGAAAAGCAAGGAAGGATCCTTCCCTATCACCTTCAGAGGTAGTGTGGCACTGTCTACACCTTAATAGTGGATTTCTAGCCTCTTGAACTGTGAGACAATGAAGTTACTTGTTACACAGAAGTCTCAGTAAACTAATAAAGAGGTCAAAGAGAACCTCCCTATGACCATAGTGAAAAATCATACTTTTTGATTAGTAAACAAAACTTGAACTAAACTGTTTAAGATATAAACACTAAAGGCTTTTGAAAGTACCTAAACTGAAAGCATATTTCACAGAGCTAGAGAATCAGGACAGTATAGTACTGGCACAAAAACAGAAATATATATATCAATGAAACAAGATAGAAAGCCCAGGAATAAACCCATGCACCTATGGGCACTTAATCTTGAACAAAAGAGGCAAGAATATACAAAGGAGAAGAGACAGCCTCTTCAATAATGGGTGTGGGAAAATTGGACAGCTACATGTAAAAGAATAAAATTAGAATACTCCTAATATCATACACAAAAATAAACTCAAAATGGATTAAAGACCCAAATGTAAGCCAGAAACTATAAAACTCTTAGAGGGAAACATAGGTAAAACACTCTTTGACCTACATTACAGCAATATATGACCCACCTTCTAGAGTAATGGAAATAAAAACAAAAATAAACAAGTGGAACCTAATTAGTGGTACTAGTGGTTAAGAATCTGCTTGCCAATGTAAGAGATGGAGGAGATGCAGATTCAGTACCTGGGTCAAGAAGATCCTCTGGAATAGGAAATGGCAGCCTGCTTCAGTGTTCTTGCCTGGAAAATTCCATGGACAGAGAAGCCTTGTGGGCTACAGTCCAGGGGGTTGCAGAGTCAGACATGACTGAGTGGTCAAGCACATAATTAAAGTTAAAATCTTGTGCACAGCAAAGGAAACTATAAACAAGATGAAAAGGCAACCCTCAGGGTGGGAGAAAATAATTGCAAATGAAAACAACTGTCAAGGGATTAAAGTACAAAATATAGAAGCAACACATGAAGCTCAATGCCAGAAAAGCAAACAATCCAATCAAAAAGTGGGTAGAAGATCTAAACAGACATGTTTCCGAAGAAGAGGTACAGAGGGCCAACAGACACACAAAAAAGATGACAACATCACTCATTATTAGAGAAATGCAAATCAAAACTACAATGAGGTATCACCTCACACTGGTCAGAATAGCCATCACCAAAAATTTTCAAACTATAAATGCTGGAGAGAGTGTGAAGTAAAGGGGACCTTCTTGTACTATTGCTGAGTATGTGAATTAAACAGCCACTTTGGAGAACAATATGGAAATTCCTTAAACAACTAGAAATAAAACTGCCATATTACCCAGCAATCCCAGGGACATATATATTCCCTGAAAAAAACCATAATTTAAAAAGACACGTGAAACTCAATGTTCATATTAGCCCTATTTATAATAGCTAAGATGTGGAAGCAACCTAAATGTCCATCAACAGATGAATGGATAGAGATATAGTACATATATACAATGGAATATTACTCAGCCATAAAAAGGAATGCATTTGAGTCAGTTCTAATGAGGTGGATGAACCTATAGCCTGTTATATAGATTGAAGTAAGTCAGAAAGAGAAAAACAAATATCGTATATTAATGCAAATATATGGAATCTAAAAAGAAATGGTACTGGTGAACATATTTACAGGGAAGGAATTGAGATGCAGACATAAAGAATAGACTTTGCACACAGCAGTGGAAGGAGAGGGTGAGACAAATTGAAAGACTAGCTCTGAAACATATAATACTGAAAGTTTGTTGCTGAACCATGCAAAGATGCCAGGATTCTTGGCCTCTGAAGGAGAAGAATTCAATCCGGGGCCAGAGATGAGGCTTGATCACTCAGAGCTTTTGTGTAATAAAGTTTTATTAAAGTATAAAGGAAATAGAGAAAACTTCTGACATAGACATCAGAAGGGGGTAGAAAGAATACCCGCTTGCTAATGTTAGCAATGGAGTCATATATTCTTCAATGGATCAAAAGAATGTCTGGAGGTTGTAAAGACCTCACCAGACTTATTCCCATAATTTACATTTTAAGATAACAGGATTAGCCAGAAGGTTTAATCCAGAGACTGTCCTCAGGCAGGTTACATTATTGTTATATAATCCTAAGGAATGTAGAGGAAAACAAAAGTTTGTCCTTTCTTCCTCCTTGAGAATTCCAGACCCCTCTCTCCTTGGGGACCCCTAGATTTCTTATTAATCTGCCTAGGAAATGACTCTCTCAATACCATAGGCAAAATAGATACCTAATGGGAAGTTGCTGTATAAAACAAGGAACACAATGCTGTACTCTGTGACACTCTAGAGGGTGACTGGAGTAAGCAAGAGGTTCAAGAGTGAGGGGATATATATATTTCTGATTCATGTTGTATTTCAGAAGCCAGTGCAATTGTGTAAAGCAATTATTCTCTACTTAAAAATATTTTTTAAAAAATCAGTTCAAATTTCTCTGTGAGTTACTATGACTTTTCTCTACTGTCATGTTTTTGTGAAGCTTGAAAAGGGTCTTAGTGAATGTAGCCTGGCCTCTTGCTTATCCATGACTTAACCACTATAATTACATGTTTACCTTACTCATTGTATGCTTGGGATATTTCAGGTGGGGTTATATTTTGCTGTTCTAACTATGGGTAGTTTCTAAAAAGATGCTTGGCAGGACAAATAAATGTGTCTCTTACTTATAATATCTCATCAAATCAAAGAATCAAGATGTAGAAATGGAAAGAATAAGAGGAATTGTGGAGAGTTAAGAGCTGTAAGTTATAAATGTTCTCCAGTACCTCACAACATAAAGTATATTCTCTTGACCCCATGTGACTTTCTACTTCCTGAACCATTTCTTTAGCTCTTTTCATAGTTAAACTAAGAAAAATATTTTGTCAGCACATACACCTACTTTCAACTCTCCAATTACCATACAACTGAATACAATCTGGCCTGTACCACCACCACTCCATTGAAACTATTTGTCAAAATCGCCAATTACTTCAATATTGCCAAGGTAAAATATTGGAGTATCTAGCTCTCAATTAAATGCCAAACCTCAATTCATTCCATCTTCTTTCCTGTCCCTTCCAAATCAAATACATTAAACTTCTGTTTGTTTTCCCTAATATATCAGAATATGTTTTCTCACTCTATCTAGAATGAACATTATTTGGAGGTTCTTTCTCAAACTTCATATTGAGCTTGTATTTCAGGCACCACAGAGAGTCCTTAAGCACCATAGAAAAATGTAGATATATTTTTGCCTTATTTGTCATTGTTCTTTAACCAAATCCTTCAGCGTTTACTGTAACTTGAATTCATATTAAGTTTTGTTAGTATTTTATGAACATTATACTGTAAAACACACAAGTGTAGAACATATATTCTTCCTAAAAACAGTATAAACCTAGTTATAATTCACTGGAAGGTATATAATACAGTAATAAGTATTTATTAAATAAATCAACTTTTCTTCTAGCTGCCATTAATGTCAGTTTCATCAACTGTCATCTCTTGTGTTGCTAAATTACAGATTTTAGATTTACATGGGAAAGAGTTCTATCTAGCCTATTATCATGGTCAAAGGAAAAAATTCACATAAAGGAGATATGACCCTCCATTACTTTTTTCTGGGGAAGAGAGAAATGTTCCTAACCACAATGTGTCCACAATGAATATTCACTACATAGAACTACATGCTTGCACTTTGAATTTTTTTTTTTCCCCACAAGAAAAGGTTATATATAGTCAATCACCTACTGCTGCCTTTAAAAATGAGTATCTGATTGAACAACATTTTTCTATATTAAGAACTATATGATGAATAGAAATAGCATTGCTGAAAAGATACTGTGTTTATATTTCAATTTAGAAATGCAAAAATAGTGCCTCCTTTCACTTTCTAAAGCTTTGTATCCTACTGCTGGTGGTGCAGGTGGGATTCATGGGAGATGTGGGAGAATTATACATTTAATTTTACTAATGAAAGGCCATGAGCAAACAGGTTCAGTACCCCCTGCATAATAGGAAACAGAACAGAAGCCCTTTCTGTTTGCAGGTTCCCTATACCTAATGGGGTTGCAGTGTTTTCTTTCTCCTGGTGGGGGGGGGGGTGGGGGGGGCCGGGGGCCCCCCCCCCCCCCCCGCCGCCACCATCACCACACACACTCACATCTAAGTTTATGAGCACCCATGTGCCACATTATGAGAAACTCAGAGAGCATCTGCCTCCATTCTTTTCCCTCTAAATCACTCCCTCCATTCACCAGCTGGAAGAATATTTCTGGCTTTCTCTTAGTTTGCTGGTATTCTATAACACATCATATCCTGTAGAATAATGATGCATAGGTGATGTAAAGACACACATTGTCACAGACACAGGTATGGGCATAACCAGAGTTATAGGTATAAGTGTGTAATCAGAAATGGTTTCATTTCAAATCCTTATTTTTGAAATAAAGAACTTAAAATACATAGTTTTTATCTCTGCATTTCAATATTCCTTAAGACAGAAAGCATTGTTAATTGAATAGGGATATAATATAAAATATGTAAAATACACATTAAATATTTAAAAAGTTTACCTTTTAAATAAATATACATACTATCATTTAAAAGTAAATTAAATTTAAAAGTTGATTTTTATTTTTGAATATTTTTCTTTAAAATAGATTTTAAAATGTGTTTGTTATATCACAAGGTAAATAAAAAACATTAAATGATTATTCATATTTTTATTGCAATGCACACATATGTTAGACCATATTTTGGCTATGAACATAAATTTCATTCTAACTTATATATCCTGAGGGTACACTGTTCTACACATTTTGTTTTTAAAAGTGTATTTTGGTCAAATATTTCTTGTAAATGCTTCCTGCCCTATGGGTATAACTAGAGCTATAACAAGCAACCCTCTAATAGACTTTCCTGTATTTTTATTATTCCCATTCCCTACATCCTGAGTGGCCTATACAGCAAGACTGCTGCTGCTGCTGCTGCTGCTGCTGCTAAGTCGCCTCAGTCGTGTCCGACTCTGTGCAACCCCATAGATGACAGCCCACCAGGCTCCCCTGTCCCTGGGATTCTCCAGGCAAGAACACTCGAGTGGGATGCCATTAAAAAACATCCAAAAATCTATATTGAATTAACACCTATGTGGAAGATCTTATCTAAGAGGAACAGAGGAAGGAAAAGTGAGAGGTCATATTCATAAACAAAATGCACTTTCAAACCTAGAAGTTAAACTTGCTTTTAAGATCAGTAAAGCAAGGATTTAACCTTGCCACCACCTCAGTTGAAGTTATATAATTACATTCTTCAAGTCGACATTTTCACCTTGGTAGGCATAATAAGGCCATGCAGATGCAGGCTAAAACCAGTAATTTCAGCATTCTGCTTCCTCTCACGTTGATGATAATAAGATATGGCAGTGGAGCATGCATGAGCTTCCATTTAATTGTCAGTACAGTCTTTCATTTAAACAACAAAATAGTTAGCAGTAAGTTTATAAGTGTGGAAAGCATGCAAAATAGAAACGGAAAGTCTGTTAACTTTAAAAACACCTCACGTAGAAAAGACCAAGCATTTAAAATGCATTTCTACTACCCTTGCAAGGAGTCAAAACCAATAGAAGATACATGACTAGAAAAGATAACTGAGCTTTTCTTTACAGAGAATGAAAACAGTTTGCTAAACCATCTTTAAATTCATAAATCTTTAAATGTTGAATATACAGTATAGTAAAATGTGAGAAATCATTTAAACTTGAAATCTATTTGCACAACTTTATGCAGATTGCCTCTTAAATTCATAATTTTTTTTAATAGAACTGGGCCTCATCTGGAGAAGGCAATGGCACCCCACTCCAGTACTCTTGCCTGGAAAATCCCATGGACGGAGGAGCCGGGTAGGCTGCAGTCCATGGGGTCACCAAGAGTCAGACACTTACTGAGCGACTTCACTTTCACTTTTCACTTTCATGCATTGGAGAAGGAAATGGCAACCCACTCCAGAGTTCTTGCCTGAAGAATCTCAGGATGGTGGAGCTGCCATCTGTGGGGTCGCAAAGAGTCGGACACGACTGAAGTGACAGCAGCAGCAGCAGGGCTTCATTTTTAGTATAACACTACCAGAAAAACAAGCCTTAAAAGATCAGCTATTGTTAACATTAAGAATATAATCATGGCTCTAAATGTTGGAATTAAGATTGTTGAGAGAAATATCAACAACCTAAGATATGCAGATGATGCCACCCTTATGGCAGAAAGCAAAGAGGAACCAAAGAGCCTCTTGATAAAAGTGAAACAGGAGAGTGAAAGGCTGGCTTAAAACTCAACATTCAAAAAATTGAGGTCATGGCATCTGGTCCCATCACTTCATGGTGAATAGATGGGAGAAAAGTGGAAACAGAGGCAGCTTTTATTTTCATGGGCTCCAAAATCACTGTGCACAGTGACTACAGCCGTGAAATTAAAGACACTTGCTCCTTGGAAGAAAAGCAATGAGAAACCTAGACAGCATATTTAAAAACAGAAATACCACTTGCCAACGAAGTTCTGTATAGTCAAAGCTGTCATTATTTTTTCCAGTGTTCAGTACAGATGTGAGAGTTAGATCATAAGGAAGGCTGAGCACTGAAAAATGAAGGCTTTCAAATTGTGATGCTCGGGAAGACTCTTGAGAATCCCTTAGACAGAAAGAAGATAAAACTAGTAAATCCTAAAGGAAATCAACCTTGAATATTCATTGGAAGGACTGATGCTGAAGCTCCAATTCTTTGGCCAACCAGTGCGAAGAGCCAACTTATTGGAAAAGACTCTGGGAAAGATTGAGGTCATGTGGAAAAGGAGGTGACAGAGGATAAGATGGTTGGATGACATCAATGATTCAAGGACATGAGTTTGAGCAAACTGTGGGACATACTGAAGGACAGGGAAGCCTGGCATGCTGCAGTCTATGGGATCACAAAGAGCTGGACATGACTTAGTGACTGAACAAAAACAGCTAGGCTGGTATTCTCCTCCAAATTAATGCCACTTCTAGCCTTACTCATTTCAGTTTTTATTAACTCCATTCCTCTTGTTACTTAGGCCCTCAGACCTTATTGTCTCTTTTTCTCTCCTGCCACAAACCCTCTCCTGCTTTACTTGGTCCCTGTTATTTCTCTGGCCTCATCTCCTCCTAAACTACCAACACTCATCCATTCACTCTGCTCTGACCACATAGACTGCTCCTGTTCCTCTACTCCATGCACATTCCCTCCTCAAGGCATTGACCACTGAAATTCCATCTCCTTGAAATACTCCTTCCTCAGACATCTACACAGCAAGCTTTTTCACTTTGCTTCTGTCTTGATTTAATTTCTCAGGTGATCCCTATACATATATCCAGAACTTAGCAACCACCTGTCACTATCCTGGACAAAGCTACATTTACATCACAGCCTGGGGTTATATAGTACTCTAATTAGCACACTGCCTCTACCACTGTCTTTCATGTATTTGCAAATAGCACTTCCAGTGGGTTACTAAGATGTAAATCAGATTAGAATGTCAGAACAGAAATCAAAGTTCTCTCTGTGAATTAAGAAACCCTATATAACCTGGTCCTTATTATTTGTCATTCTGTGACTGGATCAGTCTTGTTTCTCAAACATTCCAGGTATGATCTCGTTCACCTCAGAGCATTCATAATTGTTCACTCTGAAATTTATTTTTTAATTCCTCTGGGTTTTCAATGTAGTTTTAAATTACATATACATAAATTTTCTGTCTCCAACCATGGAATGGATCCTTATTGCAGCATAATTCTCTTTATCTCAGCTCACGACACTATTTCTAGTGCCAAGAACAGTGTCTGTTGGTTGACAGACATACAATAAAAACTTATTGAAACAAGAATGTTACATAGCAACATGTCTATGAGATGAGGCATATTTTATAATTAAACTGTAAAATAAATATTTTGGTTTTCTATAAACTTCCATATAAATTATTCACCTGAAGTTTGCTTAACCAGTAAGAGAAAGTACAAAAATCTGTTCTGAAAAATCTAGTCCTCACATCTAAAAGAAAAAGCAGATTTCTTTTGCCATGTAAACCCATCAAAGGTTTATGTTATCCTAGTGGCTGATTCAAAGGGCTTTAGAACTAAGCCATTGTTATTCCGTATATTTAATTAGCTTTAGACTTAATACAAGATTTCCACAAAAGTTTAGCTGAAAAATACCATTTGTAAAATATTGCAAAAATGCTGAAATATGTCTCTTTCCCTTAATCATTTATTTTAAAAAAAGCCTAAAACAATGACCTTTTGTTGTTTATTTTTAATGACTTTACAGAAATGCTTTATGAAAATCTGACAAAAAAAGAATTTTGAAAAGGTCAGTGATGTATAGCAACACTTGCTGCATAATTAACAGAACTTTCTTTTTATATCTTGATGGAGTGTCTTGGCTGCTACTTGGTAATAACAACATTCTGAGATTAGGAAATCATCAAAAGGAAGTTATGTTCCAATATGAGACACTATTGATCATTTCGATCTGTCAACACAGCAATTGAGTTCATTAGATTTTGACAATTATTTAGCACTACTTAAATCATAGCAGCTATTGGAATAGCAATGATTAGACTAGCATTAATTGAATGAGAAATGAGAAAGTAAAGTTTGCAAATTTCTGGAACTATGTTGCACAAATATTTATCACTTAGCAGAAGAACTTTCCTCTTCAATTATATTTCACTTCAAACTAAACATTATCAATTAAAAAAAAAACTATGACAAGATAAATATCTAAAAAGACTGACATATGAACAGCAAAGTCAGCCTGGAGGCCTTAGAATGAATTCAGTGTTGAGAATGATTATATAGCAGATAATGTTTAATAGAAAAACATCTATTAGCACACATGATACAAATGAGCTTATTTGCAAAAAGAAATAGACTTATATACATAGAAAATAAACATTACCAAACGGCAAGGGGGGAGGGATGAACCAGGAATTTTGGATTAACATATACATACTATGGGCTTCCCTAGTGACTCAGATGGTAAAGAGACTGCCTGCAATGGGGGAGACCTGGGTTCAATCCCTGGGTCAGCAATATCCCCTGGAGAAGGAAATGACAACCCACTCCAGTATCCTTGTCTGGAAAATCCTATGGTCAGAGGAGCCTGGCAGTCTACAGTCCATGGGATTGCAAAGAGTCAGACACACCTGAGCAACTTCACTATCACTATATATATATAATACAGGTAACTAATAAAGACCTACTGTATAGCACATGGAACTATATTCAGTATCTTGTAAAGATCTATAACAGAAAAGAATCTCATAAAAAGTGTGTTTGTGCTGCTAAGTTGCGTCAGTTGTGTCCGACTCTGCGACCCCAGAGACAGCAGCCCACCAGGCTCCCCCGTCCCTGGGATTCTCCAGGCAAGAACACTGGAGTGGGTTGCCATTTCCTTCTCCAATGCATGAAAGGGAAAAGTGAAAGTGAAGTCGCTCAGTCGTGTCTGACTCTTAGCGACCCCATGGACTGCAGCCCACCAGGCTCCTCCATCCATATATATATATATATAAACTGAATCACTTTAGTGTACATCTGAAAACATTGTTAAGTGAACTATACTTCAATAAGCATAAAGACTTAAAGTCCTCATAAAAATTAGCACATGTAACATAAAAATCTAGTCTTTCAGTTTCCAATGAGAAAAGGTTTGAAATCCAACCCTTAATCTCTTATGGTGACAATGGCTAGAGCTCCAGCCAATTTAGAGCTTCAAGGCTCAGTTCACAATAGCCCTCACCACACCCCAATAACCTTACTGACAGTGAAGATTACTGTGCTTTTACATTTCTCATCAAAGTTTATATTATATTTCTTGATGAAGGGTAAAAAGAAATAAATATATCTTACTAATATACTATAATAACCAAAGGAAACATCAATTAAGCCATAGATTAAAAAAATAATAATAATGTTGAGATCTTTTGAGGGCAAATATGGGCTTCCCTCGTAGCTCACTCAGTAAAGAATCTGCTTGTAATGCAGGAGACCCGAGTTCAATTCCTGGGTCAGGAAGATCCCCTGGAGAAGCAAATGGCAATCCACTCCAGTATTCTTGCCTGGAGAATCTCATAGAGGAGCCTGGCAGGCTACAGTCCATGGGGTTGCAAGAGTCGGACATGACTTAACGCCTTAACCACCACTACCACCATGTAACAAGTTTTAAAAATGTACAAAGATAATTATGCTGCCCCAAATAATATTTATCTATACATATAAATTACAGCCATTGTGAGAAATGCTATAATGTCAAGAAGTATGATGAAAATCTGTTTCACTAAAAAAGGATAAAAATTTCAATGAGATTTTTATATTTACTTAAAATTTAACACTGTAGTAAATTGTGTAGTAAATTGTGTGTAGTATATGTTCAGGATATTTGTTGGTCTTTTTTCCTAGTCTTCATTGCTAGCAAGGTTATTCTCTGGTACTTCTCCCTCCGTATGAGTGTGCATCCCAGGAGATTATAAGTCCAGGTTTATAGGACTGGTTCTGATGGATGATCCACTGGATCATGCCAACATCCACTGGATCATAGAAAAAGATAGAAAATTCCAGAGACAAATCCACTTCTGCTTCATTGACGATTCTAAAGCTTTCAACTGTGTTCAGTTCAGTTAAGTCACTCAGTCATGTCCAACTCTTTGCGACCCCATGAATCGCAGGACGCCAGGCATCCTTGTCCACATGAACTCCCAGAGTTTACCCAAAATCATGTCCATCGAGTTGCTGATGCCATCCAGCCATCTCATCCTTTGTCATTCGCTTCTCCTCCTGCCCCCAATCCCTCCCAGCATTAGGGTCTTTTCCAATGAGTCAACTCTTCACATGAGATGGCCAAAGTACTGGAGTTTCAGGTTTACCATCATTCCTTCCAAAGAAATCCCAGGGCTGATCTCTTTTAGGATGGACTGGTTGGATCTCCTTGCAGTCCAAGGGACTCTCAAGAGTCTTCTCCAACACCACAGTTCAAAAGGATCAATTCTTCGGCGCTCAGCTTGCTTCACAGGCCAACTCTCACATCCATACATGACCACTGGAAAAACCATAGCCTTGACTAGATGGACCTTAGTCGGCAAAGTAATGTCTCTGCTTTTCAATATGCTATCTAGGTTGGTCATGACTTTCCTTCCAAGGAGTAAACACCTTTTAATTTCATGGCTGCAGTCACCATCTGCAGTGATTTTGGAGCCCAAAAAAATAAAGTAGACACTGTTTCCCCATCATTTGCCATGAAGGGATGGGACCAGATGCCATGATCTTCATTTTCTGAATGTTGAGGTTTAGGCCAACTTTTTCACTCTCCTCTTTCACTTTCATCAAGAGGCTTTTTAGTTCCTCTTCACTTTCTGCCATAAAGGTGGTGTCATCTGCATACCTGAGGTTATTAATATTTCTCCCGACAATCTTGATTCCAGCTTGTGTTCCTTCTAGCCCAGCGTTTCTCATGATGTACTCTGCATATAAGTTAAATAAGCAGGGTGACAATATACAGCCTTGACATACTCCTTTTCCTATTTGGAACCAGTCTGTTGTTCCATGTCCAGTTCTAACTGTTGCTTCCTGACCTTCATATAGATTTCTCAAGAGGCAGGTCAGGTGGCCTGGTATTCCCATCTCTTTCAGAATTTTCCACAATTAACTGTGATCCACATAGTCAAAGGCTTTGGCATAGTCAATAAAGCAGAAATTGATGTTTTTATGGAACTCTCTTGCTTTTTCCATGATCCAGTGGATGTTGGCAATTTGATCTCTGGTTCCTCTCCCTTTTCTAAAATCAGCTTGAACATCTGGAAGTTCACAGTTCACGTATTACTGAAGCCTGGCTTGGAGAATTTTCAGCATTACTTTACTAGCATGTGAGATGAGTGCAATTGTGAGGTAGTTTGAGCATTCTTTGGCACTGCCTTTCTTTGGAATTGGAATGAAAACTGACCTTTTCCAGTCCTGTGGCCACTGCTGAGTTTTCCAAATTCGCTGGCATATTGAGTGCAGCACTTTCACAGCATCATCTTTCAGGATTTGAAATAGTTCAACTGGAATTCCATCACCTCCACTAGCTTTGTTCATAGTGATCCTTCCTAAGGCCCACTTGACTTCACATTCCAGGATGTCTGGCTCTAGGTGAGTGATCACACCATCGTGATTATCTGGGTCATGGAGATCTTTTTTGTACAGTTCTTCCATGTATTCTTAGCACCTCTTCTTAATATCTTCTTCTTCTGTTAGGTCCATACCATTTCTGTCCTTTATCAAGCCCATCTTTGCATAAAATGTTCCCTTGGTATCTCTAATTTTCTTGAAGAGATCTCTAGTCTTTCCCATTCTGTTGTTTTCCTTTATTTCTTTGCATTAATCACTGAGGAAGGCTTTCTTATCTCTTCTTGCTATTCTTTGGAACTCTGCATTCAGATGCTTATATCTTTCCTTTTCTCCTTTTCTTTTCACTTCCCTTCTTTTCTCACCTATTGGTAAGGCCTCCTCAGACAGCCATTTTGCTTTTCTGCCTTTCCTTTCCTTGCAAATGGTCTTGATCCCTGTCTACTGTACAATGTCATGAACCTCAGTCCATAGTTTGAGTTTGTAGATCACAACAAACTGTGGAAAATTGTGAGAGAATGGAATGCCAGATCACCTTACCTGCCTCCTGCAAAACCTGTATGCAGGTCAAGCAGAAAACAGTTAGAACCAGACAAGGAACATTGGACTTGTTCCAAATTGGGAAAGGAGTACGATGAGGCTCTGTATTGTCCCTGCTTATTTAACTTATATACAGAGTGAGTACATCATGTGAAATGCTGGGCTGGATGTAGAACATGCTAGAATAGAGATTGCAGGGAGAAATATAAATAATCTCACATACACAGATGACACATCCTTATTTTAGAAAGTGAAGAAGAATTAAAGAGCCTCTTGATGAAAGTGAAAGAAGAAAGTGAAAAAGCTGGCTTAAAACTCAACATTCAAAAAACTAAGATCATGGCATCTAGTGCCATCACTTCATGGGAAATAGATGGAGAAACAATAGAAATAATGACAGACTTTATTTTCTTGGGCTCCAAAATCACTGTGGATGGTGACTGCAGTCATGAAATTGAAAGCCACTTGCTCCTTGGAAGAAAAGCAATGACAGACCTAGACAGTGTATTAAAAGTGTAGTGGACCTACAAAGGTCCATCTCATCAAAGCTATCATTTTTCCAGTAGTCACATACAGATATGAGAGCTGGACAATAAAAAAGCCTGAGTGCCAAAGAACTGATGCCTTTGAACTGTGGTGCTGGAGGAAACTTATGAGAGTCCCCTGGACAGCAAGGAGATCAAAAGAGTCTATCCAAAAGGAAATCAACTTTGAATATTCATTGGAAGGACTGATGGTGAAGCTAAAACTCCAATACTTTGGCTACCTGATGGGAAGAACTGACACACAGGAAAATACCAGTGATGCTGGGAAAGATTGAAGGCAGGAGGAGAAGGGGATGACAGAAGATGAGGTGGCTGGATACTATCAATGATTCAGTGCACAAGAGTTTGAGCAAACTCTGGAAGATGGTGAAGGGCAGGGAAGCCTAACATGCTGCAATCAATGGGGTTGTAAAGAGTTAGACACAAGTAACCAACTGAAAAATAGGACTAAAGACTATAATTTAATGACATTCTTAATACAATATCATACTACAAAATTAAAATCAAAATATGTAGCTAATTGAAAGATAAATTCACAAATATTAAATTTCAAAAAAAGGCAATAGAAAATAATTTTTGTATTACCTGGCTAACATTTCTCCTTTTTTTTCTTTTCTTTCCTTCATTTTTGGCTATGTACTACAAGTGTCTTTACTATTTCCAGTAGTAAATTATTTTCAAATCAGAAAATTAGTCTGTAATTTAGAAAATTTAACCTTAGACTCATATTTTCTTAATTTCCAAATTGTAGAAAGTGTTCTCTCAAAAAATAGAAAACAATTGATTTATAATTAAATAATATAAGCCTTACAATGGCACTTTCCTTCCAATTCAAGTTACTTTCCAGATTATAGTGCATAGAGGAAGAGTCTTAGAGAAAGTATATAAGGGTTTCTGAGTTGAGAAGACAGAGGGTACAACTGATAGAGTAAAGCTGGCATTTTCAGGTCAGAGTACCTAAGTAGAGGGAATTAACATGAAGGAGAGATCTAAAAGAATGTTAAGTGAAATGAAGTTGCTCAGTCATGTCCAGCTCTTTGTGACCCCATGGACTGTAGCCTGTCCTTGGGATTTTCCAGGCAAAATTACTGGAGTGGGTTGACATTTCGTTCTTAAGAGGATCTTACTGACCCAGGGATTGAACTCGGGTCTCCACCAGGGAATCCCCTAAAAGAATACTGCAGAAGATTAATCTGTGCTTGCACAGGGTAAAACTAACACACTGAGGAAAATAATTATCAGGAAGGAATAAGCTAAATAATTTTCAGAGTTTACACAGGGCTACAAGATACTCAGGTTTTCACCATATATACTAGAGATTTCACTGAAAGATAAAATAGAGACCACAGAAGATTCATGCCATAGTAATTGAACTAAATTGTCCCCGGTAAAAACTCAGCCATGGATATACACTAATCAAATTTTCAAAAACAAGTCTACAATGGATAAAGCTCAATTACAAAATGCTAACTGCCTGTAAAAGTAAACTTTGACCCTCTTTAAGGAAAAGAAAAAAATCCAGGGACACAAAAATATAGTATTCACAATATCAGGATCTAATCCCAATTCCAAAGAAAGGAAATGCAAAAGAATGCTCAAATTACCACACAATTGCACTCATCTCACATGCTAGTAAAGTAATGCTCAAAATTCTCCAAGCTAGGCTTCAGCAATTCGTGAACCGTGAAGTCCCTGATGTTCAAGCTGGTTTTAGAAAAGGCAGAGGAACCAGAGATCAAAATGCCAACATCTGCTGGATCATGGAAAATGCAAGAGAGTTCCAGAAAAACGTCAATTTCTGCTTTATTGACTATGCCAAAGCCTTTGACTGTGTGGATCAAAGTAAACTGTGGAAAATTCTGAAAGAGATGGGAATACCAGACTACCTGACCTGCCGCTTGAGAAATCTGTGTGCAGGTCAGGAAGCAACAGTTAGAACTGGACATGGAACAACAGACTGGTTCCAAATAGGAAAAGGAGTACATCAAGGCTGTATACTGTCACCCTGCTTATTTAACTTATATGCAGAGTACATCATGAGAAACGTCAGACTGGAAGAAAAACAAGCTGGAATCAAGATTGTTGGGAGAAATATCAATAACCTCAGATATGCAGATGACACCACCCTTATGGCAGAAAGTGAAGAGGAGCTAAAAAGCCTCTTGATGAAAGTGAAAGAGGAGAGTGAAAAAGTTGTCCTAAGCTCAACATTCAGAAAATGAAGATCATGGCTTCCGGTCCCAGTCCCATCACTTCATGGGAAATAGATGGGGAAACAGTGGAAACAGTGTCAGACTTTATTTTTCTGGGCTCCAAAATCACTTCAGATGGTGATTGCAGCCAGGAAATTAAAAGACGCTTACCCCTTGGAAAAAAAAGTTATGACCAACCTAGACAGTATATTCAAAAGCAGAGACATTACTTTGCCAACTAAGGTCCATCTAGTCAAGGCTATGGTTTTTCCAGTGATCATGTATGGATATGAGAGTTGGACTGTGAAGAAGGCTGAGCACCAAAGAATTGATGCTTTTGAACTGTGGTGTTGGAAAAGACTCTTGAGAGTCTCTTGGACTGCAAGGAGATCCAACCAGTCCATTCTGAAGGAGATCAGTCCTGGGATTTCTTTGGAAGGAATGATGCTAAAGCTGAAACTCCAGTACTTTGACCACCTCATGCAAAGAGTTGATTCATTGGAAAAGACTCTGATTCTGTGAGGGACTGGGGACAGGAGGAGAAGGGAGCGACAGAGTATGAGATGGTTGGATGGCATCACTGACTCGATGGACATGAATCTGAGTGAACTCCAGGAGTTGGTGATGGACAGGGAGGCCTGGTGTGCTGAGATTCATGGGGTCGCAAAGAGTCGGACAAGACTGAGCGACTGAACTGAACTGACTGAGTATCTGAATCCCTTTGATAAGGAAATTAACTTGGTAAATCTTAAGAAGATTTTTATATGGAAGAAAGCTAACCTGTTCAAAATAGTTAATATGAACTGCCTCCACTGATAAGGCAGGTTGAAAGGGATTCAGAGTTCTTATGCTAATGCATGTAATTCCAAATACTCCCATAATAATTCTCCTTTATTACTAGGTCATTTATCCTAGAGCAAAAGATCTGGAGATGTTAACATTTTAACTTTACAGTAATTAACCCAGGCTCTGGGTTTGATCTTTTGAGTATAGGAGGCAAGAGACACCTTGAATGTCATTCAAGGCTTCTTATTTTTCACTTTTAGTTTGGAGTCAGAAATTCATAGCCTGCAATTTCTTGTCAGTTTATCTTTTCTTCATGTGCATTCATAGTTTTAATCAAAAGAATCATCTGACAGTTCAGTCCACATAATCTGTTTCAGTTCAGTTCAGTCACTCAGTCGTGTCTGACTCTTTGCAACCCCATGGACTTCAGCACGCCAGGTCTCCCTGCTCATCACCAACTCCCAGAGTCCTCCCAAAGCCATGTCCATTGTGTTGGTGATGCCATCCAAACTTCTCATCTTCTGTCGTCCCCTTCTGCCCTCAATCTTTCCCAGCATCAGGGTCTTTTCAAATGAGTCAACTCTTTGCGTGAGGTGGCCAATAATTGGAGTTTCACCTTCAACATCAGTCCCTCCAATGAACACACAGGACTGATCTCCTTAAGGATAGACTGGTTGAATCTCCTTGCAGTCGAAGGGATGTTCAAGAGTCTTCTCCAACACCACAGTTCAGAAGCATCAATTCTTCGGTGCTCAGCCTTCTTTATAGTCCAACTCTCACATCCATACATGATCACTGGAAAAACCATAGCCTTGACTAGATGGACCTTTGTTGGCAAAGCAATGTCTCTGCTTTTTAATATGCTGTCTAGGTTGGTCATAACTTTCCTTCCAAGGAGTAATTGTCTTTTAATTTCATCGCTGCAATCACCATCTGTATTGATTTTGGAGCCCAGAAAAATAAAGTCAGCCACTGTTTCCACTGTTTCCCCATCTATATGCCATGAAGTGATAGGACCGGATGCCATGATCTTCATTTTCTGAATGTTGAGCTTTAAGCCACCTTTTTCACTCTCCTCTTTCACTTTCATCAAGAGGCTCTTTAGTTCTTCTTCACTTCCTGCCATAAGGCTTGTATCATTTGCATATCTGAGGTTATTGATATTTCTCCCGGCAATCTTGATTTCAGCTTGTGCTTCCTCCAGCTCAGCATTTCTCATGATGTACTCTGCAGACATCTTCCCTGTCTACATACGTAGAGACTTCCCTGGTGGCTCAGACAGTAAAACATCTGCAAACTTCCTGATGTTCAAGCTGGTTTTAGAAAAGGCAGAAGAACCAGAGATCAAATTGCCAACATCCACTGGATCATGGAAAAAGCAAGAGAGTTCCAGAAAAACATCAATTTCTGCTTTATTGACTATGCCAAAGCCTTTGACTGTGTGGATCACAATAAACTGTGGAAAATTCTGAAAGAGATGGGAATACCAGACCACCTGAGCTGCCTCTTGAGAAATCTGTGTGCAGGTCAGGAAGCAACACTTAGAACTGGACATGGAACAACAGACTGGTTCCAAATAGGGAAAGGAGTACATCAAGGCTGTATACTGTCACTCTGCTTATTTAACTTATATGCAGAGTACATCATGAGAAACGTCAGACTGGAAGAAACACAAGCTGGAATCAAGATTGCCAGGAGAAATATCAATAACCTCAGATATGCAGATGACACCACCTTTATGGCAGAAAGTGAAGAGGGACTAAAAAGCCTCTTGATGAAAGTGACAGAGGAGAGTGAAAAAGTTGGCTTAAAGCTCAACATTCAGAAAATGAAGATCATGGCATCTGGTCCCATCACTTCATGGGAAACAGATGGGGAAACAGTGGAAACAGTGTCAGACTTTATTTTTGGGGGTTCCAAAATCACTGCAGATGGTGATTGCAGCCATGAAATTAAAAGACGCTTACTCCTTGGAAGAAAAGTTATGACCAACCTAGATAGCACATTCAAAAGCAGAGACATTACTTTGCCGACTAAGGTCCGTCTAGTCAAGCCTATGGTTTTTCCTGTAGTCATGTATGGATGTGAGAGTTGGACTGTGATGTAGGCTGAGTGCCGAAGAATTGATGCTTTTGAACTGTGGTGTTGGAGAAGAGTCTTGAGAGTCCCTTGGACTGCAAGGAGATCCAACCAGTCCATTCTGCAGGAGATGAACCCTGGGATTTCTTTGGAAGGAATGATGCTAAAGCTGAAACTCCAGTACTTTGGCCACCTCATGTGAGGAGTTGACTCATTGGAAAAGACTCTGATGTTGGGAGGGATTAGGGGCAGGAGGAGAAGGGGACAAATGAGGATGAGATGGCTGGATGGCATCACGGACTCGATGGACGTGAGTCTGAGTGAACTGTGGGAGATGGTGATGGACAGGGAGGCCTGGTGTGCTGCGCTTCATGGAGTCGCAAAGAGTCGGACACGACTGAGCGACTGAACTGAACTGAATTTTGTATTACTACACTTGCAAAGAAACAAGAAAATGACAGATTAGATTTTTAAAACAGCTATAACAAATATACTCAAGGATGTAAAAAAAAATATAAGCATAATGAGGAGAAAAATCAAACACATGCAAAAGAACCAAATGAATTTTTAGAGTCAAAAATTACACTGTCACAGATGAAGCCTTAATTTAAATTAGATTAACATCAGATCAATGAATTTGAAGACATAACAGAGATCGTTTTAAAAGAACTAAAAAATAAAACCTCAGTGACAATAATCAATAGCAAATATCTAACATAAGTTAAATTGGAGCCTTTGAAATGGGAAAATGAAATAATATGCATATTCTTTATCTATATAAAATATGTATAAAGCATTATATGTATATATATAAAACACAATCTGATATATAAATTGGGCTTCCCTGGTGGCTCAGATGGTAAAAAATCTGTCTGTAATGCAAGAGACCAGGGTTCAATCCCTGGGTTGGGAAGATCCCCTGGAAAATGGAATGGCTACCCACTCCAGTATTCTTGCCTGGAGAATTCCATGACAAAGGAGCCTGGGAGGCTATGGAGTTGCAAAGAGTCAGACACAACTGAATGACTTTCACTTTCACTAATATATAAATTGCATTTAAATATATAAATATATATATTAAATGTTGGAATACATGTACAAATTTGATGAAAGCCCAAACTTCCTAAGATCATCAATAAATCTCAAGTAACAAAGAGAAAACCAAATTAATTATACACTAATCAAACTACAGTAAAACATGGAAAAGAGAGATATCTTATAAAAAGTTAGATGGGGAATAAAAGGCACAGTGAATGCTAGGAAACAAAGATAGATATGATCAAACTCTTGTTGGAATGAAATTAAGACACAGGCGTCCCTCCCCCTTCCCCACCCCAAGAAGCAACAAAAGTCTTTAAAGTGTTGGCGAAAGAGAAATGGGACAGTTCTTCAATTTCCAATTATATATCCAGTAGAATTATTTTGCACAAAATAAATAAAAATACTATTTCAAACAGAACAGTCAAAAACAAAAACAAAATTAAAGAATTTATCAGGTGATAAATTCTAAATACTAAAAAAGATACTAAAAAGATTTTAAATAAGGTTTTTCAGAATGAAATAAAATGATACAAGGTGAAAATCCAGCAGTCATACTGTAATGAAGAGTAATGAAGTTAGTAAATGTGAATAAATATAACTTTTTCTCTCTAAATATTTCTCAAAAAAATAATTGATTCTTTAAAGCAAAAATGATGACACATTCAGAGGTAAAATTACTAAACAGTACAAAGGATAAGAGGGAATAACCAAAGAATACTACACAAGGAAGACATATTGCTATGTTAAAGAAACATTGTAGAGGGAGATCAAGCTGGCAGAGTAAGAAGACACTCACTTCCACTTGTAAACACATCAGATATGCATCTAAATATGGATTAAGTCTCACTGAAAACATGATATTAAATAAAAATCTAAAGAAACTATGGAGACAGGACATGGGGAAGGAACAAAAAGATGGGGAACATACAGAAAGCAAATAACAAATTGGCAGACTTAAAGCCAACCATATGAATAACTACATTAAATATAAAGGTCTATGTACAGTTAAATGGCAGAGATTGCCAGACTGAACCATAGAAAGAGCAAGATTAGGTTGTGGAGGAGGAGGAAGAGAGGGAGGGGGAGGAAGAAGGAAAATGAAGAAAGCACAGAGAAGAGTGAAAGCTGAATTGTCAACCACATATAAGGTTACAGGTATGTTTTCCAGCTCATGGGGTTGCAAAGAATCAGACATTACTGAGCAACTAAGCACAGTACACAGCATGTGTTCAAAGAAAAAGTTTGCAAAAATGTGTATCATGCAAATACCTGTCAAAAGAAAGCAAGATTGGCTACATAGAATGCAACACGCACACAGTACTTTCTTCAGGATAGTTTATTGAGTTATGTTCTAAATTGAAGTATTCAACTATAAAAGTAGATTATCTTTTTTGATTAAAAATAGAAAGGAAGCATGAAAGTTTCCCCATGGTAAAGCAGCAAAACAATCTTTTATATAGTTTTATCTGCCAATTTATCTCAGCAGAAAACTTAATTAAAAATATTTAGATTAAAAGCCTTGGGAAATAAGGAGGGCAAAGCAATAGCTAGGGAGAAAGAAAGAGCTCATTTTTATGTACATTTTATCTGTATTATTATATTTTGACAGGTATTCTAATTGTTTTTTTTTGTTGTTGTTGTATGTCTGCTAATTTAACTTACTTGTTATAATCCCAGTGGTGCAGTATTGTTTTCTCTTTTGTGATGTGAAACAACTTTTTTACAAACATTTTTGGAAGACTACATTATCTTTAATATCCCTTCTACCATTTTTTAGTAATAAAAGCCCTGAAAGTAGATAGCTACCTAAAACCACAGCCTCTAGTTATATTCTCAGTTTCTCCAGAAGCTGTGCTATAACCAATCTGTTTAACTACATTGTACTAACAGGAGATGAGGGGAAAAAGAGATTTATGTAATTTCCTTTGTGCCTTTAACAAGCATACACTCCTCGTCCTCTACATTCCCCCTTTTTTCCCTTGATTAAAGACATGATTAACTATGTGAATCTGAGCAGCACTTAAGGAAGGTAGAACTACAGACTGGAAGAGTTGGAGTGCATCATGAATACTCACTTATTAGCATGGATTTATTCTAGTCCTTGTTATACAGGAAAGAGAGGAAAATGACATTTCTATCTTCTACAATTATTGTTTATAATTTTTGTGGTAATAGCAACAGATATAAATATTAAATAACAAATGATAAGCTACATGACTATTGCCAGATTCAAATATTACTTATAAAAATCATATTATTCAGTATTAGCCATGTAGTAATGTTACCTTACTATCGTCTTGTGGCATTTTGATACTTTCTGATATCTTGATCTAATTTGTACATTGATATTCACGGGGACAAAGTCATTTGAAAAATAATACTGCTTGTGAAGTTTGGTTTTTCTTTTGATAATTAGCTTGATATATTCACAATCACTTAGACTGTTTAAAATTCTCTTCAGTTATCAACCACTACTGTTTATAAAACTTTCACATTAAAATAATTTGCAAAGTATTTGATAAAAGACAAACAGGAAGGACAAAATATTTCACCAAGCTCTGAACTGAGATATTATCATAATGGCAACAGTAATGCTTTCATTTGTTATTATACAAATGATATTTTTATGTGATCACAGCATATGCTAAGCAGTTATTCCTGAGTCATGCCCAGCATTTATTTAATTGCTCATCTTGCTCATTTGGATTGAAATGAGCTTTCTTTCAAATCAGCCTTAAGTTGAAATATCTATGCCAGGAGTTTTCAATTAAACAGCAATTTCTTTATCATATGTATACTTAAAAGTACAAGGTTGCATGGTATTTTTTGCTAGATATATTTAGCAAATTTCTCTGGATCATTTCTGCAATTTGAATTTGCATTAGCTTATAGGTCTTTGCTTTTCCTTTAAAATTGTTATCATTCTCAATTATACAATTCTTATATAAAACATTTAAAAATGCAAGTAGAAAAACCTAAAAATTAAGCCTTATAGATTATTTTACTCTCCACCTCCACTAAGCTATGCTCTATTTAAATTTTCTATAATTTTCTGAATTTTAATCATTTGTATTAATTTATAAACATGTGTGTTAGTCGTTCAGTCATGTCTGACTCTATGTGTCCTCATGAAACTGTAGCCTGCCAGGCTGCTCTGTACATGGGATTTTCCAGGTAAGAATACCAGAGTGGGTAGCCATTCCCTTCCCCAGGGGATCTTCCTAACCCAGGGATCAGACCTAGGCCTCCTGCATTGCAGGCATATTCTTTTACCATCTGAGCCACTAGGGAAGGTAGCTATTTAAATTAGTATTTATAAATTTACTATTTAAATTAGTATTTATAAATTAGTATTTTAAATACTAATGTAAATAGAAAAAACTAACTAATTTTGTATAAATAATCTATACTTACTTAAATTGATTTTAGTAAAATTATATTTAAGTGGATTATTCTTGGATTTTCAAATGAATAAGCAATTCTCACTTTCTAAAATACTGGTAATACTTCAACTTTATAATACTTTCTGTATATTGTTTTCTTTATTGTCTACTCTTATAGTAACAATGTAAGTAATTTGTGTTTTTTGAAAAAAATCACCCATCTATTTTGAATTTACTGCCATAAATATGCACATCATTTTATAAATGTTTTCATACTTTTTTTTGATGTTCAAGCTGGTTTTATTTTTTTAATATAAATTTATTTTAATTGGAGGTTAATTACAATATTTTCATTGTGAATGACTATACAGTATTTTTCCTAAATCTGATTGTGTGCAGTTTTGTTTTTAATTTCAAAATTTTGATTCTTTAAAGACATTACTTGAAATTTTAAAGGTATTTTAAAAGAATTAGGTTTCTACTAGCTATTCTTTAAAACATTGCTGATTGATGGAATGGACTTTCTCCAAACAGTTACATGGCTCTTTCCAAATAGTTTGATTTTACTCCAATGTATTCCACCTCTTGAGACATTCACTGACCTTTTTATTTATTTTTTTTTTCAATTCTAACCTTATTCTTCCTAGTTCTTTTACCTATTCAACTTCTACAAAACAATTATTGATTTTAATTATCTTGACCCAATCATTACTCTCTAAAATGTAAACTGTATGAGGGTTGAGTTTTTCTTTTTTCTCTTCAAAGCTATTTTCCTAAGCCCAGAAGAATGTCTAACATATAGTCAGCACTCTAAAAACATTTGCTGAGTAAATGAATGAGTTTGTTGAATAATTATTTCCTGGATCATTAATTTTCACCCAAAATCCTTAATTTGTGGTTACTAATCACTTACTGTTAATAATAGCAGCTCATTTATTGTTTATTAAAATTGTTGAAGACATATAAATATTTGTATTTCCTCTAGAAAAAGACTTAGTATTTTCATAGGTTTTCTTATGAAATGTTTGTCATTTTATTACTTTCTAGAAAATTTGATATTTTAGTTCTAATTTTCCCATTGGTAATATTTCCTAAATTCCATAAAGTAATGTATAATTATTTACTCTAAGTGGTTACTTATGAAAAATTAATTTTATATGAAAATAATTTGTGTGTAGTACTATTATTTTTATTATAGCATAATTTTATCACAATCAGAATATATATACACACAGCCTGTAAATTACTTTTTGGAGTAACTTATTAACAATTTCATCTTGGCAACTGTATAATTTTTATAAACCATCCATGAACACAAAAATTTATTCTGAGAGGGTTAATTATTATGCATATACATGCCTCTACATTTCTTGTCTTTTTTCATTCTGTTTTAACATAGGGTCTGAAAGATGAATAAATATTTTTTCCATTATAATTTTCTGATTATCTTTATCTTGCATGAAGTTTAATTAAAATCCTCTATTTCTAGGCGTTTGCTGTACAAATTTAGGTGCAAATTTTGCTTTGTTCATAGATACTATGTGTGTTCCATCTTCTTCCTTAATAATTTTTCAACCTCTACATCTTTTCCTGCTTGGTTTTAATCTAATGCTTTTGTCCATTAAATCTGTGTTGTATTTTTGACTCCAGTGTTTTTGTTTGTTGTGTTTTCTGTTTTTTCATTTGTTTTTAACATAACTCTTTTCATTCTTTTTTCCTTCATTTTTCTTCTTATGAATGATACAGAGCTTGATTTACATTTTCACCAATTTGAGGATTTTATTCTTTAGAGAGATGAATACAGAGGAGGGCTACAGGCATTTTTAATGAAGTAATTGATATAGAGTTTATTACCTTTTAATTTATGCTTTACATTTTAATTTTTTGTTGTTATTCATTCTTTTCTTTTAATGACTATAAAGGTTACCTTCCCAAAATAAATGCTGAAACATATTTCAGCTTATATATTTGAAGAGCCTCAGAATGTTTCACTTCTCAGGAAGGAAACTGGCATTATCAACTGTTGAAAAGAATTATTCAAATTATCAACAGTAGTGTTGATTTTAGTTAACAGCTAAATACCCTAAACAACTGGCTTCAATCTACTCCTGCCGTGAGAAAAAAAAAAGGCAGGAGAAGCCCGGAATAAAGTACTAAAGTACAATGGAGGAAACAGCCTTTGTGGTCAAGATCTGTGGCTCTTAGTTGTTATGGGTTAAAGAGATAATTGTCACTCTGCTTATTTAACTTCTATGCACAGTGAAAGTGAAGTTATTCAGTTGTGCCTGACTCTTTGCAACCCCATGGCCTGTAGCCTACGAGGCTTCTCGGTCCTTGGGATTTTCCAGGCAAGAATACTGGAGTGGGTTGCCATTTCCTTCTCCAGGAGATCTTCCCAACCCAGGAATTGAACCTGGGTCTCCCACATTGTTCAGTTCAGTTCAGCCACTTAGTTGTGACTGACTCTTTGCGACCCCATGAATCGCAGCACGCCAGGCCTCCCTGTCCATCACCAATTCCCAGAGTTCACTCAGACTCACATCCATCGAGTCCGTGATGCCATCCAGCCATCTCATACTCTGTCGTCCCCTTCTCCTCCTGCCCCCAATCCTTCCCAGCATCAGAGTCTTTTCCAATGAGTCAACTCTTCACGTGGGGTGGACAAAGTACTGGAGTTTCAGCTTTAGCATCGTTCCCTCCAAAGAAATCCCAAGGCTGATCTCCTTCAGAATGGACTGGTTGGATCTCCTTGCAGTCCAAGGGACTCTCAAGAGTCTTCTCCAACACCACAGTTCAAAAGCATCAATTCTTCGGCGCTCAGCCTACTTCACAGTCCAACTCTGACATCCATACATGATCACTGGAAAAACCATAGGGCTTGACTAGACGGACCTTAGTCAGCAAAGTAATGACTCTGCTTTTGAATACACTATCTAGGTTGATCATAACTTTTCTTCCAAGGAGTAAGCGTCTTTTAATTTCATGGCTGCAATCACCATCTGCAGTGATTTTGGAACCCAGAAAAATAAAGTCAGCCACTGTTTCCACTGTTTCCCCATCTATTTCCCATGAAGAGATGGGACCGGATGCCATGATCTTCATTTTCTGAATGTTGAGCTTTAAGCCACCTTTTTCACTCTCCTCTTTCACTTTCATCAAGAGGCATTTTAGTTCCTCTTCACTTTCTGCCATAAAGGTGGTGTCATCTGCATATCTGAAGTTATTGATATTTCTCCTGGCAATCTTGATTCCAGCTTGTGTTTCTTCCAGTCTGACGTTTCTCATGATGTACTCTGCATATAAGTTAAATAAGCAGGGTGACAGTATACAACCTTGATGTACTCCTTTTCCTATTTGGAACCAGTCTGTTGTTCCATGTCCAGTTCTAAGTGTTGCTTCCTGACCTGCACACAGATTTCTCAAGAGGCAGGTCAGGTGGTCTGGTTTCTCATCTCTTTCAGAATTTTCCACAGTTTATTGTGATCCACACAGTCAAAGGCTTTAGCATAGTCAATAAAGCAGAAATTGATGTTTTTCTGGAACTCTCTTGCTTTTTCCATGATCCAGCGGATGTTGGCAATTTGATCTCTGGTTCCTCTGCCTTTTCTAAAACCAGTTTGAACATCAGGAAGTTCGCAGATGTTTTACTGTCTGAGCCACCAGGGAAGTCTCTATGTATGTAGACAGGGAAGATGTCTGCAGAGTACATCATGAGAAATGCTGAGCTGGAGGAAGCACAAGCTGAAATCAAGATTGCCGGGAGAAATATCAATAACCTCAGATATGCAAATGATACAAGCCTTATGGCAGGAAGTGAAGAAGAACTAAAGAGCCTCTTGATGAAAGTGAAAGAGGAGAGTGAAAAAGGTGGCTTAAAGCTCAACATTCAGAAAATGAAGATCATGGCATCCGGTCCCATCACTTCATGGCATATAGATGGGGAAACAGTGAAAACAGTGGCTGACTTTATTTTTCTGGGCTCCAAAATCAATACAGATGGTGATTGCAGTAATGAAATTAACAGACGATTACTCCTTGGAAGGAAAGTTATGACCAACCTAGACAGCATATTAA
>NW_024070196.1:22702285-22973632 GCF_014754425.2 Oryx dammah
CCGAAGAATTGATGCTTCTGAACTGTGGTGTTGGAGAAGACTCTTGAGCATCCCTTCGACTGCAAGGAGATCCAACCAGTCCATCCTTAAGGAGATCAGTCCTGTGTGTTCATTGGAGGGACTGATGTTGAAGGTGAAACTCCAATTATTGGCCACCTCACGCAAAGAGTTGACTCATTTGAAAAGACCCTCATACTGGGAAGGATTAGGGGCAGGAGGAGAAGGGGATGACAGAGGATGAGATGGCTGGATGGCAGCACGGACTCGATGGATGTGAGTCTGAGTGAACTCCGGGAGATGGTGATGGACAGAGGCCTGGCGTGCTGCAATTCATGGGGACACAAAGAGTCGGACACAACTGAACAACTGAACTGAACTGAGCTGTACAATGTCAGGATCCTCTTTCCATAGTTCATCAGGCACTCTATCTATCAGATCTAGGCCCTTAAATCGATTTCTCACTTCCACTGTGTAATTATAAAAGATTTGATTTAGGTCATACCTGAATGGTCTAGTGGTTTTCTCTACTTTCTGCAATTTAAGTCTGAATTTGGTAATAAGGAGTTCATGATCTGAGCCAGTCAGCTCCTGGTCTTGTTTTTATTGACTGTATAGAGATTCTCCACCTTTGGCTGCAAAGAATATAATCAATCTGATTTTGGTGTTTACCATCTGGTGTTGTCCATGTGTAGAGTCTTCTCTTGTGTTGTTGGAAGAGGGTGTTTGCTATGACCAGTGCATTTTCTTGGCAAACCTCTATTAGTCTTTGCCCTTCTTCATTCTGCATTCCAAGGCCAAATTTGCCTGTTACTCCAGGTGTTTCTTGACTTCCTACTTTTGCATTCCAGTTCCCTATAATAAAAAGGACATCTTTTGGGGGTGTTAGTTCTTAAAAGATCTTGTAGGTCTTCATAAAACTGTTCAACTTCAGCTTCTTCAGCGTTACTGGTTGGGGCATAGACTAGGATAACTGTGATATTGAATGGTTTGCCTTGGAGACGAACAGAGATCATTCTGTCATTTTTGAGATTGCATCCAAGTACTGCATTTCGGACTCTCTTGTTGATCATGATGGCTAGTCCATTTCTTCTGAGGGATTTCTGCTCCTAGTAGTAGATATAATGGTCATCTGAGTTAAATTCACCCATTCCAGTCCATTTTAGTTTGCTGATTCCTAGAATGTTGACATTCACCCTTGCCATCTCTTGTGTAACCACTTCCAATTTGCCTTGATTCATGGACCTGACATTCCAGGTTCCTATGCAATATTGCTCTTTACAGCATCGGATCTTGCTTCTAACACCAGTCACATCCACAACTGGTTATTGTTTTTCCTTTGGCTCCATCCCTTCATTCTTCCTGGAGTTATTTCGCCACTGATCTCCAGTAGCATATTGGACACCTATTGACCTGGGAAGTTCTTCTTTCAATATCCTATCATTTTGCCTTTTAATACTGTTCATGGGGTTCTCAAGGCAAGAATACTGAAGTGGTTTGCCATTCCCTTCTCCTGTGGACCACGTTCTGTCAGACCTCTCCACCATGACCTGCCCATCTTGGGTTGCCCCACGGGCATGGCTTGTTTTCATTGAATTAGACAAAGCTGTGGTCCTAGTGTGATTAGATTGACTAGTTTTCTGTGAGTATGGTTTCATTGTGTCTGCCCTCTGATGCCCTCTTGCAACACCTAACATCTTACTTGGGTTTCTCTTACCTTGGGCTTGGGGTATCTCTTCACGGCTGCTCCAGCAAAGCACAGCTGCTGCTCCTTGCCTTGGATAAGGGGTATCTCATTACCGCCACCCTTCCTGACCTTCAACGTGGGATAACTCCTCTAGGCCCTCCTACGCCCTTGAAGCCACTGCTCCTTGGGTTGCACCTCCCGGGTGCCACTGACCTTGGACGTGGGGTAGCTCCTCTCGGCCACCTCCCCTGACCTCGGATGCGGGGTAGCTCCTCCCGGCTGCCGCCACTGACCTTGGACACCGGGTAGCTCCTCTCGGCCTTCCCTGTGCTGTCACAGCCTGGCATTCTTGGCTGCTGCCCCTGACTCAGACATGGGGTAACTCCTCTCGGCCGTGCTTAGTGCGCCGTGTCACAGCCGCCCATGCTTATAAAGACCCAAATCCCTCTTGATACTAATGCCAAAGAATGCTCAAACTACCACACAATTGCACTCATCTCACACTAACAAAGTAATGCTCTAAATTCTCCAAGCCAGGCTTTAGCAATACATGAACCGTGAACTTCCAGATGTTCAAGCTGGTTTTAGAAAAGGCAGAAGAACCAGAGATCAAATTGCCAACATCCACTGGATCATGAAAAATGCAAGAGAGTTCCAGAAAAACATCTAGTTCTGCTTTATTAACTGTGCCAAAGTCTTTGACTGTGTGGATCACAATAAACTGTGGAAAATTCTGAAAGAGATGGGCATACCAGACCAACTGACCTGCCTCTTGAAAAACCTACATGCAGGTCAGGAAGTAACAGTTAGAACTGGACATGGAACAACAGACTGGTTCCAAATAGGAAAAGGAGTACGTCAAGGCTGTATATTGTCACCCTGCTTATTTAACTTCTATGCAGAGTACACCATAAGAAACGCTGTACTGGAAGAAGCACAAGCTGGAATCAAGATTGCTGGGAGAAATATCAATAACCTCAGATATGCAGATGACACCACCCTTATGGCAGAAATGAAGAGGGACTAGAAAGCCTCTTGGTGAAAGTGAAAGAGGGGAGTGAACAAGTTGGCCTAAAGCTCAACATTCAGAAAACTAAGATCATGGTATCTGGTCCCATCACTTCATGGCAAATAGATGGGGAAACGGTGGAAACAGTTTCAGACTTTAGTTTTAAGGGCTCCAAAATCACTGCAGATGGTGATTGCAGCCATGAAATTAAAAGATGGTGAAGGACAGGGAAGCGTAGTGTGCTGCAGTCCTTGGGGTCACAAAGAATAGGGCACAACTGAGCAACTGGAAAACAACAGCAGTTACCATGGGGGAGACCAAATGAGTTTATTTCCATGATTCAGAAGAGAGTATTTCAAACCCAAAGTGGCAGAGCACAGCTGGTAATAATAATCAGAGTCAAAGTGGGCCCTATAACTTCAGTAAGATGGAGTTATAAGCACAGCATTTGACTAGCAGCGATCTGTGGTGAGACTGGAAAATAATTTCCATTCAGTTGACAGCTAAACCAACAGTTGTATTCACTATGAACAGAAAAAAATTAAGCATTCAATAATATCAGACAAGATTGCTCTATGACCATGACAAAGCAAGACAAAAACAATAGCATACCACAATCTTATCTGAACATGGACAATTGCAACTACATTACATAGCCACAGAAAAACAAATCATCTCTTTTTGATTTAACATGATTAGTTACTGCTTCTCCAGTAAAAACTCTTACTCTGTTTTGGTTCCTCCTACTTCCTAGGGGAAAAAAAAAAAAGTTAATAAGATAAACTAGTAAATCAACTGTACTGGTTTCAAGTTATCCTTACTAAGATACTCCCTTTTTCCTCTGGTATGTTCTCCTTTGCTACAGTGAATTGATGAATCACATTTGTTAAATTACAGGCATGTCCTTAATGGTCTTTGATCCCAGGGCTTTATCAGGTAATGTTTCCAACAAAATTCAGTTGGGATACTTAACACAGCCAATGAGATACTTCAATGTAGCCATAGTAAATAACAGACAACCGTTGAAGGTAAGTAAGTTTTTCTGAATTAGTACATCTCAGAGGATATTAAGTAGAACAGCTTTAAGGAACTCTACTGCATTTTGTTGTTGTTGTTAAAAATAGAATGTAAATTAATCCAGTCCTGCAAATGGCAAAAGGACAAGTCAACAGAATTCATGATAACCTTGAGACAGTCTTTAGGGATAGCCTGTGATGATATTTTAGTGGCCCTTTCCACTCCTTGGTTGATAGCTTAGTAACAGAACAGTTCTGGAATGTAAACAAATGATAGGCTAATAGCAAGAGATTTTATAATAAAACAGCATAATGGATCAGTTTTTGGAACCCCACCCTTAAGGGACAACACATAACAAAGTTCTTTATAGGAAAACTTGCTGACATTATCAATTAAAAAAGCTAAAGGAAAATTGACTCTTTCTAGCTAGGTTTAAAAAAAAAAAAAGTAGTAACAACTCCTAATCCTGATGGAATCTGAATGCATTCTAAGCAGGACTGTAGTTCTCAAAAGTCCACTGATTCTCTTACAACAACAAACTTTCTTATCATTCTTTATGCCACTTCCTGTGAGTCAGAAGAACACTTCAGATGGTAAAGATTAAAGTGCCCCTAAAACTCTCCCCTCAAAAAACCTGCAACTTTAACTCTTGTCCTTCTCACTCACCAGCATAAGTTTCTTCTCTGTAATACTGCTCTAGAAAATGTGACAGGAAAAAACTTCAATGGAGATATCAACGTGAAATCATAGACTCAGTGAAATCAACAGGCATCTCAGACTCTTTCTACAAATACACGAGGACTGTTTCATACATGAATCATTAATACATCAACTGGACCCAAACAGAAAGGACTGGTCCTATTGTGAAAGATTTCATTAAAATGGGGACTTATAATGCTTTCCATTAAATCAACACACCTATGTGGGCTGTCAAAACAGTTGACAGGTTTCTGAGATATGAAAAAGCTTGAAATCTTTCATATCTTGGTGGGTCCTAAGCAAATACAGCTCCGTCTTCAGTAGTTCTCATACCCACACAGTTTTGGTGGACTGGTAGACTTTTGCTTTTCCTTAGTTTTCACTTGGATCGGTATTTGCCTATTCCGAAGAGAATCAACAATATTCTTGGATTGAAATGCCTCTAGCATTTACTGAAACTACCTTTTATTCTATCAAGTCCCTAATCAAGATCTAAGAATTTAACATTCTCTTATGACTCTTTGTGTGTGTATTAAGTTGCTTCAATCATGTCCAACTTTATGTGACCCTATGAACTGTAGCCTGCCAGGCTCCTCTGTCCATGGGACTTTCCAGACCATGATGCTGGAGTGGATTGCTATGCCCTCCTCCAGATCATCTATCTTCCCAACTCAGAGATAAAATTTCATCTCCTGGGTCTCCTAATTGGCAGGTGGGGTTCTTTACAACTAGCACCACTTATGACTCTATAGTATGCTACATAAACAACAACCCATTGCCAACCTCAAAAAATGAGCAAGTTCTACTACTAACTTTTTATTAAATACTTTATCTCAGAAAGAAAGCAAAAACTCAAAAGAGAAGTTGAAATCCTGCCAAGAAAAAATTTATTATTTGAAATAGTATATATATATATATATATATATATATATATACACACATATATACACACCCCATGGGTTTGGGTGGACTCCAGGAGTTGGTGATGGACAGGGAGGCCTGGCGTGCTGCAGTTCATGGGGTCGCAAAGAGTCGGACACGACTGAGCGATTGAATTGAACTTAACTGATATATCCCCCAAAGAAATATATAATCCTAAAAGATTATTCAAAAGCTATTCAAAATTTTCCTAGGTCAATGAACAAAATTTTTTTAACTTTGTAGATGCCTGAGACTAGCTAAGAATTACAGCTTTTGAGTGCCAACTTTTCTGAGGTCACAACCTGTTTGTGTAATCAATCATTTTTCTGTTAAATAAGTTCAATTCTAGGAAAACAAGAAGATGATTTGTTTCCTGAAGAAGGCCCTACAACCATTGGCATATGTAACATATTTTGTTCCTAAAAGGAAACAGACAAGCATAAAAAACCCTAAAAAAAATCTTTAACAATAATGGAGTGATTATAATAGTGCACAGAAACGTAGACAGTGATAGTCTTCTTATGCATAAGTTTATATACATAATAAAACCAGTAAATTATGAAAAGAAACATGGACAAAATGAAGCTTACTGTTACAAGGAAAACTTAATATTACTCTCTTTTTGCAAAAGGTGGAAGACACCTTTTATATATATTTAATATTATATATTGGCCTGTTGTGGAAATACATAGAAATATTTTTTACAACTTAATTTCTGCAAATTTGTAAATGACATTTTCAAAACTAATTGTATTTGCACATCCATATTCAACAGAAAATATAGCCAGAGTAGTCTTTCTGTGCTCTCTCATGATTGATTGAGAAATAAAATTTATAAAACATACATTTCAAAGATTTATTTCCATATAAAACAATAGGTACACAGATAGTTAGGAAAAGTGCCTAACTCCTCAAACATGGAAATAAGTTTGGTGTTTCTAAAAATTCTGTTGGACAATAAATTCATGAAATTGCAGTATTTTCCATGCATATACTTTCTAGGAGTTACTTCTAGCAGTTTTCAAATGTCTTAATTGAAAATTTTCTATGAAAATAGATTCAGCAGAAAATGTATAATGAATTTGTATTTATCTGATTAAAAGCTTCTAAAGATTTTCTTATTCTGCAAAAGATAAAATGGCCAAATAAGAGTGAACTTTGGCATTCCTTTATTTGCTTTAGAACAAGTATACATGCTTGGTATAAATAAAGCATCCAAAGACTGACACAAACTTTTTTTTGCAACTATGCTTTTTGATTCTGTTTTTTACCTGAGCAAATTTTCTTTTCCTTATATGCTACTTTGTATAGCTAATGGTACTCAATGATTTCTATGCATCAGTGCTCAAGAAACCATTTAAAACTGTGTCTCACAGTGCATTATTCAAGATTAAATTTGGCTATTAACAAATAGTTTTTGTTTCTGGTTAATATCATCTAAAATTTCACACCAGAAAAAAAGATATCTTAGAAACAAACAATTATATATAGCAGAAACTAAAATTGAAGCTGATCCTCTTGCATCTGCCTTTTAAAATGGATCAGATGATATTTTAAACACTGAGATATTCAAAACATGCCTTTATTTGAACACAGCTTTATACTGAGCATTACCCCCAGTTTGACAAAATATTTTCAGATATTCTTATGTTTTGCTGCAGCATTTTTCATTGATTAGGTAAAACTAAAAAGGATGATTGGTTTTCCTTGTAAAGTTAAACAAAGGTCAAAAAAGAAGTACCTCAAAAGAGTGACCTCCACAAATGAATACATGTGCTATTATTTTCATTTTGAATCTGTGAAAACATAAGCTATTAAGTACACCATAGTTGGAATTATGTGCATTAACTTCCATGAAGAATAGAATCTGATTAATGGATAAAAACTAATATGAACTAACTTGAATTTTTCACATATAATACATATGTATTTTAAGAAATACATGTTTGTTAGTATATATTCATCTATATTTTTATTTAAACATAAATATGTATATATATATACATCATAAATGTATGTATGCATGTATATACATATATATACACCAAACAATAGCAATTATTTAGTATTTAGAGCACAAAAAGAAAATAAATTAGAGCTTTCCTGGTAGCTCAGACAGTAAAGAATTGCCTGCAATGAAGGAGACATGGGTTGGAAAGCTGGGTGGGGAAGATCCCCTGGAGAAAGGAATGGCAACCCACTCCAGTATTCTTGCCTGGAGAATTCCATGGATAGAGGAGCCTGACAGGCTACAGTCCATGGGGTTGCAAAGAATCAGACATGACTGAGTGACTAATGCAAAACAAGAAAACGATTTTCCCAGGAAGACTATTTTATCACTGACATTTATAATTACTGGTTCCTCCCTCTGAGACCCAAAAGCTTACTAGTTTTTAGTTACTAACAGGATAGCTTATTCATTTGAGAGCTTCAACTCTGATACATGTTCTTACCTATTTGCAAGATAATATGACTATACACTGCAAAAGACACTCAGTCCCATCATCAACAGGTTTTACCAGCTTTCCCAAATTATCCACCTAAGAAGTCTCTGCAGACTCTAAAACACATGGGCTTATTTTCAGAGACAGACAAGAAGGAAAAACCTCCCTTTATCATCTGTGGACATGCCTTTTTAATTGCACTGTCATCAACTAGTGTAACTATGCAACTTCAACTTTCTAATCCTTAAATTTATTTATTCTTATTTTTAAAAATTGCTACTTTGTATGAACTATTGTACTTCTCTTCCTTTGGAACACTAAGTTGAGAATTCTTAGGATCCTCTATAAGTAGATTAAATTCAGATAGGAAAGCTGACTCAAGATCCTATTATCAAAAAATATCTTGAGACAAAAGTTAAACCATACCAAAGTTTGGAGGGTGTAACAAAAGCAGTTCTAAAAGAAACACTTATAGTTATAAATACCTATCTTAAAAAAAAATAAAAATTTTACATAAACATAACTTTACACCTCAAGGAATTAGAAAAGGAAAACAAAGAAGTTAGTGGAAGGAGGATTACAAAGATCAAAGCAGAAATAGAGAATAGAAAAATAGAAAAGATGAATAAATGAAGAATAAGTTTTTTGAAACAAAATTGACAAACATTTACTGAGACTTACCAAGAAAAAAAAAGAAAAGAGGACCCAAATAATTGAAATTATAATTGAAAGAGATATTAAAACTGATACCATGGAAATAAAAAGCATCTAAGAGACTACTATGATCAAATGGAAAAAATGGGTGACATAAAGTAGAATAAATTCCTAGAAACAATCTACCAAGACTGAGTCATGAAGAAACAGAAAATCTGAACACACCAATAATAGTAAAGAAAGTAAAAGCAGTAATCAAACACCCTTCAGTGAAGAAAAGACCAGAGCCAAATGGCTTCACAGGTGATTTCTATCAGACATTTAAAAATAATTAATATCAATCCTTCTCAAATGCTTCCAAAAAGCTTAAGGAGAAGGCACACTTCCATATTCATTTTACAAGGTCATCATTACCCTGATACCGAGGCCATGCAAAGATACTACAAGAAAACTACAGGCCAATATCCCTGATGAATATAATACTAATTCTCAAAACACTAACAAACCATATTTAACAGCATAATATCTGTATTATATACCAAATTCAACAGCATATTATTGTGATTCAACGTTATACCTCAATAAGATGACATGTATCCCTGAGATGCAAGGATGGTTCAACATACGCAAATAAATGCCCAGGGACCGAACTTGGATCTCCTACAGGTCTGAGCCACCAGGGAAGCCCAATAAATGTGATTGTAGTATTGAAATATATACATTACTATGTGTAAAATAGAGAGCTAGAGGGAGGTCGCAGTATAGCACAGGGAGCTGAACCTGGTGCTCTGTGATGACTTAGACGACTGGGATGGAAGGGTTGGAGGAAAGCTCATGAGGGAGGGGATATATGTATACTTATGGCTGATTCAAATTGTTGTATGGCAAAAACCAAAAACATGGTAAAGCAATTATCCTCCAGTTAAAAATGAATAGATATGAATTTTAAAATATGATATACCACATTAACAGGAAGAATGATAAAAATAATATGATCCCTTCAATAGATAAAGAAAAAAATTCAACATAAATTTATAATTTAAAAGAAGACCTCTCAAAATGGGATAGAAGAAACATACTTCAAAATAAGAAAGCCCATATATAACAAATCCACAGATATCATCATACTCAATTGTAAATGCTGAAAGCTTTCTCTCTAAAATAAGGAACAAGAAAAGGGTACCACTTTCACCACTCTTAATCAACACAGTAATGGAAGTCTTAGCTAGAGCTATTAGGAAAAGAACTAAAAGGCATCCAAATGAGAAACTGTCTCTGTTTGCAAATTGCATCATCTTATTCCTAGAAAATACTAAAAAGACTCCAGCAAAAAAATCTGACACAGATCTAACCAAGTTCAGTAAGTTTCAGGATACATAATCAACATACAACATACATATAATCAACATACATTGAGCTTCTATATGTTAATAATCTGAAAAAGTAGTAAAGGAAATCAAATCAAAACCATCAAAAATAATAAAGTACTTAGGAATAAATTTAACCAAGGAAGTAAAAGATATATATACTCAAACCAATAAAATATTGACAAAGAAATGAAGACACAAATGGAAAGATAGTTATGTTAGTGGATCAGAATAGTTAATATTGTTAAAATATCCATACTAACCAAAACCATCTATAAATTTGACACCATTCCTAATACCAAGAGCATTTTTGCACAGAAATAGGAAAAAAAAAGTCATAAAATTAGAATGGAACCACAAAAGACCATGAATAACCAAAACAATAGAGACAGAGCAAAAAAACTGGAGGGATCACACTTCCTGATTTCAGATTATATTACAAACAGATAGTAAAAAAAAATGGTATAATAGTGGTAGAAAATGGACATACAGACTAATGGAACAGAGTTGAGAACTCAGAAATTAACATATGTATACATGATCAAGTAATATTTGACAAAGAATCCAGGAATACACAACTGGGGTAGTCCAATCAGTAAAGGATGTTCAGAAAATTGAATATTCACAGGCAAAATAGCAAAATTTGAACTTACCTTACAAAAGTTAACTTGAAATGGATTAGGGGCTTAATGCTAAGACCTGAAAATAGAAAACATCAAAGAAAAAACAAGGGAAAATGCTTCTTGACATTGGTCTTGGCAATGATTGTTTTTTAGACATGACATGAAAAGCATAAGCAACAGAAGCAAAAATATAAAAGTGAAACTTCAAATTAAAAACTTTCTGCATAGCAAAATAAACTTTCAACAAAATGAAAACGCAATCTACAGAATGTGAGAAAATATTTACAAATCATATTCTGATAAGGGGTTAATATCCAAAATATGTTAGAAGCTCATACAGTTTATTAGCAAATAAAATACTCTGATTTAAAAGTGGGCAAAAAGTGAATTGACAGTTTCCCAAGGACTCAGTTACATGAAGAGTCACTCAACATCACTAATCAGGGAAATGGAAATCAAAACCACAATGAGATATTATCTATTATCATAGCTTTATCAAAAAGGTGAGAGATAACAAATGTTGGTGAGGATGTGGCAAAAGGGGAACACATACACTGTTGATGCATTTCCACTGTGGAAAACTCTATAGGGGTTCCTCCAAAATTAAAAATAAAACTACAATATAATTCAGCAATCCTCCTTCCTGACATTTATCTGACAGAAATGAAGTCACTATCTTTTAAAGATACCTGCATCTCCATGTTCATTATTGAATTATCCACCAAAATATGGAAACAATGTAAATGTCTGTTGATAGATCAATGGACATAGAAATCTCACACACACACACACACACACAAACACACACACAAATGTAGTATTTAACCATAAAAAGGAAGGAAATCCTACCATTTGCAACAACACGAACGAACCTTGAGGGCATTATGCGAAGGAAAGAGTGAGAAAGATAAATGCTTAAGATACATGTGGAATCCAAAAGGTGAATCATAGAAACAGAGAGTAGATTAGTCATTGTTGGGATTTGCAGGGTGGGGGAAATGGGGACATATTAGTCAAAGGGTACAAACTTGTAAGTGATAACTTTTAGAGATCTAACAAACAGCATGGTGACTATGATTAACAAAGTTGCTGTAAAAATAAATCTTAAATGTTCTCACTATAACTACAAATGGAAATTATATTGTACAGTATTTACAATAAGGTTAATTAAACAGCCTTCAGTTCAGTTCAGTCGCTCAGTCGTGTCCGACTCTTTGCGACCCCATGAATCGCAGCAGGCCAGGCCTCCCTGTCCATCACCAACTCCCGGAGTTCACTCAGACTCACGTCCATCGAGTCCGTGATGCCATCCAGCCATCTCATCCTCTGTCGTCCCCTTCTCCTCCTGCCCCCAATCCCTCCCAGCATCAAAGTCTTTTCCAATGAGTCAACTCTTCGCATGAGGTGGCCAAAGTACTGGAGTTTCAGCTTCAGCATCATTCCTTCCAAAAAAATCCCAGGGCTGATCTCCTTCAGAATGGACTGGTTGGATCTCCTTGCAGTCCAAGGGACTCTCAAGAGTCTTCTCCAACACCACAGTTCAAAAGCATCAATTCTTCAGTGCTCAGCCTTCTTCACAGTCCAACTCTCACATCCATACATGACCACAGAAAAAACCATGGCCTTGACTAGATGGACCTTAGTCGGCAAAGTAATGTCTCTGGTTTTGAATATACTATCTAGGTTGGTCATAACTTTTCTTCCAAGGAGTAAGCATGTTTTAATTTCATGGCTGCAATCACCATCTGCAGTGATTTTGGAGCCCCCCAAAATAAGGTCTGACACTGTTTCCACTGTTTCCCCATCTATTTCCCATGAAGTGATGGGACCGGATGCCATGATCTTCGTTATCTGAATGTTGAGCTTTAAGCCAACTTCTTCATTCTCCTCTTTTACTTTCATCAAGAGGCGAGTCTGAATGAACTCCGGGAGTTGGTGATGGACAGGGAGGCCTGACGTGCTGCGATTCATGGGGTCGCAAAGAGTCGGACACGACTGAGCGACTGAACTGAACTGAACTGAAGGCTGTTTAATTAACCTTATTGTAAATACTGTACAATAAACACATAAAATCATCACACTGCATATCTTACACTTACATAATGTCATATGTCAATTATGTATTGATAAAGCCAGAGGAAAAGATTCTCGGATCAACCATATAATTAGACAAAGCAGACAGCTTCCACACAAAACTATAAACACTTTCCTGAGTCAACTTGCTTATTTCCCTTTGATTCACTACATATTACAATTATTGTATTTTGGTGCCTCTTTGTGATCATTTGGCCTCTATTGTTCTTCTATATCTTCACCATATTATTCCTCATCTCATCTGGCTTTCTTCTGTCACCCAAGCAAAAAGAAAGAAAAACAAAGCTTTCTCAGTGTTTCTCACAATATAATTCATGCTCTAAATCTTACTGGTGCCCAACTTGTCATTCTCCATATGATTCTGATGACACAAATTTAACAGGTCTTCCTTTACCACTCATAAAGCATATTTTCTTTAACAGATTCCTTGTGATAAATAAATTGTCCTATCACTATTCATCTCAATATTCAACCTTATAAAAATTGATTTTCACCTCCTATCCCAATCAAGAGAATGCTGTTACTGAAATAATATTAGAATTTTCAGTTGAAAAAAAGTCAGAGGAAACAAATATTTAGGCTATCCTTGCTGTTGTATCTAATTTGTTCTCTTTAGAGACATTTTAGCCTGATTTGTACATGTTATTTATATCCACTCAGAAAGTCAGCCTGCATTCAAATACTAGTAATTGACTTACTCTCACAGTAAGAGGTTTCCCTGTGGCTCAGATGGTAAAGAATCTGCCTGCCATGCAGGAGAGCTGGGTTCAATCTCTGGATTGGGAAGATCCCCTGGAGAAGGAAATGGCAACCCACTCCAGTATTCTTGCCTGGAAAATTCCACAGACGAAGGAGACTGGCAGGCTACAGTCCATAGGTTCCTAAAGAGTTGGTAGGAGCTACTAACACTTTCTTCTTCTCAAGGAAGTAAACAATACTTATATTCCCAATTCTTTCTGGGCCCACCAGGATACTACATCTTATGTGAAAACCAGGCATAAAGCTTATCTACTGAATACACATCTATCCTGTGTATTTGGGTAACTGTTAGAGTCTTTCATACATCTAAAACCTATGTAGTATCTTTTCCTGAAAAAGACAACACCATAAAACCAAAGAGAGAACTACAGTCAGCCCCCCTATCTAGGGTTTCTGCATCTCCAGTTGGTGGAATCCCCAGAGGCAGAACTCTCCCATTGGGAGGGTCAACTCTACTACACCATTTTATATAAGTGATTTGAGCATCCCCTGATTTTAATAATACAGCTGGAAAAAATTGTCCAAATTCTATCTAACCCTAGGAAAAGTCACCAATAATGGTATCTGTTTTGCCAATCCCCCAAATTAGTTTACATTGATTAACTGGGTTGTCATAAACCAGCACATGTCCTTTTATTCCTTGTCAAGGAAAAATGTGTGCTATATAATATTCTTACTGCAATGATGTAAATATGTGACTTTTCTACAACAGGAGACCAAACAATTCTATAAAAGACTCAGCTGCAAGTGTGAAGATATTTCCATGATTGGGATTTGTGGTCGAGGTCCTGGCTTCATAGCCTCTTACACATACAAATAAACATTATTTTAACTGCGGGTAATGCAACTGGCCAATGAATCCTGTTCAAAGCAGCAAAAATAATGGGATGCCACTGTTCTATCAAAATAATAAAACAATGTGCCACAGAATAGTAAAAACAAATTCTTTTTACTAAAGACAACAACAACCTTCTGGTCAATGAAATCTTGAAAACTGTGGATCTGATTGAATAGATAAATACTCTTTAGTCTGACTTCAACAGCCCTTGGCCAAAGGAGTGACTGAGAAAGAAAGAAAAAAATAAAAGGCCCTCAGAGGATCCAGTTGGTAACAGTTAGAAAATAACTAGTGTGCACTGTTTCATACCAGACATGAAAAGTTTCATACAATATCAACATCAGATGAGGACACTTCAAGAGTGAAACAAGACCATTCTAAAGTCATTGCAAGTATGTTTGAAAATAGTCAGATACAATGGTACAAAATGCTGGAGTGGGTGTGGAGAAAAGGGAATCCTAATGCACTGTTGGTGGGAATGTACAGTATGGAGAACAGTATATAACCACTATGGAGAACACTATGGAGGTTCCTTAAAAAACTAAGAATAGAATTACCAGAATTACCATATGATCCAGCAACCCCACTACTGGGCATATATCCAAAGAAAACCATAGTTCAAAAAACATATGCACCCCAATGTTCACTGCAGCACTGTTTACAACAGCCAGGATATGGAATGAATTTCAATGTGAATCAACAGAGGAATGGATAAAGATGATGTGGTAAATATATACAAATGAATGCTAGCCATAAAAAGGAAAAAAAAATGGGGGTCATTCATTGCTGTGGATGGACTTAGAGAATGTCATACAGAGTGAAATAAGTCAGAAAGGGAAAAACACACATTATATATTAACGCTGATAAGTGGAATCTAGAAAATAGTACAGATGATATTATTTGCAAAATAGAAATAGAGGCATAGGTGTAGAGAACAAATGTATGGATACCAAGCAGGTAAGGATGAGGGGTGGAATGAATTGGTAGATTGGGGTCAACCTATATACCTATATACACTATTGATACTATGTATAAAATAGATAACTAATGAGAAGCTAATACATAGCTCAAGGAGTCCTACTCAGTGGTGCTCTGTGGTGACCTAAATGGGAAGAAAAAAAAAAAAGAAAACTGGAGATAGATGTATATCTGACTCACTTTGCTGTACAGTAGAAACTAACAACATGGTAAAAAAAAGACTATACTCAAAAATTTTTAAAAAACTACAATGAGACATCACCTCACACCTGTTAGAATGACTGTCATAAAAAAGACAAGAAATAAATGTTGACTAGAGTGTGGATAAATGGAAATTCCTGTTCACTGTTAGCACAAGTATAAATTAGTGCAGCTACTATGGAAAACAGTATGGCGGTTACTCAAAAATTAAAATTAGAACTATCAAATGATCCAGCAATTCTACTTCTGGGTACATATCCAAGGGAAATGAAAACAGAATCCCATATAGATATTGGCATTCATACATTCATTGCAACATTTTTTATAGTGGCCAAGAGATGGAAATAATATTGTCCAAACTATGGATAAATGTATAAAGAAGATGTGATGTATATATATAGAACATTATTTAGCCATGAGGGAAAAGGAAATCCTGCTATTTGCAAGGCCTGGCATGGAACTTGAGAACCTTACGTTAAGTGAAACAAGTCAGAGAAAGACAAACACTCTGATATCACTTATTTGTGGAATATAAAAAAAAGTCAAACTCATAGAAACAGGAGAATGCTGGTTGCCAGGGTGAGGGGATGGGTGAAATGGGGAGATGTTGTTCAAAGGTAGATACTTTAGAGTAGTATGATACATAAGTTCTGAGGACTCTAATGTTCAGCATGGTGATAATCAACATTGTATTATATACATGAAAGTTGCTAAAAGAATAAATCATAAATGTTCTCAATACAAAAAAAAAAAAAAAACAAAAACCCACAACCCAAAACAAAATACCAAATGATTGTATTCTACTTGCATTCCTTCCACTGGAGATAAATACTCTCCTCTTTCTCTCTCATACATACACATACTCCTAAATACTACTACTGGGTATAAATACATAGCATTTCTCATATCTTATGTAGCATCTACCATATATATGGGAGACTTCCCTGATGGCTCAGAGGGTAAAGTGTCTGTCTGCAATTCAGGAGACCCGGGTTCAATCCCTGGGTCAGGAAGATCCCCTGGAGAAGGAAATGGCAACCCACTCTAGTACTATTGCCTGGAGAATCCCATAGACGGAGAAGCCTGGTAGGCTACAGTCCATGGGTTCACAAAGAGTCGGACACAACTGAATAACTTCACTTTCACTTTCACCATATATATGAGGTGGCCTCAGACCTTGAAAGACATCATTTTGGAGTCTCAGTGTTTCTTACCAGAAGCCAACGTCACTGCCCTAGGGCTTGCGGCCTTCTGGAAGGATACAGATTTGCCACCTGGGTATGAGCAAGCAATTCACTGTGCCATTCTGGCCTTGGGAGGTCTTGCTCCCACATAGTTTTTGGTCCAGAGACTGGTTCCCACCCAACCTGGCTGGACCCCTTGCAGGAGACACCATGGCCCTGTGAGTCCAAGTTAGGAGAGGAGGTCAAGGAGAACTGGGGTTTGCTTGATAGGTGGCCTGAATTAGATTCCCTAGGGCAAGTCAGAGTTGAGGTGCCTCCAGCACCTGCATAGCCTGGTGGTTCTCATCGCAGGGCTACCCTGTCCACCCCCCACAGAACTCTTGAGGAAATTGCTGTTCCTATGGGGAGAGGAGCCTCATTGGATTTTGCTAATATCTGAACTTCTGACACTCAAAGGCATTCTAACCTATCCTCTGTCCTTCTGTCAGGACCTGCATTTACTAACCTCACACACCTGAAGCCATATAGCACACCCTGTGGGATTCAATTTCACTTTGTTTGCCTTCCTGGGAAACACCCAGACTAGGCCTGACCCTGGTGTCTCCTATTAAAATAATTATTTGTCCTCCCCACCCTCTATTAGCTCCTTAAAGGGAATTCTAGAATTCCCTTTCCTTACAGAAACAGCTCGTGATTCCTTCAATTTTTTTTTTTTTCATTACTACAGCAACAACAACAACAAAAAATACAAAAAAACTGTCATTGAATACAGTTGTGCTCTTTGATCTTTGGCCCTGGGTTTTATCAATATTGATGACTAATTGACATGATGTCCCTGAAAGCATAACAGACGGATATCCTTGTAAAGCGGTGCTAAAATTACATGGGGAAAATATCCATATTTGTTTTGCAGAAACCTAACACCTCAAAGTTACTTCCCAGCCCTAAGCCAATTTACTGAAAATTATATACTCAAAGAGAGCTTTCCTTTTAGGTGGTTGTTTTACTATTGTTTATTAGCACAGTAACAAATGCAGACATAAGTAGTCCATAATATAGAGGCAATCCACTGAGCAACTCCTATTCCATGTCTCTGAAATAGAGGTCTAGGATATAACCATAACTACATATATTATATTTTTCTAGACTAACTTGTGGCTATTTACCTGGTGTCTCTTCAGTAGGGAAAAGAGATGCCTGGCTGCTGGGCTGTCCGTGCAGACCTGCAAGTCTTGTAACTTGCCCAGCCTGGAGACTGAAGAAAGAGCCTAGAGATTGCTGCTGCTGCTGCTGCTAAGTCGCTTCAGTCATGTCCAACTCTGTGTGACCCCAGAGAGGGCAGCCCCCCAGGCTCTCCTGCCCCTGGGATTCTCCAGGCAAGAACACTGGAGTGGGTTGCCATTTCCTTCTCCAATGCATGAAAGTGAAAAGTCAAAGTGAAGGCGCTCAGTCGTGTCCGACCCTCAGTGACCCCATGTACTGCAGCCTTCCAGGCTCCTCCATCCATGGGATTTTCTACAGAGAAAATAATGGTTCACTGTGTAGGTGAACTTACATGTCCAGAAAAAAAAGGGCCATGGAGTGTTCTCCCACTGTGTGAGGGACCCAATAAAAAAGATATAGTAACAGTCTTCACTACTTGGGGAAGAGGGAGGCTACTATTTACAGGGGAACTGTTGTCAGGCCATCTCACCAGTTACCAGGGAAACCAGCAGCTGGGGCAAGGAGCAAGCACCCAGGCAATTTCTATTAAGCCCTGTAATTAGTAGATCAGATAGTCATGTGCGAGAAGCAGGGACCTGTAGAGGATGGGGTGTATAAAGAGGAAGAGAATAGTTACCTTGAATGGCCTGACCATACACTATCATTATTACATAGGGCACTTTCTGCCATGAAGAATGCAATGATTTCTCTACCTCCTTGGGAAAAAGATATGTAAAGACTCTGCTCACAAGGCTTTTGCTAGAAGATCTTATCCATTGCTATGATTTCTCATTAAATATCATGTCAGGTGAAGGGATAGACTATTTGACAAAGAGAGTCTGGACAAGGAGTCACACTCACAGAATATTTTTACTGTGTGCTAGGTAGTCCAGAAGCAACTGGTCTGACAGAATTATAACCCACAGAACGCTCAGTTTTAATGCCAGCTGGCAGACAACCACCTACATAATATCCTAAATAATGCAGTTTATAACATAACCAATGGCTGTCTCTTCTATAGCCAGAAACATAGATCCACAAACCAAGGGATGGAAATGGCCCTTGTTATTACTGTCAGATAACCCTCCAGACTCCACAGGTTTTGAGGTTCTATTGTATAAGGAAAAATTGCTTCCACCATGGAATATAGCAGTGACCACAGTCAGCTGGAAGCTGAGTCAACATTTTGGCCATTAAAGCTTTCTCATGCCACTGAACAAATACATAAAGAAGAGGATTGTTAAATTGGGTGGCAACTAATTTCTAAGCAAAAAATTAGTGACTCTGCTCTCTACTAGTACCAAGATGACCATAAATGAAACCCAAGGGATTCACTAGGGTACCCATTATAGTCTCTTGCCGAGCAGTCTTTTTTGGTGGAAAAGTACTGAGACTACATAAAAAACATGCTAGTCAAGAGGACATCATGAGAAACGCTGGACTGGAAGAAACACAAGCTGGAATCAAGATTGCCAGGAGAAATATCAATAACCTCAGATATGCAGATGACACCACCCTTATGGCAGAAAGTGAAGAGGAATTAAAAAGCCTCTTGATGAAAGTGAAAGAGGAGAGTGAAAAAGTTGGCTTAAAGCTCATCATTGAGAAAACGAAGATCATGGCATCTGTTCCCATCACTCCATGGGAAATAGATGGGGAAACAGTGGAAATAGCGTCAGACTTTATTTTTTGAGGCTCCAAAATCACTGCAGATGGTGACTGCAGCCATGAAATTAAAAGACGCTTACTCCTTGGAAGAAAAGTTATGACCAACCTAGATAGCATATTCAAAGGCAGAGACATTATTTTGCGGACTAAGGTGCGTCTAGTCAAGGCTATGGTTTTTCCAGTAGTCATGTATGGATGTGAGAGTTGGACTGTGAAGAAGGCTGAGCACCGAAGAATTGATGCGTTTGAACTGTGGTGTTGGAGAAGACTCTTGAGAGTCCCTTGGACTGCAAGGAGATCCAACCAGTCCATTCTGAAGGAGATCAGCCCTGGGATTTCTTTGGAAGGAATGATGCTAATGCTGAAACTCCAGTACTTTGGCCACCTCATGCAAAGAGTTGACTCATTGGAAAAGACTCTTGCTGGGAGGGATTGGGGGCAGGAGGAGAAGGGGATGACAGAGGATGAGATGGCTGGATGGCATCACGGACTCGATGGACATGAATCTGAGTGAACTCCGGGAGTTGGTGATGGACAGGGAGACCTGGCGTGCTGGTCGCAAAGAGTCGGACACGACTGAGTGACTGAACTGAACTGAACTGAGTGAAGAGGACTCAGATATTAGAAGAGTTTGAGTCATTTAGTTAGATAAAGAAACAGGTCTTTTCAAAGACTGTAGTCCCTCTATCTTGAAAAGGGAACTATTTTCATAAACTGGTTTTATTTTATAATTACTAATAAAATTAATAAGAAAGAAGAAAGATCCAGGTCTGTCTAGGTGCTGGCTGAGGGTAAAGAAAGCAGAATGTGTGCTAGAAGAAGAAGCTATGAAAAAAAAAAAAAAAAGAAGCTATGAGGGCTTCTCTGGTGGTTCAGTGGTTAGGAATCTACCTGCCAATACAGGACACATGGATTCCATCCCTGGTCCAGGTAGGCTTCACATGCTCACAGAATAACTAAGCCCATCCACGACAGCTACTGAAGGGCGCACTCTAGAGTTCACGAGCTGCAACTAGAGAAAGGCTGTGCACAGAAATAAAGACCCAGCACAGCCAAAAGAATAAATAAATAATACGTTAATTTAAAATTTTAAAAAATTAAAACTGAGGCCACGAATATCAATTTACATTTATAACCAGCCATAGAAGTTTTGTTCTATTTCTTTACTCATTTCTTCTCTTTTTATTTATTGCTTTACATGATTGAATATTTGTGGTTTCAGTTGGAGAATGCAACTCAATTGCCAACACCCCACAAAATATGGTAGCTAAGGAGAATTTTTGTATCTCTGTGTCAGGAATATAGAAGCTTTCACCCCAAAATTGTCTTCTGTCAGACAGAAAACCAGGCCAGAAAAGGATATCTTCTGTTTGCTACTCCAGAGTCATTCTCTACTCTCTGCATCCTGTTCTGTAACTAGAATTTGCCTCTTACTGGCCACATCAATATATTCCCTTACTTCTCAGTGTATGATTTAGTTTCAACAAAAAGAAATGCTGATAGGAGATACACAGAATGAAAACAGAGTTAAAGGTATTGGTTCTCTAACTCATATCATGTCAGAGCTCTTTTCTTTGGTTGTGACTATCAAAAGGAGAGAATTCTTGCTAGCTGGCGCTCTCCATCTCTCTGCTTCTCTGTCTCACACATACATACACCCTCATCTTTTCTCTCTCCCTCTTTCTGGCTTTCCTTTCCTAGTACGTTAAGTATTATAGCTGGAAATAACTCCAGCAGTTGTTATAGTTGTTATAATACTTTGTTACTGAGTTAACCTTTGTTTTTATAACTCTGTTCCACATCCTTGTAAATTCTTTAATTCCCCTCAAATTATTTTATCTCCTCCTTTTCCTCCAAACCATTTCAAAATTCCTGAGATTTTCAAATATGGTTTGCAGGGTTTTTGTCCTAGCTTTTCATTTTGTTTTGCATTAGAGAATATCAGCTCTGTTTCAAGAATATTCAACATGTATATCCATATTTTCATTTGTATAATAAACAAATATTTACTGAGCATCTACTCCAGGCAAGAATCTGCTCTGAAAATTACAAATATCATAATGAAGAAAACATACAAAAATGTATGCCTGGGGGCTTATATTCTAGCAGGGAGAAACATCCTTCAAACACATAACCAAATAAATATAAAAATCAATCTCACTCATACTTTTACTATTTTTGTTTAACTCTATAATGTAAAATGTTTTTACCATGCCATTATATATTTCTCAAAACCCACAGAATGTACAACACAAAGTGTAAACCCTAATGTAATCTGTGGACTTTAGTTAATAATGTGTCAATATTGGTTCATCAACTTTAACAAATATACTATACTAAGGTAAGATGTTATTATTAGAGAAACTGTGGAGGGATGAAGAGGAGAAGGAACATTTGGGAACTCACTCTGACTTTTTTAACATCCAAAATTGCTCTAAAAAATAAAATGTGTTAATTTAAAAAAATGTATTGGAACTATGCTTTCTATCTTCTTAGATTTTTATTGTTATAATAATAATAATAATTTAATATACTAGTTAAGAATTTTATCCAGCAAGGAATAACAAAATAGCCATGTCTTAAGATAGGAATGTATTCCTGTCTTAGGAAGAAAAACTTTCTGGAGTGAGTAGCCCTGTGTGATAAACTGAACTTGATAATCATTGGGGACCTCCTCTTCCTTTACCAACCTAGCATACGGTTCCTCTTATCAAAGTCAGCTATGTTCAAGATGACTGCGATGTTTAATTATGCACACATTCTATTCTGTGAAATGAAGCAAAGGAGAAAAAGAGCAACAAGCAACAACATAAATCCCTGATCTTACTTACTTGAATCAACTCTCTTTGGGCAACTGGCCTGGATGCTGCACAAACACTTTAATTTATACTTCTTTGGCAAGATCTTAGTCACAAGATCTAAGGGAATTTGAGGAAGGCTAGTGAATACATATATATATATGTATACACCATATATATTAGTTGAATGTGTATTAACTCAGAATAAAATTGTAGATCTTCTAAACCGAACACCTACTCATGCCTTTTATGTCTTGGACTGGAAGATACAATGAACCAAATAATCAAGATGAATCTGTTTAAACTTTAAGTGAGCTTACCCTCTAGGGGAAAAAGTAAATTTAAAAAAATTATATGGGTCAAAATTACAAATGGGCTTCTTCAGTAGTGCTAGTGTTAAAGAATCCACCTGCCAAAGCAGGAGATGTAAGAAACATGGGTTCAACCCCTGAGTTGGGAAGATCCCCTGGAGGAAGGCATGATAGCCCACTCCAGTATTCTTTCCTGGAGAATTCCATGGACAGAGGGGATTATATTTGGATGGTAATATATAAATGTTTGTGTCAATATATTTGTTCATATATATAAAAGATAATATTTGTATATGTGTGCCAGCTTCTAAGTCATGTCATACTCCTCATGATCCTGTGGACTGTAATCCACCAGGCTCCTCTGTCCATGGGATTTTCCAGGCAAGAATATTAGAGATAGTTGCCGTTTTCTCCTCCAGGGGATGTTCCCAACTCAGGGATCAAATCCACATCCACGGTGTCTCCTGCATTACAGGCAGATTCTTTACCACTGAGCCATTGTGGAAGCCCAGAAGTAAATATAAATATGCGTAAATAAAAGTATATATGTTTATTTTTATAGATATATTTGTTCATGTACATGTATAATAAAAATTATATGTGAAAAATAAATGTGTATAATAATTATACAACTATATAATTGTAGTTGCTAGTAAATACATGGAGAAAATAAGAGGCAATAATGAAGTAGAACAAGGCTGATTTTGTTCAGGCAGGCAGGGAAGGCCTTTCTGAGGACACTACCTTGAGTTCCGTCCTGTATATTGGGAAGGTGGGAGTCATGCATACATCTGGAGTGAGAGGTTTTATATTCTTTAAAAAAGGTGAGATGGGTATGCGGAAATACTGGTGAAGGGAATGGATTGGACTTTGAGAAAAGCTTCTAGCTGTAACCCAATAAACACATTCCACTTTATTTGGTAAGTAAGTCCTTAAATGTTTTATAAAGCATATGTTCACAGACAAAATATAATACTTATATATTAATAAGGTAATAATAATATTACTTTTCCCAGCTTCTCTTGCAGCTGGGTGTGGTTATGTGCATGATGTGATTGAATTCTTTCCAGTGGGATGTGACATAACCTCTGTTAGATATAAAATCTGTAATTCCTTTTCAAGTGAGGATACGAGACTTCTTCCTCCCTCTCTCCTATTCTGCTGTTTGGAACAGGTTTAAGGATGGAAACATCATAGTCCATGTGGATGAGGGCAGCATCCTAGGGCTAGTTTAACTTCTAAGCACTTAGGGAGAAGCTGCCCAATGGGAGGAGGCTGCCTCCACAGTGTATCTTCCAATAATCCTGCCACCTTATTTCAGGAGCAGTGACAGTAAATGCCTGAGGGCAGCTGGTCATTAAGTGCTGTCTTCAACCTGTCATCCAAGCACAGATTTTTGTGTTACATTGATATTACCTGGAGGAAACCAGAAAGCTTGTCAAGGGGAACATGGTGAGAGGCAAGAAAACCATATTAATGTTTTCCTCTAACCTATTCTGTTACATGGACCCCTGAAATCTCTCTTATCTGTATTATAGTAACTCCATTCCTACAAATATATTAATTCAAAACAGCCTTTAATATCCCCAGAGAGTTTTCAAGTTTTGAGATGCTGCTGGAGTTCCTGGAATTCTCATTTATTTTCCCTCTTGCCTCTACATTCTCTTCAGTATTGATTTTGAGGGAAGGAGCCAGCAGCCTGTGAAGACTGGCACTGTCTTCACAGGAACCAAAATATACAGGTGTACATATTTTCTTTCTCTTCAACAAACAAACAAAAAAGGAACTTGCTTAAGAATTCAAAGGAAGCAGAAGAGCCTGTCATGTTTGTATTTCAACTTGAGATTACTTTGATGGTAAGCTTTTGAGAGCTGTTTCAAATACTGAAATGATCTAACTTGGACAGCTGCCTAATCATCAATTTGGTCAACTAATCCTAATTGCTCTGAGTCTACTTAGGCCTGCAAGCATCATAAACCTGTATGAAAAACAAGACTTTAGATAATAGACTATTGAGCTATAAAAATAAATATTTAGAAATTTATTTAGTAAATGTTCATTCATGTAGCTTCACCTGAGTTTTGTTTCAGTTAGCTGAAAAACTGTAAGTGCTGTAGTATTTCTGGTTAGTACTATGTGGCTTGTAAAAGACTAGTCACCTCAAATATTAATGTTTACTTGAAGTTATTTGGACTTTATGAAAACTGGAATAATTGATTTCATTTATTCAAGATTTTTTTTTGCTATTGAGCTATTTATTAAATATTATTGGACTACTCAGTTTTATTTAATAGAGCTAAAACTCAATTCTAACAATAAAATGTAATTCACTCTTACTTATATATAACTGTCCAAATTTTACACTGTACTATTTTTCCATTTTATAAATCCAGAAAAATAGGTTACTACTTCCAATTTATTATAGTCTCATATAGGTTTAGGAAGCAAGTCTCCACCTAAGTTAAATATGATCTTTAATTAAACATCTCTAAGTGTTTCTGATGCTTTTAAAGGCTTTGCACTGTACAGAATAAGTATTTCTTCTAATACATGTGAGAGCTAATAGTTTTTCTATCATGAGTCTATAAGAGAAATAAAAACTCAGTCACCTTGTGAGTGAGTTTTAAATTTGGCAGTCAGAGGGTTTTTGAAGATTATTGAATCATGATGTTTATCAGAAGTCCATACACTTATGGACATGCTTAAAACCATTCTCACTACCTTTTCCATCTGAGGAGGTTTCACTGACTGAGAGTTAATTTACTGTACAGAGTATGTTTTGGTAGGACCTGAACCTTTTGTTCATGAGTTAGATAACAATGTGTCTTTATTCTTATTTCTTTTTAGCTTCACATATGTGTTGACTTTTACTGAAATGAATAATTAAGTAAACTGTTCAGCTTCCTGAATTACAAAAGAAAAAATACTATAATATTTGTTTGTATTTATAATCACTCTAGCAGTCAAGTATTGTACAAGTATTAGAAAAAAAGTCCTGAATAAATAAAAGAACATGAATAAATGAGTTTCAATATGTTTAAAGAGTAAAGAGAATAACTTTTCAATTTCAGATACTGAAAATAGCGATGAGGAAGCAGAATGAATATTTCCATTTTTTAGTTGCAACTTTTAATTATTGCAGTTTTCTTTCTGTGCTCAGCACAGATAGTGAGTCTTAATCATTTGCCAAATTTTGCATCTGGCAAGTACAATCTTAAAAGAAACTCTAAAATCATCAACTTACTATAAAATTATCTGAATTATTCAATTATTCAAATAAAGACATGTGAATAACTTTTTATTAGAGAAGCTAGTTAGTTTAATCCCACTGAATTTTGTTGTGTTTCTATACAAGCACAGAGCTCACTCTTTCATTTGTTAAACATGAAGTTTGACTGTGCAAGAAGCTGAGAAAACACTGGGAAGAGGAAAGTGAATAAAAGATCAGGGTTTTTGAGGTTTATCCAAAAGGACCCTTAATTCCATTGAAAGGATTCTTAAAACATCATAGCCAAATCTCTACTTCTCTTAAAGATTTTTGGTGTTTTTTTCATTTTAATTATTTTCTTATTTATCTCATATTCAATTTATTTTTTCTGCTTGTTTTTAAATCTATACCAACTTATAGTTCAATTTTGTAAGTTATAAATATTATATTTCTCTCAATCTCACAACAGTGTTATTTTCTCTCTCCATCAGCCCTCTCCACTCATAACCTAAGTTTTCTGCTTTTACGATTGTTAATGTTTCAGATAGACTTATTTTTTATACTTGAGCTAAGAGAAAGAGTGAAGAAGAAAATGGCAACCCACTCCAGTATTCTTGCCTGGAGAATTTCTTGGACAGAAGAGCCTGGTGGGCCATAGTCCACAGGGTCACAAAAAGTCAGACATGACTGAAGTGACTTAGTATCCAAGAGAAACAGAAACTAATGGTTAGGAACCTGGCCAAAAATTATAATTTTTTGGCTCCTCTAGGCTTCATAGTTAAGTTTAAATTCACAAGATTCATTCTTAGGACACTTGACCAGAGAAGGGGGCCATATGCCACCTTTAAGCAAAGACACAAATCTGAAATCCCAGAGGCAATGATTATTATTTTCAAAAATATCAAATTTCTCATGCCTTCAAGATGGCACATCATTTTTTCCCAAAATGCATTCTATTATCTGTGTTACTTTCAGTATTTTTCTTTTAAAGAAACTTTACTAAATGCCTCTAATTTGACTTATTTATACATAATCCAATTTATTCTACACATGCACACAAAAATTTGTCTCTTTATCTGTATAACTGTGAAATACTGTTTCTAAATCATAAATTTGTTTAAAGAACTAGATGAAAAAGCATATAGAATAGGGCTTATTGCATCATAAATATTCAACAAATATTAGCTGTTGCTTTCCTTTATGTGAACCATATCACAATGAAGTAAATATGTCTTCTTTTCCCCTGATTTTGTGAAATTAAGTCAAAGAATGAAACCATACTAAAATATAGTTCTATAAATGTGTAAACATGCACTTGAGATACAGGTTCCTAAAATTCTCCTACAATGGATACATGATTTATAGAAATTAGTTCAAAAGAATTTAATGGATACCTACCTTGTGGAGGCAGTAAAGTCGAGTAAAATTATGAGATGAATATTGTAGTATCCTGACCCTTTAAGTAGTAATGCACATGTGGGAATCAGAAACATCTGCAAATTAGTATACACTATCATAATAAAAAGATAGGCACAGCATGAAAAAGAAACAGAAGAGGGAGAAGATATTGAAGGTTGTATGTGTGTGTGCCTGTGAGAGTGTGTGAAGTGAGGAATTCGGAGGACATCTGATGTCAGAGATATAGAAGAAAGATGTATAGGGGAATCAGTAATGAGAGACTGTCTACAGAATCCACAGGCATAAAAATTGGCTTAGGTAACTAAGTCCTAGGACCTCAGTACAGATCACCCACCTCTGAGCTCAGCAAACCTTTTCTCTGCACTGCTTCATTCTCTGACAATCTTGCTCTTTAAGGTACTAGAGGTACTAGAAAATCCAGCAAGGTACTAGAAAACACAGATTTATATACCTTAAATTCAAGAAGAAACAATGATTTATTTCATGATCATTTTTGAATTATCTTTATTTAGATCTATTTGGAACACATGCATATATCTGAATGAATCAATGTGAGATGTGGGATGAAATATGTAGATTTTTCGAAGCTTAAATGAGAACCTCATTCTTAGTTCTGCAGTATGGCCCCATCAAACTACCTGGACTTAGTGAGGGAAGATGAGTGGTTCTCCCAACACAATTGATGATATCATCAGAAGTCTAACTGTATGCTTGGTTGTTTAAAAACAAACCAACCGACAAATTAAAACAAAACGAAGTCTGGGAGCATCATTGTTCTTGCATATGGTTGATGGATGAATTTAACATGGACTAGTCTGGAGAGGATTGCAAATCTTGAAGTAATAGATCCAGGGGCCTGACCTCAAACACAATAATGAAGACTAATAAATTAGTCTTAACTAAAAAAGTTTTATGTATTATTTGTCACTCTTAATACACTGCATTGTTTATAAGCATCTGAAATCACAGTTATCACTTCATAATCTTCTCTGAATAATTTTTTGACTAATTCATGGGCCACTTGAACACAGTTCTGATTCTTAACCAAGAATACCTTCATATTAGTTTCATACATTCTCCTTTCTCTCTACATTTTAATAAAATTGCTTTTAATCAAATCACCAAATTCATGCCAGATCCATTCTTCCTGGGCTGTGTGAGAAATGCTCAATCTCTGCCAAGTCTCCCAAACCAAATTCATTTCTTCAGCATGATCCACCAAGCCAACACTTTATTTTTCACAGGCTCTTTTCACTTTCAAAGTCATAGTATTCAATGGGAAAATGAGATAAAAACACCATCTGTGTCACCCTGAAAATTAATTCAATTTACTAGATAAGACCGCAGGTTTATTTTAGCAAGATCACTTGTTCCTTCACCAGTCAAAAGGGGGTAGAGGTTGACAGGTTTGATAAATCTTGGCATGCTCTCTGTCATTACTTGATAAAACATTTCTGAAAAGCGAGATATTTCAAGATTAACTTCATGTGGGTTTTGTCTTTTAAAATCCTGACCTTATTTCTCAGAAACTGTCACTTAATTTCCCAAAGAGTTAGGAGATTATGTCATGATTTACACTAAATTAGTGGTTTCATTATTGTTGTTGTTTTTATCCTTTGCCTTTGGATGTCCTAAGAATCACAAAAAGGAAGCTTCTTAACTATCAAATAGGCTATTAATTTCTGCTCCTTTAAGCCAGTGATATCAATTCCTTGTCAAAGATAAGGAAGGTTTACAATACTGCTTTTTTATCACTGTTATTCCTTAACATCATTTAGAGATTATTATCCCATTATACCTCCATGCAGCTTTAATGTAGCACTCTAAAAGTGTTATCTCCTTCCTGTGACATAGATCACGTGGAAGTTGAGCTGGATTCCTGCATTTGTTCCTAGTCTTTTCACCCAGAGATCCCATTCAAAGGAAATTCAGTAAAGCCTACTCAGCTTCAATTTGTCCCAGATTTTTTTAAATTTTCAATTGGATATTTTTATTAGTGATTACATTACAATAAGTCAGCATGAATTTAGTAAACTTTCAATCCTTGCAAGGTTATATCTGAGAAGCATTTGTAGTGAACAGATTTCTCACTTTAACATGGAGTTAATTTGAAAAAATAATAAGTGATAATTCTTTGCTTTTTGGTTGTAATATAACTAGCAGCATTCTGTTCAGGATATTCACTGATAAAATAAACGTGATCTGCTAGGGACAGCTGGTGGTAGGAGTAGTCAGTGCTCTGGCTCCTGCCAGCTCTCTGTTGTAGCGGCCAACAGAGATTCTGTGGCCTGCACCGCAGTTTGTGAGACATGCAAAGCTTCTAGGTTATCTGGTAATCTACAGGAGGAATCAGTGAGAATGTTAGAAATAATTGTTTAGGGTGAATGTGAAATTAGAGCAGGAAACCACTAGAGAAACTTAAGAAAGTCTACATCTCATGTAACAGTATTTTCTGTTGTTCGTAATATCTTGTTCTATGGATAAACTGAGATTTTAAAATTTATTTTATTGTTGGGTAGCACTCTTATTTTGCAACAAACCCTTTGAGCAGCAATAAATTAAAATATAGGGAAGTGTATGTTTATTTACTAAAATTCTGTTTAAGAGAGTTAATTTTAACCTATAATTTTGCACATAATTTTATTGGCATTTGTAAACTACCCCAGAGATTCCAATAATATTGATTCTATAAATGTTTGAAGATGCATCAATATCTACTTCAAAAGTTTCTACTATTTTAATGGTCTAGAGATCACTGTAGAGTATATAGTTGCTGAAGTTGCATTGACATATGATTATATAAAGCATAATTTTTTATTTAAATAAAATACAGTTATTAATATGTCTGTTTTGTCCTTACACAGAAAAATAATTAGGGGTAGAAATGGTTTATTTGGGGAGTGGAGATGTAATGATTGAATGGTAAGCATACTAATACTAGCCTTTCCCTTCTTCAGGGGATCTTCTCAACACAGGGATCAAACCCAGGTCTCCGTCATTGCAGGCGGACTCTTTACCAGCTGAGCCACAAGGGAAGCCCAATACTAATACTAACCCCTGCCCTCCCCCCCAAAAAAAAGGACACGTGCAAATGCTAATCCTTGGAAATTTTGAATATTCTGAAATACACTACTTTATCTGGAAAATGGAACTTTGCAGATATGACTAAACATCTTAGATCCCTATGTGTAGAAAGACAGAGGCAGTGGTCAGAGTTAGAGAGACTTTAAAATGCTGTGCTTCTGGTTTAAAGATAAAGGAAAAGGACACAAGCAAACAAATGCAGGCAGTCTGTAGCAAATGGAGGAGGCAAGGAAATGGATTCTCCTGACAAGGCTCCAGAAAGAATGCAGTTCTGTCAACACTGATTTTTAGGCTAGTCAAAACCATTATCTATTTCTAACTTCCAGAACTGTAAGATAATCATTTGATATTATCTTAAGCCACTAAGTTTGGTGATTTGTTACAGAAGCTATAGGACACTAATGGAGTCTGTGAAAGATAACAGGGAGGAGAAAGTAGGATCTGGTAGAGAAAGGCTTCAGATTTTAAGGCAGATAAGACACCTGTGGAAAAAAAAAAAAAAGTAGTATTAGTTTACTCAGGCTATCATAGTAAAATACCCCAGATGTGGTGACTTAAATGAAAAAAAAAAAAAATTTTTTTTCACACAGTCCTGGAGGTTATAAATCCAAGATCACAGTGCTGGTTGGGTTGGCTTCCTCTGAGGTCCCTCTCCCTGGCTTGCAGATGTTTACTCTCTTGCTATGGGCTTCCCAGGTTGTGCTAATGGTAAAGAACTCACCTGCCAGTGCACGAGACATAAGAGACCTGGGTTTGATCCATGTGTTGAAGATTCCCTGGAGGAGGGCATGGCAACCCACTCCAGTATTCTTGCCTGGAGAATCCCATGGACAGAAGAGTCTGGTGGTCTTCAATCCATGGGGCTGCAAAAGAGATGGACACAACTTAGCGACTAAACAACAACAACATACTGAATTAAAACCCCACTGTAATGGCCTCATTTAACTTAATCATTTCTTTAAAGGTTCTATCTCTAAATTAAAGACACCCTCTGATGTATGGGAGTCTGGGCATTGATATATGGATTTGAGAAACACATTATTAATTCCATAACAGGGAAGAAGGAGAACTGGCAGAAAGCAAGACAGATTGTAGTGTAAAATCTGATGAAGTCTCAGTAAAACCAATTGCCCAGAATAAAGATTGCCCAAGGAGTCTCTACTTGCTCAGAAACTGTCAGGCCCTATTATCGCCACTGTGTTCAATCATTGTCTGTGGCCTCCCTGAAAAGGAGCAGGGCCTTAGCTCAAATGCTGCAGGAGGTCCCAAATGGTGCAGCTGGTGGCTGTTTTCTAACTAAGGATACATTCCTTTCAGAAAGAAATGCACTTTTTATTTTTGAAAGCAAATCAAAATGGCACATCTCCATTACTGCTACAATTAATTTTGCTCTTTTTTTAATTCCAGTTTTTTTTTATGCACATATGAAAGGTGAAACAATAGCTCTTAACATCTTGGCATCATTATCAGAATAACTAAATGTTGCCAGTTTTATAACATATTATATGACAGATGCTTCATATACAAAATCAGTTAACTTAATTTCAATAATGGTTTGTATTTTTATACAATGCTCATATAGCATTTGGAAGTTCATTCTTCAAAGGTGAAGCTTTTGTTATTATTGTAAACAGTATTGTAATCTCAGTTAAAAGGTTAACATTGAAGACAAAATTACTTGTCTTTGAGATGATAATTAGAGAACAAATATTAGTATAGCACAGCATAAAGATTAAAAAAAAACCTGTTGTTACTAAATTAAGAAAATTATGGAACAGATATATACTTGGAGTTGTCATAAATAAATGTGCATCTCTATAAAATACAACATTCTAACAAACAATTAGAAGCTACAGTAATCAAAATATACACATAATTTATAAGTAGACAGGATAACTATACTACAAAATTTTGGATGAAGCTGAAGCTTAATATAAATTATATTTTCTTTACGGCCAACATTAGTTGGACTAGAAGTGTTTAATCAATTGAATAACTATTTCTTCAGTAAACTTATGTACATATTCAGTTCAGTTCAGTTCAGCCACTCAGTCATGTCTGACTCTTTGTGACCCCATGAATCGCAGCACGCCAAGCCTCCCTGTCCATCACCAACTTCCGGAGTTTACTCAAACTCATGTCCATTGAGTTGGTGATACCATCTAACCATCTCATCCTCTGTCCACCCCTTCTCCTCCTGCCTTCAATCTTTCCCAACATGAAGGTCTTTTCATATGAGTCAGCTCTTCGCATCCGGTGGCCAAAATATTGGAGTTTCAGCTTCAACATCAGTCCTTCCAATGAATACCCAGGACTGATTTCCCTTAGGATGGACTGGTTGGATCTCCTTGCAGTCCAAGGGACTCTTAAGAGTCTTCTCCAACACCACAGCTCAAAAGCATCAATTCTTCCATGCTCAGCTTTCTTTATAATCCAACTATCACATCCATACATGACTACTGGAAAAACCATAGCCTTGACTAGGTGGACCTTTGTTGGCAAAGCAATGTCTCTGCTTTTTAATATGCTGTCTATGTTGGTCATAACTTTCCTTCCAAGGAGTAAGTGTCTTTTAATTTCATGGCTGCAGTCACCATCTGCAGTGATTTTGGAGCCCCCCAAAATAAAGTCTGCCACTGTTCCTGCTGTTTCCCCATCTATTTGCCATGAAGTGATGGGACCGGATGCCATGATCTTCGTTTTCTGAATGTTGAGCTTTAAGCCAACATTTTCAATCTTCTCTTTCACTTTCAAGAGGCTCTCTAGTTCTTCACTTTCTGCCATAAGGGTGTTGTCATCAGATACTGATTTTTTAATGTCTTGAAAATTTAGAAATTTTACTCAAAATGAGTTGGAAAATTATAACAAAGCAGTCAATGGATACAATACCAAAAAAAAAAAAAAAAAGAAATTACTGTTAGAATTGACCAGGCTCCTCTGTCCATGGAACTCTCCAGGCAAGAATACTGGAGTGGAGATCTCCCTTCTTGAGGAGATCTTTCTAATCCAGGGATCAAACCTGGGTCTCCTGCACTGTGAGCATATTCTTTACTGTCTGAGCCACCAGGGGAGTCTTTAGAGAATTGCAATGTTGGAAACAAAGCTTTCAAACAAGAAGGGATTAACAGCTTTTTACAGAAAAGCAAATGGTAAAATCTGCAACCATATATAAGCTTTCCTATTTAAACTATGCATATATATTTTAATAATATCTTAGCTTTTGAGAAGAGTATTTGGATGCAGCCCCATTTCACTGGGTATATTTATAGTCTGTACCAGAATGGAATTAAATTGAGAAAACTCATGATTTTGAAGTGTTTAAATTTGGGAAATACTCAAGATACCTTAAGTATAGACAGGAGTTTTAATAAATTTTTCATTGTAAAAATTTGTCTTAGAAATTTTGCTGAATGAAAGTAAAAGACAATACCTGTGTAAATAATAGGGCTAAAATATTTATTTCAAAAAATAAAAATTAATAACAAAAAATTAAAATTGATAACATCCACCTAACAAAATGTAGCAGAATTTGCTCTGATCTTATCTCAATAACTCTGATGAAATTTTTCCTCAATTGAAAGTATTATGTCAGACAAGGAACAGTAAATTGAAGATTCTATAATTTCAAACTTTAACCACAAAATGTAACTTTGAAAAAACTTGCAGGTAAATTTTTTTAAATGAAGAGACTATTTATAAAAATGTGGCCCTTTCAAAACTGGAAATGATAATGTAATATGGACAAATATAGATGAAACTAATTTAACTATAAGATTATATGTAAAGATAATAATTTTGTTTATGTTTTGTATTAATATTCAGAAAATTGCTATAAACTAGGTTTTAAAATTTTCTTCTATTTAATGTGCAATATGTATATATATATGAGATAATTCTAGTTTTGAAATAGTTTATTCATAGAGAGTTTAGGCCAATTAATACAAGTCAACAAATTTATAGATCAATAAGTATTTCAAATATTGTATGTTTTAAATTAGTTAACTACTCCATTTTGTCCTTAAAATTATTGCCTATAGGCAATAATTTACTTGTACTTACCCTACATAAGTGTTTTGAATGACATTTTGTGATTGTCATGCTTGCAAAATGAAAAAAAAAAAGCTCTGGTAATCAATAGAAAGTCATTTAATAAGAAAATGGAAGTTTTCTCTCTTTACTAGACAGTAACAATTGCTTGCAAGAGTTAATTTATTCCCAGTGATTTAAACTTGGCTTCCTGAAGGGAATTCCTTGGTGGTCCAGTGGTTAGAACTTTGTGCTTTCACAACTGAAGGCTAGGGCTCAATCCCTAATCTGAGAGCTAAGATCCCATAAGCCGCATGGCATAGCCAAAAGAAACACACAAAACTTGGTTTTCATTGAGCAAGATGAAGTACTCAAAACTTAAAGCAAAAAAGGTAATAGGAAACATTGTTTCCACTTCTTATTAATAAAATTTGAGATCAAATGTCAGTGATTCAGAGGCCACTTCAGGATATCTTAAAACTTGGAAGAAGGTACATGTAGTAATTGCATGTACCATAGAAAGGCCTGCTGCAGGGTCCAACTTTGACAATGGACTCAGTTCTCCCCCTTTAAAAAGCCAAATGAAGGATCAGTGTCAGCAGCAGACACGTTCTAAGAGGCATCACTTTAATTGTATCTGTCACCAGCCATATACACCACAGATAAGTTATCAGAAAATTAAGCATATTCTTCACTGGGACCAAATTTAGGGGAATGACTATTTGGTGACTTTACTTACTTGCTCATTTCTGCTTTCAAATACATAGCTCTATTTTTGTTTTAAAAAACCCAACACTGATTCAATTCAATTCAAGATCAGATCTATGATGGTGCATCTGCTAAAATTGGAAGTAAAAGTGTTTTTATCTCCCTAAACCTTAATTCTTCTCACTAATTCAGGCCTTGAGCCTTCTTCTCTGAATAAAAAAAAAATAGAAGATAAGTAGAAAGAAGATTGGAGATGAGTGATAATGTTTATGCATTGTTGAAATTAGCTCTTGGCTGGATTATAACACAGGTAAAGAGACAAATACACTTGGGACTTGGTGCTGCCTGGAATGGTCATCTTCAAGGCAATTACTGAGAAAAAACAATTACACAGAGAGTCAGAGTCCTCTACTGTATTTTTCTACATATCTATTACCTTATTATGCCTGAGCCACAAGTCCCTGGAGAGATAATGTAATTTTACTGCATACATAAAATAGATATTTTAACCTGGTTTGAACACCACTGTTTTGTACCATAGGGAGAAAAAGCCAACTCTCTGCTAGAAAACATATTTTGTTGCATTTAGGACAAATTGTTAGCATAAAAATCAACAAATATTAAATCATGAAAATTGTAGAGAATATATTCTCTGACTTCATGGAGAATTAGGGTAGAATTCAATACAAAAATAACTGAAGATCTTCAAATGTTTGAAATCAGATTGATTATATTCTTTGCAGCCAAAGATGGAGAAGAAAACTAAATACTGTATATTTTATTAATTCATGTATTTGTAGAAAATATTTTGAACCAAATAGTAATAGAAACATGACATACCTTAAACTTGTGTGCTGTAAAGTTTTTCACAAAAAGAAATATTTAAACTTCATTTAATATAATAGAAAATAAAATAAAAATAAAGTGTACAACTACAGAAATTAGAAAGTATTGTCTGATTATAGTCAAGAATAATAAAGATAAAAGCATTAATAAGTGATAGAGAAAACAGTACAACAGAGGTGGACTTTGAAAGACAAATTTGGAATTTGAGAGTTCTAATAAAACTGAAATACCCCTGGAAAAATAGAGAAAGATCACAAAACTGAGAAAGGTAGAGTAATACATATATAAAAAAAAAAATGTGATGTCACTCCCTATACTGCAAACATAAAAAAAAATAGTTTAGAAAAAGCTTGTGATAATAATATTTTAATTTGTATAAAAAAATTTCTTAATAAACACAATTTACCAAACAGACACACAAAAAAACCTGAAGAATCTACCTTGTCCTATATATATATTATATTCATTATATATATTCATTATCCATATGGGAAAAATGAGATGGGCTCTCCAGTGAGAGCTTCTAAACATGTAAGGAGTCAACAGGACCAATCCTACTCAATCCTTAGAATATAATATTAAATATTTTTTCAACTTTTTATAAACACCACTTAAACCTAACAAAAATTTTATAAATGGTACTGGAGAGGGATTTTTCTCAAGACTAAATTCTTGAGAAAAATAGTAGTCTGGATTTTTCAGACTATCACAAACTTCTTAAAGAATTTTAGCCTACTCTCCTGTATCTTTAACTTTATAAATTCATATCATCCACAAAACGTTAGCACACTGAATTAAACAGTGTATATATAAATTTATTATAATCAGATAATTTTGTATCTATTCTAAGAAAGCAAAGATTAAATGTCATTTTAAAGTCAACCATTTAATTTCTCACTGCTTGAAGAGAAGAAACAATAACTGAACAAGATTAGTAGGTGGTGATAATTCAGTTGATTAGAATGAAATAGGGGGATGTGATCAGAACTTCAGCACAAGAGAACAGAGTATTGTTTGAAATTTAGAAAAAGCCTCGCTGAAGAGGTTGGTTATAGTTAAGGTAAGGAAAAGCCTCGGCCACAGGGACATTTGGTGGAAGAACATTCTGTATAGAAAACATAGTTCTTGCACAATGATTTGAAGAAGAGAGAAAAGTCCATCAGTTTTTTTGTTTGTTTGTTTTCATCAGCATTTAGAGATACAAATCGCCAAAAATTATTTTCTTTGGTGCACACTCTAGTTATAACCCTAATGTTCTTCAGACTATCACAAACTTCTTAAAGAATTTTAGCCTAATCACCTTTATCTTTAACTTTCATTAACCCAATGCAATGAGTCTTACCATTAATTCCATATAAACTCATACTCAGCATTCATTACTATGTTCTTATTTATTACCCAACTATACCAATTTCCTAGGTGATCCCATTCAAACATGAAAACACCAGTGAAGACTTTCATAGTCTGATATTTCAGCAGCACAGATTCTCTCATCAATGTCAGATTCATCCTTATGATTTCCTAGTAGACTAATGACTTCCTCAATGTTTCATATGCAACTAAAACTCAGAGTCTCCTTTATTGAATGCTACTCTTTGCTTATTGAAATATAGTTGACTTATAATATTGTGTTAGTCCCAGAGAAACAGCAAACTGATTCAATTATATATATATATTTTAGATTATTCTCCATTATATGATATTGAATATAGTTCTCTGTGCTGTATGGTAGAGACATGTTCTATTTTATCTGTATGTGTGTTAGTCACTCAGTCATGCCCGACTCTTTGTGACCCCATGGATTGTAGCCCATCAGTCTCCTTTGTCCATAGAATTCTCCAGGCAAGAATACTGGAGTGGGTAGTCATTCCCTACCCTGGGGATCCTCCTGACCCAGGATAACACCCAGGTCTCTTGAATTGCAGGGAGATTCTTTACCATCTGAGCTACCAGGGAAGCCATTTTGTATATAGCAGTGTGTAAATATCTGTTAGTTCCATACTCCTAATTTACCCCTTTCCTTTCCCCTTTGGTAACCATAAGTTTGTTTACTATGCTTTTTTTTTGGTATAGTTTCATTTGTGTTACTTTTTAGATTCCACATATAAGTGATATCATACAATATTTGTCTTGCTCTGACTTCATTTAGTATGATAATTTCTAGGTCCAACTATGATGCTGCAGATGGCAATATTTCATTTCTTTGCATTGTAGTAATATTCCATTAAGTACATAAATATGGATGACTCAGCAGTAAAGAATCCACCCACCAATGCAGGAGACACAGGGGATGCAGGTTCAATCCCTGGATTAAGAAGACCCCTGGAGAAGGAAATAGTAACCCACTCCAGTATTCTTGCCTGGAAAATCCCATTGACAGAGGAGCTACCATCTATGGGGTAGCAAAGAGTCTAACACAACTGAGTGAGCAGGAGCATGATAAATGTGCTCCGTATCTTCTTAAACCCATCATCTGCTGATGGACACTTGGATTGTTTCCATGTCTTGGCTACTGTAAATAGTGCCTCATGGACACTGCAGTGGATGGTCTTCTTGAATAAGAATTTTAAACACTGTTTATTTGCCCTGTTTCCTATCTTGTTATGACACTAAAAATCACCCAGTTTTTCAATTCATATACGTAGGAATCGTTAATATCTCATTATCCAAAACCACAGTATTGTTCAATTACCAAGTCCTGTCGTTACTAATGTGTATGTTCGTGGAAAATTCACTCATTGTTTCTGACTCTGTCCTAGCTGAATCTAATAAACGTTGTTTTCTGGATAATAGTCAATCCACCTAATTCAAATAGGTTCTTCTCCCATATTATCTATCCTCACTCTACTCATTCAGAAAAGAAATTCTAATATAACTTTTTCCTTTAGAAGCTGGATCCTTACCACTCTTTTCAGACCCTCAAAGATCTCTAAAACTGCTTATCTGTGCTTATCAGATCTTATCTAATTGTGCTGTTTGAATTCATATATGCATTAGTCATGCTAGACTAGCTCAGCAAAGTGCTAGACTCATTTGTGTTAGGATCCTCCTTGTGGCTGGAAGATATCCTTGTTTCCTGCCAATCAACCAAGCTTTCAACAAGTTTTTTCTAAATCTGGCCCATTCTTTAAGGACCAGATTAAAATCCCCTACCTCTACCCCTAAGAGGGACATCTGTCTATCCCGCATTCTCATGGCACACAGTTCTTCATTATAACAGTCATCTCATACCACTGTATTTCTGCAATTATGTATCTGCTTTCTCTATTAGGTGAATAAATTGATGGCAAAAGGGAACTACTTTGATTTTAATTACTGCTCTATAAAATAACACTTTGTACAGTGCCTGGCACTGGAGGACATGCTCATTAAATGAGTAAATGAAAGATTTAAACTAATGATTCTATATCTGATACATTCAGCAAAGCACAAAAAAGATTACATTACAAATGGACACTAAAGTTTTATTTTTTTAGACATTTAAAAATTTTTTGAAATAATTAAAACTTACAGATATGTATAGAAAATATAATTCTCAGTAACTATTTAGATTTAACTCTGCCTTAAGATTTATAAATAATAGTGATAATATTATACATTTTAAGTGCTTGTACTACCCATTCTTCCCTGGTGGCTCAGACAGTAAAGCGTCTGTCTTCAATACGGGAGACCTGGGTTCGATCCCTCGGTCGAGAAGATCCCCTGGAGAAGAAAATGGCAATCCATTCCAGTACTATTGCCTGGAAAATCCCAAGGACAGAGGAGCCTGGTAGGCTACAGTCCATGGGGTCGCAAAGAGTCGGACACGACTTCACTTTCACTTTTCACAACCCATTCACCTCTTTTCCTTTCCACAGGCAATGTTCAGGTTAATGAGTTCCTAACCTATCCATATTTTTATGGCTTAATGATATATGTCTAGCTATAAATAATATAAACCTTAAATTGAGCTTTTTTATATTTTAAATTCAGTCACTCAGTTGTGTCTGATTCTTTGAGACACCATGATCACAGCATGCCGGTGTCATTAAATTAAATATATTTCTAAATGCTTATCTTAATACTTGTTTTTGAGATTCTGATTTTGATAATCAGAACTTAGAATGTGGAACTAATTCATTTTAAGTTCTGTATTTTTCTCATTGTGTTTTATTTATCTCCTGTTACTTGACTTAAGTGTTTTGTAATTTTAAACAATTATTAATGAACAACTTATTTATGCTTTCACTAATACATGCTTTAAGGGTTTCTCTACTTATAAAAGCTAACATGAGAGTCAATTTACACCTGTACATATTTTTAACATTCGTAAATTGCCGTCATATCCATTTTCTTAGCTGTAAAATAATGCAAAGAATCAGATATTCTTTGCATTAATGTCCATGTTTCATCTTTCAGTTTCTTCAAAAGTGTTATTAAAAAATTGAACCACAATTAAAAATTTATGGACTTGGTTTTATAATTCTGTTTATGGCTTTTTTATGGATATTGAAAATGTATTTCTAAGTACATAGAGATTGAGAATTGATATATTTTCTTTGGAATGTTTCATTTTAAGTAATAACTTTTTTGCCTAATAATATTTTCTGTTTAAAAATCTATTTTGTCTGAAAAATATTATTACTCTAGTTTTTTTTTTCCTTTGGTTAACTTTATAATTTTCTAAAACTTAGTGTTAAAATTTACATCTTTATGCTTTGGTTGTCTCTGTGGTAGGTTTCTTCCATAGATATTTTAAAAATTAACCAGGGGCTAAGTGGCCAGAAAGATTTTTTAAATCTGTGAAAGTCCGAAAGGCACATATATGGGGAAATTTCACATTTACTTGAGTTCCAGGGATGTCTGAGATTTTTGATACTTTTCCAGCTACAAGTTCCCACACAATTTGAATGGTGTGAATTCAGATCACTCATTGTAAAAGGCACAATCTTGTGGTTCCAAATTATTCCTAGTGATTCTTTTCCTATCCATGGCCCAAGGAGGTCTGTTTGCTCCAGCTGTAAGTCCCTCAGCCATAGGAACACAAGGTTGTTTTAGAATGGAGCTTATTTTCACCCAAGGCTAGCATAGTATTGGTGTAAGAATCTGTTCTTAGGAATGATTCTAATACCTGTCTGCACTGTTTGAATTTAATAACTGCTAAATACTCTGCAGCAGAGTTTGTTTTTCATCTCTGGTCCCTGGAGATTTTCTTTTGTTACTGTGAATTTGTATATATAGTGTAAAATATTTTGTTACTATTTGATTGTGCTTAAAGTATGGCAGAGGTTTTGAAACACATGGAAATAAAAGAAGAAAAAACAAATTAGTAGTTAGCATTAAAGTGAAATCTGAAAATGACTTACAACAACAGGGTCCTACCTCATAATTGGCATCCTATACATGTGAAAACATTAAAGAAATTATGGAAAAATTCAAGGTGCAAACAATTAGCAAAGTGCACTTTGACATAAACCCAATTTTAATAATGTCAAACTCATGGAAAAAATGGAGCTTAACAGTGTCATTATTTTTTAATGACAGGATATATACATAAAGATGATTTTAGAAAGTCATTTCAAAACTGACTTGGTAGATAAAGGTTTTAATAGTAGTGGCAGTAAAAGAGAATTGATAAAGTGTTGGTAACACTTGAGAAAATGGTGGCTGATAAAACAGCAGAAGATCTAATGTTGATTACCCCATATGCACCAAACACTATGTGAGGTGATTTATGTAGGTTATGATATTCAATATCATCATAACCTTATAACCCAGCTATTGTTCTTATCATTCTGAAAGTGAAGAATATGAATCTCATAGTTTGAATGATGTTTAAGATTAGCTAGCAAGTAGCATATGAAGTCTGGTATTGTGCCCTAGGTTTCATTATTTTCATATTTTAGTTGTGTCATATTAATGTTAAATTTAAATAATATAATGTGCATATTATGAAATATTTAGGCATTCATGAAAAAATTTTAACTCATTTTTAACTCATCTACTGAAGTGATAAAATTATCAAAATAATACAGTATATATTTTAATTCATTATGTTCTCAATTTGGTATATATATTTTTGATAAAATAAAGAAATTGAAGATACAGAAGACATAGGTATAGGTGTAAGTGTAAATAGAAATAGAATACATTTAGGGGTTTCCTTTTAAGTAAGCTTACAATAAGTGCAAATATATAAATCACATTCTTATAAGTAATTAAAAATCTACCAAGACGATGATCAGCTTTTCTCAAAATCGTGTTTCCCTTCAATTCCTTTTTTTACTTTTTTTCATTCCTTAGAATGGCAGTCATCACTCACTTCCCTGTTCTTTCTGTCAAAAATAAGCATAATATAATTAAACTGTAAAAAAAGAATTATTGACTTAAAGTGAGACACTGTTTAAATTTAAAAAAATTAATCATATTTAATTATTAGTGACATCATTATTAATAATCATATATAACATATAATTTATAAACATATAATAATTAGCATTATAAATTATTAGTGACTTAAACTACATTTTAAGCCTCTATGTTACATACACTATTTCATTTTAGAAAATGAATGAGAAAGATTCTTATTAATAATATATAAAAAAAATAATATATAGATTACTCTTCTTCAGTTTACTGAATCACATTTCATCTACTACAAGATTATAAGGGCTTCCCTGATGGGTCATGGGAAAGAATCTGACAGCCAATGCAGGAGATATGGGTTCAATCCCTGGGTCATGAAGATTACCAGAGAAGGAAATGGCAACTCACTAAGTATTCTGTGTGGATCACAATAAGCTGTGGAAAATTCTGAAAGTGATGGGAATACCAGACCACCTGACCTGCCTTTTGAGAAACCTATATGCAGGTCAGGAAGCAACAGTTAGAACTGGACAAGGAACAATAGACTGGTTATAAATAGGAAAAGGAGTATGTTAAGGCTGTATATTGTCACCCTGCTTATTTAACTTACATGCAGAGTACATCATGAGAAACGCTGGGCTGGAAGAAGCACGAGCTGGAATCAAGATTGCCGGGAGAAATATCAATAACCTCAGATATGCAGATGACACCACCCTTATGGCAGAAAGTGAAGAGGAACTAAAAAGCCTCTTGATGAAAGTGAAAGAGGAGAGTGAACAAGTTGGCTTAAAGCTCAACATTCAAAAAACTAAGATCATGGCATCCAGTCCCATCATTTCATGGCAAATAGATGGGGAAACAGTGGAAACAGTGTCAGACTTTGTTTTTTTGGACTCCAAAATCACTGCAGATGGTGGTTGCACCATGAAATTAAAAGACGCTCACTGCTTGGAAAAAGTTATGACCAACCTAGATAGCATACTTAAAAGCAGAGACATTACTTTGCCAACAAAGGTCCGTCTAGTCAAGGCTATGGTTTTTCCTGTGGTCATGTGTGGATGTGAGAATTGGACTGTGAAGAAAGCTGAGCACCAAAGAATTGATACTATTGAACTGTGGTGTTGGAGAAGACTCTTGAGAGTCCCTTGGACTGCAAGGAGATCCAACCAGTCCATCCTAAGGGAGATCAGTCCTGGGTGTTCATTGGAAGGACTAATGCTGAAGCTGAAACTCCAATACTTTGGCCACCTCATGCGAATAGTTGAATCATTTGAAAAGACTCTGATGCTGGGAGGGATTGGGAGCAGGAGAAAAGGGGACAACAGAGGATGAGATGTCTGGATGGCATCACCGACTTGATGGACATGAGTTTGGGTAAATTTCAGGAGTTGACAATGGACGGGGAGGCCTTGTGTGCTGTGATTCATGGGGTTGCAAAGTCAGACACGACTGAGCAACTGAACTGAACTGAAATATTCTGGCCTGGGAAATCCCATGGACAAAGCAGCCTTGTAAGTACAGTCCATTAGGTCACAAACAGTCAGACATGACTTAGCAACTAAACAACAATGACAGCAACAACAAGATTCCAAAGATATTGGTTTTATATACTTTCTGTCTCAGCCTAAGTTACCCAGCAAACAGTTTGAAGCAAAGTTCTAAAGTCTTTAACTCATTTCTAAAGAACTGGGGAAGTTCTTTAACCCTGGGGAAACAAGAATGATGGAAATATGAGGCAAGCAGGAAGGAAATCAATATGAGGAAAACAATACAAGCTTGTCTCAATTTGATATCAGGTGATTCTGTTTGATTTCACCACTTTATTAGAGGCTGTTTGTCCTGCATCTTAGGACAAATTGTGTTGGGAGAATCTCCCCTGTGTCAAAGTTTCCCTTAAGATGAATTAACTTGTCTGCATTTCTAAGTTATGGATGTACAAGTAACAAATGAGACCTGTAGTAGCCCCAGAGTTAGTCTCAAAAAGAAAGTATTAGGATGGGAGGTGAGAATAGCAGAGGGTGCATATTAGGTAGGAAAGAACATGCACATTGCAGGTGTGCTCCATTTCACATTGCACTTCAGGAACTCCATCTCTCTTAAAACATAAAACCCTCTCTTTTTTCTTGAGAAGATATTTTCAAATCTAACCAGTCACTCAGTTCTTAAAATTAACTAGGTCATTTACAGTATAGGTAAACAATTAACAGTCCTAACCATTCTTTTTTCCCTCAACTTTATTCAGAAATAGCTGAGAACAGTCTTCACTATTGAAAATGGTGAATGATATTCATCATTTCCTTCCTCTACTACTCATTCTAGATTTTCTTAAACCCAAGATTAAGTTTTATTTGAACCGGTGACTCATTATTTCTTCTTAGTTTGGGGACAGGGTTTGTTTAGTTTCCTTTCATTTCTTTACTTTTGACATGGTAGAGTATCCAGGACTTTTGGAACCAAGAGATGAGGTTTTAATTGATTCATTCCTGTGTCACTTGCAGTTGCTTCAGTCTGCCATTATCAATGGGTGTTGAACCAAAAAAAAAAAAAAAAAGGATTTCTTAGTAAATAACCTGAGATCCAGTTGTATTTTCTCTGTTCTCCATTGTGCATCCTTTCAGGGATGATACTCTCAACAGGATAGTCCTTTCTTCTTATGGCTCCACTGGGGGAAAAGAAAAAAAATGGACCTTATGTGACCAGGTGATAATTGTCTATCTGAATATTTCTCCTGGAAGAAGTTATCTGCTATGAGCCAAGATCTCTGCCCAGAATTTCCTCCTTGGTTTACACATGCCATATTCAGTGGATTCTGTCTAAGTTATCTTGAGATGTTTCAAGTATAAATGTGCCATTTGAAAAATGAAGCAAAGATTGGTATGGGATTAATGAATTGTGTCAAAGAAAAGAAGACAGACAAAAGAGAGTAGTTTATCTATTCATCAACTCTGAATAATGAAACTTAATCCCCAAAGGGAAATACTTGTAAATTTGCCACAGAGTCCATGGGGAGAAAATTGGGTTCCATCATTTTGTTTTCATATTCACTCAAATGTAAACTGAACCTTTTGGCTGAAGACAGGGTGTGGGATATTTAAGGATTAGATTGAGCATTCTTGAGCTATTGTGTGGAAAAGACACAGTGGGGAGAGAAGGTAATTCCATATGTGCAAAAAGTATGAAATATCATTAGCCTAAATCACTATCCAACAGGAGATAGTAGTCAACTATTATATACCTGCCAGCACCTGGCCTAATGCATCCCCTTGAGGGTGGGAACAACATTAAGAACTCAGTCTCGGTCTCTGCTCTTGACAGGTTGATAGTTTGCAGTGAATATAGACAACAGACTGGTTCCAAAAAGGAAAAGGAGTACGTCAAGGCTGTATATTGTCACCCTGCTTATTTAACTTATATGCAGAGTACATCATGAGAAACGTTGCACTGGAGGAAGCACAACCTGGAATCAAGATTGCTGGGAGAAATATCTATAACTTCAGATATGCAGATGACACCACCCTTATGGCAGAAAGTGAAGAACTAAAAAGCCTCTTGATGAAAGTGAAAGAGGAGAGTGAAAAAGTTGGCTTAAAGCTCAACATTCAGAAAACGAAGATCATGGCATCCAGTCCTAACACTTCATGGGAAATAGATGGAGGAACAGTGGAAACAGTGTCAGACTTTATTTTGGGGGGGCTCCAAAATCACTGCAGATGGTAATTGCAGCCATGAAATTAAAAGACACTTACTCCTTGAAGGAAAGTTATGACCAACCTAGACAGCATATTTAAAAGCAGAGACATTACTTTTCCAACAAAGGTCCATCTAGTCAAGGCTATGGTTTTTCCTGTGGTCATGTATGGATGTGAGAGTTGGACTATAAGGAAAGCTGAGTGCCAAAGAATTGATGCTTTTGAATTGTGGTGTTGGAGAAGACTCTTGAGAGTCCCTTGGACAGCAAGGAGATCCAACCAGTCCATCCTAAAGGAGATCAGTCCTGGGTGTTCATTGGAAGAACCGTTGCTGAAGCTGAAACTCCAATACTTTGGCCACCTGATGTGAAGAGCTGACTCATTTGAAAAGACCCTGATGCTGGGAAAGATTGAGGGAAGGAGCAGAAGGGGATGACAGAGGATGAAATAGTTGGATGGGATCACTGACTCAATGGACATGGATTTGGGTGGGCCCTGGGAGTTGGTGATGGACAGGGAGGCCTGGCGTGCTGCAGTTCTTGGGGTTGCAAAGAGTCAGACACGACTGTGCAACTGAACTGAACTGAATTGAGTGAACATAGATACCTCAGTCTTGGTGAAAGTGAGAACATACTTTTGGGCTTATGCATACTCTCAGTTCCAGCCATCAAGGTGACTCCATCCAGGAGCTGACTATGAAAACACTGGTGACAGAGTACAGAGGTTACAGAGGTGATATACACAAGGAAAGTCACCTGTAAAATGGGTTTTGGAGAGCCATATTTTATTGCTTTATTAATCTACTCAAGCCAGTTTTTGCATTATATTCTTTTTTCTATGGATCACTGTTATACACACCTGATTGACACCATTTCCTCATTAGATTTAATTAATGTTCCAGTTGTAGCCACTTGGTGGCTCGTGATGAGTCAATCAGTTTCCACTAGAGACCAGAGGCATGGAAGTATTTTAATGTGATCAAAGTATGTTAATAATTCATTTTCTTATATTTTTAAAATAATTGAGAAAAGAACAATGGCCATAGAGAAAATTTAGGTAATAAATACACAAACTTCCAAAATAATACAGTTACTGGTCCAGTCACCTAAATATAATCTCTACTAATCTTCTTTGTAATGACTTTACACTTCTCTTCACAACTTTCAATTATCATTAAATTTAAACACATAGAAGAATTATTCAATTTAAAGTTTTCCAGCTGACAATTTTCTTAAATATTATATTTAATAGATAATAAATTATAATGCATGAGTTTAAATTCAACATTGAATCTGATTTTACATTACTTTTCTTAGCTGATTGCTTCCCTGGTGGCTCAGATGGTAAAGAATCCGCCTGCAATGTGGGAGACCTGGGTTCAATCCCTGGGTTGGGAAGATGTCCTGGAGAAGGAAATGGCAATCCACTCCAGTATTCTTCCTTGGAAAATCCCATGGATGGAGGAGCCTGGTAGGCTACAGTCCATGGGGTCGCAAAGAGTCGGACACGACTGAGCCACTTCACTTCACTTTATGCCATTATTTTCATATTTCTTGTATAAAATTTCCAAGACAACTTCTGGAAGCTCTATTTGTTCTTATTTTTAAATAAAATAAGAACATATTTGAAAAAAAAAAGGACACTCTAATTTTTGGTTTCAAATATAGTTATCTCTAAGTAATTATGCATGCTTCACATTTTTTAATCAATTCAAAAAGAACAAATTGAACAACTAAGTTAAAAGCTGAAATTCTACTACTTTGTCATTTTGAAAAATTGAATCATGATAGTCTTTCTTTTTAAATTAATTTAGTATAGCACTGCTTATTCATTAATCTGTTAAGACAGTAATAGAGAATCTAAATCCTCATCTTTTTATGTCTATCTCAATGTAAAAGAAATGTTATTAATATATTTTAGTTATTATTAAATTGCATTTTACTTTGACATAATTATAGAATGATTTCCATATCTTTCTAAATACATTGTTCTCCAGTTTTTCACTATTATCCACAAATCCTAATAAAATCATTGTATGTTGTATGTGCTCAACTGAAAGAGAATTAAAATGATTTATCTTCATAAATATATTGATTTATTTTTATGTTCTGGACCATACAAAACATTCTACAATTTTTTTTATTGCATTCTGCCTTTCATCTAGAGAGTGATTAAAATGTAAATTAGGAAACTTACTTCTATAATTTTTGAATAATTAATTTGGTTTTGCTGAACTAACTGTTCAGTTTAATTTTCTTGGGGTCAAGTGATGCTAAACTATTGACATTTTATCCATTGAAAAAAGATATCTCCAAGAATTTAACCTTATGAATACTTAAACTAGTTTATATAAAAATGATCAGATTAAACTCAAACTGAAGGAATTATTTAGTCTAGGAGACCAATTTAATATTGGTGTTTCTGTATCTGTTTTACCAAATCCACCATACTAACTTAAGATTTAAAAGGCATTGATTACAACATATCTGATTCAGTTTCTTTTCTCTGGAATTTACCTTAAAGGGTTATCATAAAAATTTAAAGCTAATTCAAGAAGACATCTAAACAAATAAAAACATAAATCCACTTTAAATAGTGCAGGTTTAACAAAGATCAGCACTGTAAAATTTAAATAATTTAGGCATATATTAAGAAAAATAAAAGCTCAAGTTATTTATCATTTAAATTATTACAGCAATTATTTGTGAAGCCACTTTTTTAATATATTCAAATAATCACTTTTGTCTTTTATTTTACTAAATTAGATACAGCTTACTTATTTCTTTTTTCTTTCCAAGACGAAACATGCTTGTTTTTCTCTTGTGCCACTTGCATAGTTTGCTTCAGGGACTACAATGTTGAAATAATGGCAGGTTCTCCTTTGTGTCCCAAGAGAAGGGAAGGATTTAAAGTTTGTGTTTCTAGGTTCCTGAAAAAAAGATCACAAGGAAAGGAATGAGACAACAGCAAAGACTGAATCATAGTTCAGTTCAGTTCAATTCAGTCGCTCAGTCATGTCCGACTCTTTGCGACCCCATGAATCGCAGCACGCCAGGCCTCCCTGTCCATCACCATCTCCCGGAGTTCACTCAGACTTACGTCCATCGAGTCCGTGATGCCATCCAGCCATCTCATCCTCTGTCTCCCCTTCTCCTCCTGCCCCCAATCCCTCCCAGCATCAGAGTCTTTTCCAATGAGTCAACTCTTCGCATGAGGTGGCCAAAGTACTGGAGCTTCAGCTTTAGCATCATTCCTTCCAAAGAAATCCCAGGGTTGATCTTCAGAATGGACTGGTTGGATCTCCTTGCAGTCCAAGAGACTCTCAAGAGTCTTCTCCAACACCACAGTTCAAACGCATCAATTCTTTGGTGTTCAGCCTTCTTCACAGTCCAACTGTCACATCCATACATGACCACAGGAAAAACCATAGCCTTGACTAGATGGACCTTAGTTGGCAAAGTAATGTCTCTGCATAAGTGAGATATTTTTACATAAACATCTAGAAACTTCCAGTATCTTTTCCTTGTCCTACTTAGAAAATATTTAACATGTAAATTTATCAGATTTCTCATTTTCTTTTTTCCATTTTTCTTGTAGAATCTTTGGAATTTATCAGGTTTTATGGATAATTAGATACTACATTAGAAGGATAGTTAAAAAAATAATTGGCCAAGATTTATGGGGTCTTCCCTGATAATTCAGGTGGTAAAAAATCCATCTACAATGCAGGAGACCTGGATTCAATTCCTTGGGCAGGAAACCCCTGGAGAAGAGAATGGCAACCACTCCAGTATTCTTACCTGGAGAAGCCCACAGACATGAGAGCCTGGCAGGCTACAGCCCATTGGATCTCAAAGAGTTGGACATGACCAAGCAACTAACACACCAAAAACTATAGTATGTATATTTAATTTGTACCTGGCACTCCAAATACTTCATACTCCTTAAACCTTAATGACCCTAACAAGCAGGTAGATGTGATCATTTGATCTCTTTAAATGAAGAAACTGAGGCGCAGAGCAGTTTAACTTGTACAGGGTTACACAGTCATTAAATTGGAATTGTATAATAAAAACTAGGTAGTTTTTCCCCAAACTTCAAGTCTTTATCCTAAACAATCATGGTGGATGAAGCTTCTGTGTCTACATAGTTTGTGATCTTCAAAAAGTTACCATTTTGTTATTCTGTGACTTTCTCTCCGTTTAAACTGTGAATACTAATGTTTAACCCATCTACTTGCTTAAGTTTGTGGATTTTTGAAAACAGTTCCACGAAATAGAAGAAAATCTAAACAATCTATTTCCTGACCGGGGTCAAGTCTTCTGGCAAGGAGTCTTGTATGAATGGAAAATAATTGATATGTCAGCTGACATCATTTCTATGATATGTCATCATTTTATAAATTATCTTCTGAAAATTAACAGAAATTTTAAAAAACATATTTCTACATTTAGAGACACTTGTCCAGGTCCAAATTAGGGATGCTGAATACTTGTAGAACAAAGAAACTGTGAACTCTACTTCCTGTTATGTCTTTACCACCTGTGATAGTATGAGAGTTTTGGATATGTTTCTCTCTGACAAGAGTAAAAATAATGTTTTCACTATCGCTCAAAAAAAATAAAGTAATATAACTCTTTAGATTTTTTAAAGTGAATAAGGAAGCATTGAGAATATGTGTTTATATGACAAGATGATCATAAGATGCAAAATGTACTGAGCTCTTATGTCAGACTCCCCATGGATCTTTGACATCATGTCACCATTCATTTTTTGCTTTGTTTCCTCTTCTTTTTTCTCTAGAAAATGAATTATGGATGAGGACAAACAGCATAGGTATGTAAAGAAACAGCAGGCATAACTTTGAAGAAAATTTTTTTGGCATATGTAGCTACCTTCTGATGTTTACTAAGTAGATTTCAAATAGAAGAAAAGAATAACATCTCATGTTTTTTTAAAAAAAGATGAAAAAGAAAAAATATAATAAAGAGTACTTCATATAATTATCTCAAGCCAAAGCATCTGGGTATTTCCTCTGGTACTTTGCTTAAATCCAATAATGAGAACTTTTTATTATTTATTTATTTATTTTTAATATAAATTTATTTATTTTCATTGAAGGCTAATTACTTTACAATATTGTAGTGGTTTTGCCATACATTGACATGAATATGCAACAGGTGTGCATGTGTTCACCATCATGAACCCCCCTCCCACCTCCCTCCCCATCCCATCCATCTGGGTTATCCCAGTGCACCAGCCCCAAACATCCAGTATCATGCATAGCACCTGGATTGGTGATCTGTTTCACATATGATGACATACATGTTTCAGTGCCATTCTCTCAAATCATCCCATCCTTGCCCTCTCCCACAGAGTCTAAAAGACTGTTCTATACATCTGTGTCTTTTTTGCTGTCTCACATACAGGGTTATATTTACCATCTTTCTAAATTCCATATATCATTCCATATATTCCATAAATGCATTAGTATACTGTATTGGTGTTTTTCTTTCTGGCTTACTTCACTCTGTATAATAGGCTCCAGTTTCATCCACCTCTTTAGAACTGATTCAAATGCATTCTTTTTTAATGGCTTAATAATAGTCCATTGTGTATATGTACCACAGCTTTCTTATCCATTCGTCTGCTGATGGACATCTAGGTTGCTTCCATGTCCTGGCTATTATAAACAGTGCTGTGATGAACATTGGGGTACACGTGTCTCTTTCAATTCTGGTTTCCTCAGTTTGTTTGCTCAGCAGTGGGGTTGCTGGATCATATGGCAGTTCTATTTCCAGTTCTTTATGGAATCTTCACACTGTTCTCCACAGTGGCTGTACCAGTTTGCATTCCCATCAACAGTGTAAGAGGGTTCCCTTTTCTCCACACCCCCTCCAGCATTTATTGCTTGTAGACTTTAGAATAGCAGCCATTCTGACTGGCATGAAATGGTACCTCATTGTGGTTTGGATTTGCATTTCTCTGATAATGAGTGATGTTGAGCATCTTTTCATGTGTTTCTTAGCCATCTGTATGTCTTCTTTGGAGAAATGTCTGTTTAGTTCTTTGGCCCATTTTTTGGTTGGATCATTTATTTTTCTGGAATTGAGCTGCAGGAGCTGCCTGTATATTTTTGAGATTAATTCTTTGTCAGTTGCTTTGTTTGCTACTATTTTCTCCCATTCTGAAGGCTGTCTTTTCACCTTGCTTATAGTTTCCTTTGTTGTGCAAAAGTTTTTAAGTTTAATTAGGTCCCATTTGTTTATTTTTGTTTTTATTTCCAATATTCTGAGAGGGGTGTCATAGAGGACCCTGCTATAATTTATGTCGGAGACTGTTTTACCTGTTTTCCTCTAGGAGTTTTATAGTTTCTGGTCTTACATTTAGATCTTTAATCCATTTTGAGTTTATTTTTGTGTATGGTGTTAGAAAGTGTTCTAGTTTCATTCTTTTACAAGTGGTTGACCAGTTTTCCCAGCACCACTTGTTAAAGAGATTGTCTTTTCTCCATTGTATATTCTTGCCTCCTTTGCCAAAGATAAGGTGTCCATAGGTGCATGGATTTATCTCTGGGCTTTCTATTTTGTTCTGTTGATCTATAATTCTGTCTTCGTGCCAGTACCATACTGTCTTGATGACTGTAGCTTTGTAGTAGAGCCTGAAGTCAGGCAGGTTGATTCCTCCAGTTCCATTCTTCTTTCTCAAGATTGCTTTGGTCATACAAATTGTGAAATTATTTGTTTTAGTTCTGTGAAAAATACCGCTGGTAGCTTGATAAGGATTGCATTGAATCTGTAGATTGCTTTGGGTAGTATCCTCATTTTCACTGTATTGATTCTTCCGATCCATGAACACGATATATTTCTCCATCTATTTTTGTCCTCTTTGATTTCTTTCATCAGTGTTTTATAGTTTTCTACATATAGGTCTTTTGTTTCTTTAGGTAGATATATTCCTAAGTATGTAATTCTTTTCATTGCAATGGTGAATGGGATTGTTTCCTTAATTTCTCTAGGAATCTTTTCCTCTGCTATCCAAATAAAGCTTCATAGAGAATATGGCATAGTGTCCATTCTATGACTAGTTGACTGTTGTAGAAGGGGCCAGATATCATCATCATTCTGAAATTCAGGTATCAGTGAATCAGCCTTGAGTACAGGTCAGTAAGTTGATGAAGGAAAGTCTTGTGCTATAGAAGTTTTCACTATGATGGAATTATTTTATTGTTTATATATAGTTCTTAAAATCTAAAATAAGTACAAGAATAGTAGAAATAGTTTTTAATAGATTAAAATCTCTACAACATGATATCAGGGTATGAGATTAGAGAGGCAATAGATCTTAAAGCTACTTTTTATCTCACACTGAAAAAATTTAGAATGCAAAACCTAATAAAAGAGCTGTAAGTAAGTTGTAATGAAATGACTAAATTATATATGTATGCTTGATAGGAAGGGAATGGTTAAATTAATTCGAAATCATAAAACAGTTTTCATGGAGTAGAATGTATTGTACCAAGCTTCTACATTTATTCAAGGTTTCTAAATATAGACATTGTAGCTGTCAAAAAATGCATGTTCAATGCATAAATCATAGATAACCTGATTTCTTCTTTAGTCATGTTTTCATTTATCTTTTAATAGTGATCTGCCTCTGAATTTCATGATGATTAGGATCTTAATGTCCACAAAGAAAACTTAACCCTCAAGGAAAGTTTATGAACAAAGTTATTTCTAAACTGTTTTCCCAATGAAGTAAACAGTGGACTAATAATATCTAATTGAGGTAAACATAACATTCTACAGCTATACGCTTTTATTTGCTATCTTTATTTGATAAAGGAATTATTGCATACAGAGCCAATCATGCACAGTGATGATAATCACTTAGCTTTTCCTTTAATTGTATTACTTTTTCAAAAAATAAAGTTAACAGCATTCTTTTTTACCTTGGTGATGGTGTCTTTTTGGATCACAGATAAAATTGTTTCCGAGAGATGAAATCACCTACACAATTCTTTAAGACTACTATGAGGCTATTTGGGCAGTGGAGTTCAGGAGAGGGAAGAGGCAAACATGAGAACTACCTTGTTGTAGGTGCTGTGCTGTCCTGTGCTTAGATGCTCGGCCGTGTCCAACTTTTTGCAAGCCATTGACTGTAGCCCACCAGACTCCTCTGTCCATGGGTATTCTCCAGGCAAGAATACCAGAGTGAGTTGCCATTTTGTCAAGTAGTTTAAATCACATTATTTCAAAGCTGATATGTAACTATTATAATTTATTAAAAGACTATTGATTAATTTCAAATCTAGAATATTGGACCCATATAATTGGGTAGGTTGGAATATTTACATTAAATACAAAGTTTCCAAGTTGTGTTTTGGAATCAAATTTAAAATAAATATATCATTTTTCATTGTTTATTAATTTTTAAAATTCCTTGCAAACAGTTAAAAAAAACTCATCAAACTTAAATGTGCTATTGCATGGTTACTATTAATATAATAAGGCAATATTTATGATATTTATTCTGAGTATGCTTAAGAAGTAAACCCTGAGGACCACTTCTCTTTTCTCAGCTTTATTGAGGTATAATTGACAAATAAAATTATAAGATATTTAAAATGTAAATATGATTATTGGCTAAACATATACATTGTGAGAAGATTCTCTCACTAATACCTATCACCTTACATAATTGTGAGTTGTTGTTGTTGTTGTTGTTGTTTTGGATGTTTGTGAGAGAATTTTTAAGTTATACTCTCCTACTGCTACTGCTAAGTCGCTTCAGTCGTGTCTGACTCTGTGCGACCACATAGACAGCAGCCCACCAGGCTTCCCTGTCCCTGGGATTCTCCACAAGAACACTGGAGTGGGTTACCATTTCCTTCTCTAGTTCATGAAGTTGCTGCAGTCGTGTTCGACTCTAGCGACCCCATGGACTGCAGCCTGGACTACCAGGCTCTTCCGTCCATGGGTTTTTCCAGGCAAAAATACTGGAGTGGGGTGCCATTGCCTTCTCCGCATACTCTCCTAGCAAATTTCAATTATACAGTATATCACTGTCAACTACATTCATCATGTTATACATTAAATCCTCAGATCTTATTCAAGATGGTAACTTCTTCACAAAACCATAGAAAATGTCACTGCCAAAGGGAGGATGAGCACCTTTGAGATACACTATGATGTCTTCTGTGGGTAGAGAATACAAGTGGGAGATATTTCTGTTGACACTAATGTTCTATCCAGGAGTAATTATAGAATTCTCAAGATTGCAAAAGGGAAAAACACAACACTTATCACCAATTAACCATAGAAGCAGGGATTATTTAGCCAGGCAGCAGACAGAGTAAGACCCCTCTTCCATTGTAGATACAGAGCCCTTAGATACAGAGGCCAACTGTGCAACACTATTTCATATAAAGAACTCAGCACCCTTGGATTTGGGAATATGCAGGAGTCCTAGAACCTATGCCCCTGCAGATATTGAGGAAGGACTGTAATCAGAATCATATGACTGACAGAGATTTTGTCAGTAGGTATTAGATCATAGGTTCACAAAGAAAATGCATCAGACCATTAAGATTATACTTTATCTTCTTAATAACAACAACAACAAAACAACAAAACCCTTCCATGTCTGGTGAAGACAGAGTTCTGAATTAAATCATCAGATGGAGTTTTAGTATATCTCATCAAATTGCCATATATTAATTTCTCTTAAAATGGAGTCTTTTGAAGGAAGAGATAACCATATATTTGGATAAAGGACTTTACAAAGACATCTTAAATACATACTGCATTATCTATTTCCCAGTCTTCCCCTAAAAGATATACTTTGATTTCCTGGAGCAACTTGCACTGGGGAGAAAAGCAAATATATATATATATATATATATATATATATATATATATATACACTTCTCTGGCATAATTCAACACTGGCTCTAAACCAATTCTGTTCTTTTGGTTCTAGAATGTCTTAGTGATTCATTGATCAGAGTGAGGGCTTATGAGGGTCAGATGATAAATAAATTTACCCTGTTGAGAAACTCACACTGTGCTTATTTCTCAGTTTTTGGATGTTTGGTTAGAATATAATATTCAGACACTGGTAAAATTCCCATAGTACTTCCCTGTAGAGTGAGGGTTATTGGTTAAAAGCTAATTGGAAGCTAATGAATCCCTGAAGGATTTATAAAATGTAGAGTCATTAACAACAGCATCAAGGAAGAGTAGAATTGGCCTCTGTCACACCTTTATTTATCTTACCTTCTTGACTTGTACAAAAAAAAAAAAGAAATCTCAGAAAATAATAAAAGAGTATTTCAAACTTAATTAAGTGAATATCATCTATATTTATTTTAATTTTTATTATTTTTATTGCAACAAATTAACATGGCCCCTAACACCAATGATGCAGCTTTTGCTTTGTGAAATATTATGACTTTTTTTTTTCTCTATTCTAATAATTAGAAGAACAGAGGAAACATTATGCTTTTCTCCAACAAGTGCAATAGAAAATCTCTGGTTTGCTTAAGGCTATGCAACACTGCTTAGTCATAATTTAGCCTTTAGAAACCTTAATGAACTACCTTACCACACCTTACTTAATGATAATACTTACTGACCAGGGAGTAGCATTTGACAGATGCCACAATATGGGCATGAAATAACAGTATAGGCACCTGATAGTTTCTGGAACCTATAGATCTAGACATGTTAGGATACTTTCTTCAGAAGAAAGGAAAAGTTGGTGCAATTTACATTCTCTCTCACTGAGTAATAGGCATTAATGGACCTCCCTGGATTTTAGAAGGAATTGATAGTCTATATATTTGTGACACATTTACCAAGCGGCCCAATTTTGAGTTGCACTGAAAGCCAGAAAAGACTCTTCAGCTGGCTCAGACTTTTGCCTGAGCCTTCTCAGGTTCTGAATATGTTGGTACTTAAAATGGTTGTCTGGTCAGGATTATTCATGAACCCTACCAAGCCCACCATAGGCCTGAATGGCAAAATCAGAGTGGAGGGTGCTTAGGTTTTGGAGCAAATCCAGGCTCTCTTTGAAATGACCGGCAATGATTTCTAGTTTGTTATTGTGTCATGGTAGCTACTGAACACCTGATGATGGAGCAAATGACTCTAAGTCCTGAATTTCCCATTGTAAACTTGGTGTTGCTTGATTCCCAAAACAAAAAGCCAGTAACACTCAGAAGCATTTTCCTAAAATGGAACATGTTATATTCAAGACAGACTGAGGAGGCTGTAATTTCCCTGTGTGCTTGCTCCTGCCATTTCTTTCAGAACACACATTTACAGTCATAGGGTTTCCCTATGGCGGTTAACTGAGGACAACAATTTTGACCCCAAAGGAGGAAGCTACAGTCAGATAAGACAGCTGGGAGGAGAATGGGGAAAGACAATCTTGGCAGTAAGCGAAGCTTCAAGAGTTATATATTGTTTTTCTTTTGGCCTGGAATTAGAAATTATGAAAAATTACTAGACATACAAATAGGTAGTCATTCTTGGCTGGTATCTAAAGGTTTGTTCAATTTGGATAAGGAATTTGGAAAGAACAAAATTGGAGGATTAATTACAAAGCAGCCTATGGAGGAGGCATGTGGACAGACTTCACTAAATGGGCCTAGAAAGAGAGAATATTTGTGGATGACATGAATATTCCATACAGAAGGTTGTCAATAATTGGATGAACAAAATATCCTATCTAAAAGCCATCAACCATTTTCTTTCCATATCTGTCCCAGCTCTTGTTCAATGAATATAAAATGTGGTCACAGTGTCAGGGATAGAGGTTATGAATAGGCTCAATAGCTTGAATTTCCTTACAATAAGACATACTTAAAACTCTCAGTGCCAGTCCCTGATCTGCAAATTGCCTAGAAATGTTAACATGATGCTATATCTTGGGGGAGTCAGTCAGCCATCTAATAACTCAATGAATATATTGGATATCTTTTTTTCAGGGAGAAAGTTCATTCTTCTTGACTGTAATACATTTTTGCTTAAAAAGAATTATGTCTTTTCTGTCCACCAACCTGTTGTACACATCTTTAACTGATCTAACAAAGACTTTATTTATCATCAGGTTTTCACATCCAATACCTATTCTTATCAAGGAATTCATTTTTATTACAAAACAAATAAGGCATCTACTGTTGTACAAGATTCACTGCTCTTGAAGAATGGGAAAACTACTGAAAAACTAACTAGTCTCAAATAAGTGGGGGGGAAATCCTGATACTTTGGGGGCTTTGTATTACAGAGTGATAATCTCTATGGCCAGAGTCTTTATGTTCAGGTACTAAGGGATATACTTAATGGTGGCAGCTTTCAAAATTATACAGTTTTTATAATTACATTCCCAGGTGGTGCTAGGGGTAGAGAATGCATCTGCCAATGCAGGCGACGTAAAAGATACAGGTTTGATCCCTGGGTTGGGAAGATCCCCTGGAGAAGGAATGGCAACGTACTCCAGTATTCTTGATGGAAAATCCCCATGGACAGAACAGCCTGGCGGGCTACAGTCCACAGGGTATCAAAGACACATGGGGTCTCAGACACAACTGAGGTGACTTAGCACAGCACATGTATAATTATACTATTTTAAAACCATATAAAATGACAAATGATTAATTAGAAAAGTTTACTTCCTATCTCTTCAATTTTAGTATCATATTTTAATAATTTGAACCCAAGGATGTCATACTTCCACAGGAACTGAAGAATGAGATCACTAAACTGAAAACTAAAACTTGCACCATGCAGTTTTGGAAATCTCATGCCATCAGAACAATAACTAAGAAGATGGCATTATTCTGGTGTTTCAGTGCTTGGTTTTAAAAATCAAAGTTTATATGTTCGCCACAACAAACTCAAGAGATGTAATAGTATTTCTCAAATTCAGTGAATCATCTTAAACACATCTTAGTCCTGTCATTTGGTAGATTTAGAAATATTCAAACTGGCATACAAGCAAGAAACCTGAATTATCAAGAACAAACATTTCAGTAATTGCCTCTCCATCTTTAAATAAAGAATATTGACAAGGTGAGGGGCTCAGAAAGGATAAAAGGAACATGGACTGGGTAAATAAAATGAATGTTAAGAATGCCAATCAAGTCTTGAGAAATCTTAAAAGAATGAGAATATTTGTAATTATATATATTTTTTCTCTCTTTCTTTGTGTGCATTGTCAATCAGTCATGTCTGACTCTTTGCATCCCTGTGGACTGTAGACTGCCAGATCCTCTGTCCATGAAATTCTCCAGGCAAGAATACTGGAATGGGTTGCCATTTCCTTCTCCAGGGGATCTTCCCAACCCAAGGATCGAACCTGGGTCTCCTGCGTTAGAGAAGCCCACAAAGATTTAAGTATATACTATATATATGCTTATATGTATGTATAATATATATTCATGTGTGTATAGATGGTTGAGACAAATAGAAAAAAATCAGAAGGGATGATGTGTGATTTTTGATACTGTCATAAAAGTTATGGAGCATCTACATTGTACAATAGATCTTTTATGCTTTGAGTGCTGAATTCCTATACTGTGGGCAAGCCCAGGCCACCTTATGGGTTTTATTCTACAACAGAGGTCCTAAATGCCCTGCCATGCAATGGGGCCATCATGGATTTTTAGCCCAGCAGAGTATTTGGATGACCGAAGCCCTAAAGAGACTCAAAGAGAACTTTGAGAAAAATAAGATGGTATATGAAGCTAAGCTGTGAGATACATTGTTTTTCTACCATCATAACTGGAACAGGATCTTTACTGGTGCTCTGCAACCAAGTGGAAGGGTGGCCTCCATGGGAATAGTTGACACATTTCACAATACTCACTCTAATGCCTTTAAGCATACAGAGTCTGGACTCTACTTACAATCCCTGCATTATCTTGAAGCTAGGCACCAGGTATAATTTTGTTTCCTGCAATTAGATTCATGATGGACTTACTTTGTGTGTGTGCTTAGTCATGTCTGACCCTTTGCAATCCCATTGGACTGTAGCCTGACAGGATCTTCTGTCCATGGGGATTCTCCAGGCAAGAATACTGGAGTGGGTTGACATGCCCTCCTCCAGGGAATCTTGCCAACCCAGGGATCAAACCCAGGTATCCTGCATTGCAGGCAGATTCTGTACCAGCTGAGCCACCAGCGAACCTCAAGAATAGTGGAGTGGGTAGCCTATCCCTTCTCCAGAGGATCTTCCCAAACCAGGAACTGTACCAGGGTCTCCTGCATTGCAGCTGGATTCTTTACTAGCTGAGCTACCAAGGAAGCCCTGGACCTAGGAACTGAGTAATTGAATCAGAGCAATATAGTTTTAGACTGTGATTATAGTGAAGTGATAACTTCTTAATTTTTCAGAAGACTTTCCAGTTTGGTGTTTTGGGTTTTTCACAGAAAGGCATTCATTCTGGAATTTGCAGCATGAATAGTTACTTGAGTTTCAGATTCCTAACAATGGCTTTTATGGTGGCCCAATTCTGTAATCACAAAAGCTAAGCCTAGAGTCTCTTTATTCCTCCCAACAATTAAGTGAACTTTCTCTGCAATGTAATAAATCCATTTCCACTTAAATTAACTAGCTTGGAATCTGTTGCCTACAAATAAGTAACGTGACCTCTTCTTTAAATTCTCAAGAAGACAAAATAATAAAAGAAAAGCATAAAAGTAAATCATCTGGAATGATTCATTTTCTTTTCTAGTAATTACCCTCTTGAAGATATTTGTGAATTACAATAATATTTTAGTCTATTTATGAACATATATTCATATTTTTAACATTTCCTCTATAGAAAAATAAAATTTACAGTACATATTTTATAAGACAAAAAAGAGAGTCATGATAATCTAGTTTTTATAAAAGATCTACTCTTTACAAAGCATAATTTATGAGAGCAGGACTTATGAATAAATATGCTTGTTTCCTTTACTTCTAATAATGTTCTAATAATGCTGGTAACTATAAGATTAGAATCAAAAGAAGTTGCCTTTTCTGTTTAATAAGAATGTCATAACCTCTTTTCATCTTTTATTACTAAGGTTTATCTTTCATAATCATGTTCAATCCTATGGGTACGGGATAAAAAGATTTGAAGTAGATAGCACAGAGAAAAGTTCATTATGAAAGGGAACTGATTGTCAATATTGGAAAAATAATCTAACAATAGATTATCATCTTGCATTTTAATTTAACTTGGCTAAGTAGACAAACAGGCCTAAGGATCTGCAAATACCTTTAATATTTGAGAAGAAAAAGAATTTGAAGCTAAAATCATGTTGGTTTTTTGGAGCTGTACACATCCTTTGTATGCTAAAAATTTAGTGATAAAAATCTCGCTTTTATAATAGAAGTTTACATTTAACTGCTTGAAAGAAGGACTTCCCAGGTGGCTCAGTGTTAAAGAACCACCTGCCAATGCAGGAGATGCAGGTTGAATCCCTGGGTCAGGAAGATCCCTTGGAGGAGGAAATGGCAGCCCACTCCAGTATTCTTGCCTGAAAAATCCCATGGACAGAAGAGCCTGGCAGTCTACCGTCCATGGGGTCACAAGAATTAGACACAGTTGAGCATGCATGAACTCAAAAGAAAGACAAGTGTTCTTCAGTCACCTGAGAGAATCAAATCCTTCTTTCAATATGCTAATTTTTATCTTGTTTTTGAGAATGTAATAAGGAAATATCATGAAAAGATATTACAGTATTCTTTGAGACCGTCTATTATGTATACTGTAAAAGATAAATGTATTCAAAACTATCAAAACATTGATGGTAGCATTTTCTCCACACTTGAGATTTGTCTCAGACTTGTGGTAACATTCTTTAATTGTGTTTTAATTTTTCACTAGTCTAACTTTGTAATTATATTTTATTTTTCAGGGAGTGTTTTTTTATTTTTTAATGAAAAGATATACTACTGGATATAATAATATTTCTTATTTAATGAAACTGCTTATCCCTAAAGAAAAGAAATAATTTCAGGCTTTCTTTTCATTTACAAAGCAAAAATAGGTACAATCACATAGGTAACCTCTCTATGTAAAAATCTATATATGTCAGCACTGTTGAACTAAGTAAAAAGAAACAGTAACTGATGTCAGATGGAAGTCACTACTGGAAGAGGAAAGAAGAGATTTTGCATAAAAATTAACACTGTAACTAAATAGTCAATGTGAGTAGCCCAATATTCAGTGATAGTAGAGAATGTTATTCATTTTTACTTCTGAAATGTGAATACCTTTACCTTAGTTCAGATTTACTTTGCTAAGAGAAGGTTGGCTTCTTGAAAAGAAGCACCAAATAATACCCTGAAAAAATTTTTCAGGTATGAATTTTGCCATCACACTGAAACCATTCTGAGTTCTGATAATGTTCACTAAATTCATGGATGCTGTCAAGCTGACAGTAAAAATGGCAGATGATGAGAAGCCAGTGTAGCTAGGATGGGAATGTATACATGCAGAAAGCCAGTAAGGACAGATTATACTTAGTATATTTTACTAAATAAATCTCTGTGTTTCAAAATATTAAAAATATCTGACTAGCTTTTTTAACCAATTTAATATTTATTGATAACCATTTAGATGCAATTTTTCTTTGAAGAAGCAGGAAAATACATTACAAAATTGTACTCATTTATTCATTTGTAATAAGCTGGCCTATCAATCTTGCCTTTGCTATTGTTGAGCAGGAAATATATACATAATAGGAAAACCCTAGAGGCAATTCCATTAAAATGGGAACTAAAATAACAACATGGTCTACAATAACTTTAAAATATGTCAGCAAAATATTTGGCACTTCTTCCATCAGAAACTAGAGTCTAATATCTTTTCTCTTGAATATGGGCCAGCTCTAGCCATGCTTTTTCATGAATAGAATGGGACAGAAGTGCCATTGCTTGTCTTCCCAGACAAAATGATAAAAGGCAATATACGTTTAACCTGACTTTCTCTTCTCTTCATTGTGATAATTTTACTGGGAACCCATCACAGTAAAAGGAAGCCAAGCAGTCACATGAAATAGTGGGATGTAGGTGCTGTGCCCCAGATCCTAGCTGATGTCCAAGCTGACAATCAGCATCAACCTCCAGAGATGTGAGAGTGAGTGAATTATTTCAGGCTTCAAGCTCTCTCAGCCAATACCAGGTAAAAAGCAGTGATAACCTTTCTAGGTGTGATGTTATTTTGAGACAATAGGTTTTGTTACGCAGCAATGCATAACTGAAAAACAAAGCTATCACTGGCATCACTCAATATTGTCCAGTAAGTTTTTCCCCCAGTTCATTCATGCATTAGTTTATTAATTCAACAAATATGTATTGCCTAGCTACCAATGCTGGGTGCAGTTTGAGGCACTGCAGGAAGTACATCAGTGAATACTGAAAAAATTTTACTTCCCCCATTGAAGGTATATATCAGAAGCAGAGATAGAAAAGGTATAATGTTCAGCAGCTGTGAGTGTTAGAAGGAAAAAGAAAAGGTAAGTAGAGAGAGACAGTATGTGACAGGGTAATATCATTTTAGATAGAGTGCTGAAAGGAATCATCTCTGAGGTGTGACATTTCAGAAGAGACAAGGGAAAAATCAGGAAGCGAGTCACTTTAATATCTGGAATAAAACACTACAGGCAAAGGGAAGAAAGAATGTTTAAGAACAAAGAAAGATATCAGTATGAGTGGAGTAGAGTGAGAAAGAGGAAGGGTAGATAGAAAAATGTCTTGGCAAGATAGTTCCTTGACAGTGAGTGACCTATTTCCCAATTAATACACACACTGAAACTTATTTTAAATGCAATGAGAAGACTAAAATGTTTAGCACAAACAACTGGCATAGTGTTATTTAACAAATTTTAAATTTATTACATAAATTTGAGAAAACAACTAATATGAAAATTACAACTCTGGTCTTTGTGGGAAAAATAGAATCTAGGAGTGCAGTAAGTGTAGTAGTGACCTGTAAATTGATCACTATGATACCTGGATTCTATCACTTCATGGAAAATAGATGGGAAAAGAATGAAAACAGTGATAAACTTTATTTATTGGACTACAAAATCACTGTAGATGATGACTGCAGCCACGAAATTAAAAGATGCTTACTCCTTGGAAGAAAAGCTATGACAAATCTAGACAGCATATTAGCAAGCATACACTGTCCATCACCAATTCCTGAAGTTCACTCAAACTCATGTCCATCGAGTTGGTGATGCCATCCAGCCAGCTCATCCTCTATTGTCCCCTTCTACTCCTGCCCCCAATCCCTCCCAGCATCAGAGCCTTTTCCAATGAGTCAACTCTTCGCATGAGGTGGCCAAAGTATTGGAGTTTCAGCTTCAGCATCAGTCCTTCCAATGAACACCCAGGCCTGATCTCCTTTAGGATGGACTGGTTGGATCTCCTTGCAGTCCAAGGGACTCTTAAGAGTCTTCTCCAACACCACAGTTCAAAAACATCAATTCTTTGCTGCTCAGCTTTCTTCACAGTCCAACTCTTACATCCATAGAAGACAACTGGACAAACCATAGCCTTGACTAGATGGACCTTTGTTGGCAAAGTAATGTCTCTGCTTTTGAATATGCTATCTAGATTGGTCATAACTTTCCTTCCAAGGAGTAAGCATCTTTTAATTTCATGGTTGCAAACATCTGTGGTGATTTTGGAAATATAAAGTCTGACACTGTTTCCACTATTTTCCCATCTATTTCCCATGAAGTGATCCTGGATATTCACTGAAAGGACTGGTGCTGAAGCTCCAATACTTGGTCACCTGATGTGAAGAACTGACTCTTTGGAAAAGACCCTGATGCTGGGAAATCTTGAAAGCAGGAGGAGAAGGGGACAACAGAGAATGAGATGGTTGGATGTCATCACTGACTCAATGGCCATGAGTTTGACAAAGCTCCAGGAGTTGGTGATGGACAGGGAAGCCTGGCATGCTGCTGTTCATGGGGTCACCAAGTGTTTGAAATGACTGAGCAACTAAACTGAACTGAACTGATGATACCCCAGGAAAGATGGAGCAGTAGGTTGGCAGATGGTAGCTGACATGCAGGTGAGAGATAGTAAAATGGCAAATGGATTTTGAACAGAGAGAAAGAGCAAGATTTGCGAATGGTTGGATGAATCAATGTCATAATCAGAAAAATATCAAATGATATTAGTGCTAGAATAAAGATATAAGTGTAATTATTTTAGATGATGTGATTGCTTATATAAAAATTGTGAATGTTAATAGTCACCAAACTGAATAAGATAAAATATTATCTGATTTTTTGGATGCATAAACTGGGGCTTAGAAAATTGAGTCATTTTTTGTAAGGTCACACACAAGTAGTTGATGATTTTAGACAGATGCAAAACTTTGGAATCTAGAGGATATAATTTTTTCTATTACTCCTCAATTCAAAACTACAAAGAGTATTTCAATACTACCTTCTCCCAATCAACTGTAAAAAATATTACAATCCTAAAAAATTCAGATTTACATATAATTTAAGTAACAATATTTCTGGATGATACTTTTGTCAGAGTATTTAAGAATCTTCAAATTGTTTAGTTCCCATCACATCTATGATTCTATAGATATAGAATTCTTTGTGTTATAGATCATAGTCTAACTTAAGTAAACTATCAGAGATACATCTAAGCTTTATATATGTAAACATTTGTGCTAAGTCGCTTCAGTCACGTCTGACTCTTTGTGACCCCATGGCCTGTAGCCCGCCAAGCTCCTCTGTCCATTGAATTCTCTAGGCAAGAATACTGGAGTGGGTTGCCATTTCCTTCTCCATGTAAACATTTAACACATTATATTTATATTGAAAATAAACATTAATTAAGACTTAGGTAAATGTTAAATAAATATTAAAAATCAAGCAAAGAAACACTGTGTGCCTGTTGGAAGTTCTTGATTTTAAACTTAGGAGAAAATTATTGCCTTAATGCCATTAAAAATCTTGACCATAGTCATCATCTCCCAAAATAAAAATATATCCTAAAGTCTACTTGCTGAAAATGTCCAAATCTCTTTAAAATAGTAATAATTAGCTGTTGAGAAAATTCTTAAACTGGTATTAAATTTCTCTGAAAATGGCTGCTCTTGTGAGGGCTATTTTCTCTATGAAGTAATATTACAACTACCTCCCTACATAAGCCTGGAAAAATGAAAGATTTTTTCCTCCCCAAGAAATAGAACCTTAATTATGCCCATCAACCAAGAGATTTAGCAAGTATGTTGGTCACCTGAACAGTTAAGCCTTTCATAACTAGCCTAAAATTATAAATTCCTATCACTCCTCTGGATTTGAAAAACAGAATAAAGAATTGTATTCCATAAAACAATTATAATTTGCATAGTAGCCACAGTTGATTGGCAAAGAGCAAACATAAAAAACACATTTTTTTTTCTTATAATCCTCTCTTACTGTGAATATTTTAGTATTAAATAAACTTCTGGAGGCTGGGTAGAGTTTAGGTAAACACAGGAGCAATGAAATTCTTATAGCCTATGAGGTTTTAGTGTTACGCCCTAGGAGGCAGACAGAGGATCCATGGGTGTAGGAAGAGCACTTCGAAAGTAAGGTGTAAAAAAACAAAGTCCTATTATATACCACTGCTGCTGCTACTGCTAAGTCGCTTCAGTTGTGTCCGACTCTGTGCAACCCCAAAGACGGCAGCCCACCAGGCTCCCCCGTCCCTGGGATTCTCCAGGCAAGAACACTGGAGTGGGTTGCCATTTCCTTCTCCAATGCATGAAAGTGAAAAGTGAAAAGTGAAAGTGAAGTTGCTCAGTCGTGTCCAACTCGTAGGGACCCCATGGACTGCAGCCTACCAGGCTCCTCTACCCATGGGATTTTCCAGGCAAGAGTACTGGAGTGGGTTGCCATTGCCTTCTCCAATATAACACAGGGAACTATATTCGGTATCCTGTGGTAAGTCATAATGGAAAAGAATATAAAGAATAATGTAAACATATATATAACAGAATCACTTTGCTGTACAGAAGAAACTGACACAAGTCAAAAGTCAACTATACAGCAATAAAAATAAGTAAATATACAGCATGGTAGAGCAACTATCCTCCAATTTAAAATAAATAAATAAATAAATGCCTTAATAAAATAAGTTTTAAAATAAAGAGTCAACAGGGGTTTTGATGGGAATGTAAATTGGTGTAGTCACTGAAAAAACGGTATGGAGCTCCTTACAAAACAAAAAATAGAGTTACAGCACAATCCAGCAATCCTACTTCTGGACATATATCCACACTATAATTCATATATACATATATCCACATATATATGTATACATGTACATATACATATATCCGCAAAACTATAATTCAAAAAGATATATGCACCCTCTGTTTATAGTAGCATTATTTACAATAGCCAAGACATGGAGACAACCTAGATGTCCACTGACAGATGAATGGATAAATATACATATATATGATGGAATACTACTCAGCCATAAAAAAAGAATGAAATAATTCCATCTGCAGCAACATGGTTGGACCTAGAGATCATCATACCAAGTAAAGTAAGTCAGAAAGAGAAAGACAAATACCATATGATATCACTTATATGTGGAATCTACAGTATGACACAAATGAACTTATCTATGAAATAGACTCACAGACATAGAGGACAGATGTGGTTGCCAAAAGGGGAATGGGGCAGGGATGGAATGGAAGTTTGGGGTTAGCAGATGCAAACAATTATATATAGAATGGATAAACAACAAGGTCCTACCATATAGCACAGGACACTATATTCAATATCCTGCGATGAACCATAATGGAAAATAATATGAAAATGTATGTATATAACTGTATTACATTTTTGTATATCAAAAATTAACAAAATGCTATAAATTAACTATACTTCAATAAAAAATAAATTTTAAAAAGTAGGTATAAAGAAAACTGAACTAGGCAACACAGGGGAAAAAAATACAGTAAAAATGCAGCACCAATTTAAAAAAATTACACATATGAAGCCATGAACATTTACAAAGAAACTCCTAATGTGGTGTTTTATGAATTACACTTATGTCAACAAAGAATTCAAAAAAGACTTTTCTCTCCTAGCCACTCTTCAGTTTAATTGTTGGTACAGAACCAATGCCTGAGTAGTACCTCTATTTCTGAGTCCTCTGCACCATTCTGTATTAATAGGAACATTAAAATCCTGTCTCCATTATGACCTTTAACAATTATCATCTAGTGCTTGCAATTATTTATAGCAATGAAAGTTAGGATTCCCCCCAAAATAAAACATTTATTTGTGACCTGAGAGACATGTAAACATTAACCTTTAACTGTATCCCATCTATCCTGGCCCTGTTATTGGCAAAGTAACAGAACTTATTATAGAAAGTTCAAGACCCTGTGCTTAAATCTTATAAATTAAAGTTTCACGTTGTGACACAGTCTTCCAAAGTTTATGATACTTTCTGGAAATATTCAGGATATTTTTAGAATCTGCTGTCAATTTCAGAAAAGAGCTGAAAAGTTTCTACAGAAACTGTTTAAAAAGTTTTATCACCTTAGGAACTGATTTTACTTGGATTTTAGTTGCTCAATTAAAAGCATATGTGATTTCTACCATAGTAGAGTTGGTTTCTGCATCTAAATGGAAAAACATAAGCATAAGGGAAGATGCTTTATATTTACTGTGTGTCTAAGAGGTAGAAACTGAGAAAAACTAAGACTTGTAGCACATTATAAATAGCACAATATACATTTACAGAGTGTACGAATTTGATTAAACTCCATTTTTACATGGGGAAAAGAAAGTAGTGATAGATTCATAGAAAAGATCAAGAGGAAAAAAAGAAAGTACTTAGTGTACAATAGGGTAAAAAGAGGGAATCAGAAAAGTTCAAATATTGAAAAACGACAACAAAATAAGAAATCAGAAACATTAGGTAAATAATCATGAGCTTGGTTACTTGTATCAGTATGCCCACAGAATTGTTTGTAAGTTTTAAAAATGCTGTTATATTTAGAATAATCGTTTCTATAACATACATTCTACTGGAATTTAATAATCTATTATTAATCTTGCAAATATTTGTCTAGTCCTCTATCAAGGTCTAATTTTTAATATTCTTTTGAATTTGTTGTTTGTGGACTTTGGTAGTTGACAGCTATGAATAAAAATAAACTACCTTTTAGAGAGTTCACTATATGTATCGGTTATTAAATTGTTTCATCATCTGAAATGTGCCTGCTAGCCTGATGCAAAATCAAATTTAGTCTGCATCCAACCTTTCACTGTGAAAGAAGTTTTGTAATAGTAGGCTTATTCGGAATTTCATGGATTTGAATTGCTCCTTGGATACATTTGGATACATACCTGTTTTTGAGTCAATGGAAATGTATGTTACTACTGCCTAAATGTATACAGTAAATTGTAAGTGTATTTAGGCACAAAATTAAAGGATAAAAAATATTTGATAAAGATAAATGTAACAGATCATGAACAAGGACAAAATAGTAAATTGACTCAGATTACATACCCCAGGCTAGACTTTGAGCTTATTATCTCTGTGGATTTGTGCAGGTTAGTTACATTCTCTGGTCCCAGTTTTATCAGATGAAATTGGGATAATATTGTGGAGATAATATTGTAGAGGATTATTATATGCAAATACTTGGCACATTATAAGAAATTGCTCAGTGAATTAATTGAAAATCTTAATTTTGGACATGCTTTATTGGTATTTAACTGTAGTATCTTAGAGTCCATAATTTATAATGATAATAATACATGGTATAATGAATACAGGCTTCTCTGGTGGCTCAGTGGTAAAGAATCCATCTGCGAGTGCAGAAGATGCAGGAGACCCAGGTTTGATCCCTGGTCTAGGAAGATCCCCTGGAGAAGGAGATGGCAACCTACTTCAGTATTCTTGCCTGGGAAACCCCATGTACCGAGGAGCCTGGACATGTCCAAGGAGAATCGGACATGACAGTATAAATAATGTTCATATGTTCACATGTGTATTTATTGTTTGAACTAGGTAACTTACAAGCTCTCCTGATACAGTTATACTTCAGTGCCTTTACCACTTCCAGTTATTACAATTTTCTTTTATTTTATCATTCATATTCTAATAACTCTATAATACTGATTTCAAATGATGCTTTATAAGTCTTCTCTGATTTATTATTTGTACTTTCTTTTAGATATGCTATATTTATACTTAAAATTGCATCATGATTTATTTAATAGTTGATTTATATTTATTTGTACATCATGACCTCTTTGAAACTGTAAAACTATCTTAATATATGGCTTTAAAATTTTAATGTTCAATAAATATCCTCCCTTACATATTATACATTCTTAAGGTACTGAAAAATGATTAATATATAATATTTATTCTATCACTGCCTCCAACTGAAGCCCTGAGCCCAGAGTAGTGTTTTATAAATATACATTGTATTGAGGAAAAAAGTAAAATATATTTCATCCTTACTAGTTTCCAGTATATTGCCCAGGGGAATTATTATCCCTGGTAAAATGAGTGGATCCCTGCAGTTACATACCTGTCAGCTCACTGAGTGGATCTACTGTTGAAGTCAAGCCTGCCTATTCAAAAACCTGTGACTTTCACTTTGGGGTACAAATCTAAGCCAGGATTTGGCTTAAATTCTCCATCTTTGGCATCATAACACATACATATAGATCCTAGTCATCAGCAAACATTTTATTTGTTATCTTCCATCTACTGCCACTTTAGAGCAAAGATTTTTCAAACTTTTTCACCATAACCCACAGAAAAGAAAATAACGTATTAAAATACACAATTAAAATTGTGACAAACATCTCTCTCACACACACAACTGAAGCAAAAGTTCAGGAAGTACAATTAACTTTGCTCTCTCAGATACAGTTTATTTTTTTTTCTTTTTTAATATACTAGCTCTCATTTATCTACTATAACATTATTTTCTTTTTTATATTTTAATATTTTTGCAATTGTTGGCTCTGAATCATTAAAATTCATCATTAAATAGCAAGATGCACTTGGCGTTTTGTGAAACTTTGCTCTAGAGGGCGTCATATGATAGGAGGTCTAGCATGTCACTCAAAGCTCCCCGAGTACAAATGGAAGTTGAATATACCCTTTACCCTGTTTTTTAAATCAGATTATCACTACCATACCTTCAACTTTTGTAGACAATCTCTCCAACAATGCTTAAACTCCCCAAAAGGCATGAGGTTAATTTGAAATTCTTCAGAGATTTTTTAGAACAGAGTTTTCTTTTGACTTTTGAAGCTTGACTTGAGAGTTTTTGTTTGCATAACATTCATTCTAGCATCTTCAGTATTTTATATATTGCTTTTCACTTACATGCTCTGTAGACTCTCAGAAACAAATTCTTTTCCTGAATTTTACTATATAGGAAATTACCTTTTTCATCCTAAAAAAAGTGCTTCAATTGTCCTTCACACAAAAGTGAAGAGGATTGAACTCCCCTGCCTCTATCCCGTCTCTTCAGTCTCCAGCCAGGCTGTTATATCAAACAAAAGTCTTTCTCATTATGGTGACTGCATAAAGCCTGGCTGTCCCTGACTGAGAAGCTGCCAATGGAAGGTGAATAGCTAAAGCTCTTTTTAAAGAAAAAATAATTCCTCCCCAGGAGAGCAATGGGTCAGAGAAGTTGCTGGGCAGCGGTAGTGCTTCTGCCCCCAATTTGTCCCAGGCTGTGCTTCCTTTGACTTGCCGCCTCTCTTGGAGGGTACAAATTCAGAAGCAAGCTTGCCACTCCCCACAACATCTAATGCATATGGCAAGATGTGGTTTCTCCTTCACGAAGGACCATGTAGCTTCTATCTAACTAATTTCACAAAGATCTGCCTTTCTGTGCTAGGTAGGAAGGAAGTGTAAAAAAGTTAAGTCATTTAAATGACACATATATAAATTAAGATTGTACTCATCAAAATTGCTGATGGAAGCTGCTTTTAAGCTATTTTCTTGAAATTCATCAAGTTTCTATGATAAATGAAACTGATGAAAAGACTATGGCATTGTTGCAAAGTATAAGCATGCCTTTTTCATCATACACTATTTGCCCATATAGAAACATCTAAACCTCTATACTGATTTTTAATTCTTCACTTACTTTAATATAAAATGACATTTATAATAAAATTCAATAAAAGCTCTGCAAACAGAAAGAATTAGGCCAACAAATGTAACATATTGTAATAATGTGGTCAGCATTTTATACATTTGCCTGTTTAATACTTCTAAGTTTTCATTAAAGTGAAAGTAAAAGTGTTAGTTGCTCAGTCGTGTCCAAGTCTTTGTAACCCTATGAACTGTAGCCTGCCAGGCTGCTCAATCCACGGGATTCTCTAGGTAAGAATATTGGACTAAGTAGCCATTTCCTTCTCCAAGGGATCTTTCTGACCCAGGGATTGAACCTAGGTCCCCTGCATTACAGGCAGATTCTTTAATGTCTAAGCCAGTAAGTCTTTATTAAAAGGACAATTAAAAAAAAATGGAAAGCTATCCCAAAAAAAGTCTTTTTTAGTTTTTGTAGTTAAACTTTTAGCAAACGCTATGTTCAAACCTACAAAATTTTCTAATTTAGATGTTTATCTGTGATAATGGTGCAATTGTAAAAAGGATGACTTTACATATATTCACAAGTTATGTCTCATAACCTAAGAAATTCCAAAATTGAAATGCTGATTATTCATATGACAGCCTTGATTATGTAAGAGTATGGAAGTAGCTAAATTTTATTTTTATAAATATGAATAATCTTTAAATGAGTTTTTTTTTCTTTCATTGCTTCATAATTACTCTCAATAGTATTTGATACTATATTTACACAGAATGGCTTAAGTCCTAGCTCAAACTATATCTCTTTCTCATCAGTGAAAGTAAATATAATTCTTAGGATAAACCAGGTAAGTAGTGCCCTGTTATCTGAGCAAAGCAAAGAGTCAGTGACCTACTTTCCTTTCACATTTTGCCTACTAGCAGTATTAAATCAAATGGAACACATTAAAACCATCACGAAAGGCAGACAATAGTTTCCCTCTGATTGCCTGCCTCAGCCTGGTAACAGTGTGAAAGTTACAAAAGTCATTTGTATCAACTCATTACCATGTCACCTCATTTCATGCCCCTGCTGGATAAGTGGCAATAAGCCCTGTGTTAGCGAATTCCACATTGTCACCATTAGAACAAATCCTAATAGCACCCAGCTGTCGAAGATTACCCTAGACAGTTATTGAGATTTAGGAGGGACAGATTGCTATTGATTTAGGACATATTCTTTAGAATGTTCTATCATTTATTCTAGAATGGAGAAATAAAGCTAATTTTATGAAGAGTATTCATGAATTTTCTTCATGTAGGATACTAAAATGTTCCCAATAGAGTGTTCTCCTTGCACTATAATTCAAGGTAATCATGTTGGTGCATCTTACGTAGGCACTTGAAATACATATAAATGCCAAACCACTGCCAACATTCCTGTATGAAGTCTTAGGCCATTAAATTAACTGAAAAACTTAACAGTTAGATAAATTCTTTGATATGTTAACACTTTTCACTCTTCTTTCAGCATGACAATGAACAAAAAATCAGTCTTCTGAAATTGTAAGGAAATCTGTTTACTTCACAGATACATCTGTGGTCTGAGAGATGAATAAGATAGAACTATAAGGACGTATGTTTCTATAGGAACCTTTATGACATATCCAAGAACTGATCTTCTGGATGAAGACTCAGCACTCTATAGTCTGCCCTGTGTGTACTTTATGGTGAACATAGCTACTGTTAAAAAAAAAAAATGGATGTACTTTTATGGTAGAGAACCCATTGATTTTACTGTGTTAATGATTAAAAATTTTATAATTTCTCCTACTTTCTATATAGTGGTTTTACATGTTTGTTAAGTTGGTGTGAGAAAACAGAAAAAAAAAAAAAAACTGCATTGATAACTAAACTTGTCTTCAGGTCAACTTTCTGCTAAGCTGCTACTCATTTAACACAGCACACAAGTTTTTTGTTTGCTTATGTGGTATGTGAAACAGTACAAATGAGAGGAAATGTTATGTGCGATGTGTACTGTGGCTTTCTGTGAGGAGCACCAGAATATTGCCTATAATGGTCAGGCAGCATCTGCCCTTTCCATATATTTGTAAGAGGAATGGTTATGCTTAGATAAAAGTTTTAGGGGGAAAAAAGAGGGGGGAAGAGAGAGAAAGAGAGAGGATATAGCCACATGTACTTCAGTTTGGGGAGTGGTGTGTCTGCCTATGTGTTTGCATTTGTGTAAAAGAGAAGAAAAGACAGAGTAAGTAGATTCTACAATCTGTTGAATTTATTCTCATACATTAAAGTTAATAACTGAGAGGTCCTGACCTTTTGGAAATGTCTTCCAATGAGTTCTCTGTGCTATTATGGAGATCAAGTGACTTGATCATTTTGTACATCTGAAAACTTAACATAAAAGCAAAACTTACCTCACACATTTTCTGTGATGATTATATGACACAATAAAAATTAAATAAAAATTAACTCATATAAGAATATGATATTAAAGTTTTTACAATCTTAACTCTGAATGAAAGTCTACATTTAATTATGAGTAATTTCTGATTATATTATTTCTCTTTTCTATTTGTGTTTATTTGCAAATCAACTTGTATTTAGTTAACTGTAATATCAAATTGTATGAAATGCCCAGTTTGGCTATTTGGGTGCTTGAAGTTTAAGGAACTGAATGCTTCCATCGCATTGCATGACTGATGATATTAAATTCATATATGTATCTGTACTTTATACTAAGAAAACAAGAGTCCAGGTGGTAAATGAATATATGGATCAAATTTTAATTAAGGCAGAAAGCTTTGGACAGCTACATATTAGTAATCAGATAATTTGGTGACCTATGTCATGGAGAATGCTTTCTGAAGATTAGATATTTAGATGAGAAAACCACTGTCTACTTAATCCCTTAATATAAAATGTAATGCATGCCAATTATGTGTGAGGAGGCCGAAAATGAGGAGGCCGAATTATTAGAATTTCACTGAGGTTCTACTCCAAACATGAATTTATAGACATGATTCCATCTATCAAAAATTAATTATGAAAGTCAATTGCTTAGATTAAATCATAATCAAAAATCTTTTCAAAAATTGACTTTGGTTTCAGGCAAGAGTAACTTTTGTGGCAAAGGTCAAACTTCCATATCCCAAGCCTATTTTTATAAATTTAATAAAATTGTATTCCTCTTATTATAATTTTCTTATAGAGAAATCATCCACTTCCAGAGAATTTGTCTTTAAATTTGTTTAGCATTATAGTCCATTTCTGTGGAAGGAAATGGCAGCACAATCCATTCTTGCCTGGGAAATCCCATGGACAGAGGACCCTGGTTGGCTACAGTCCATGAGTCACAAACAGTTGGATACAACAGTAGCAATTGGGCACACAGCATTATAGTATACATAAAAAATAATAAAGTGTCACATACAATATCTAGGGGCGTAATCATGTGTCTCTATTTCAAAAAGAAAGATTTGCCATTTGTGGGTTGGACTAACCAGATTTCTGACACTGGAGACACTCATAGTATTGGTGGATTAAAAAACTGAATTCCACCCTCTTAATGTTACTGATAAACAAACTGTGAGATGAGACTCAGATTTTATAAGTATGAATGAATGTGTGCAGGAATCCAGTGAAATAATTCTCCATGTAAAATCTATACCATACATTATCACACTTCTCTACTTTGTAGAAATTTGACATACAAAATTTTTGCTTTATATTTTGCCTTAGTTGGTTCACAAATTTGTTATGATGGCACTTTGTAAGAAGCTACTGGAGGTGATGGAATTCCAGTTGAGCTATTTCAAATCATAAAAGATGATGCTGTGAAACTGCTGCACTTAATATGTCATCAAATTTGGAAAATCCTGCAGTGGTCATAGGACTGGAAAATGTCAGTTTTCATTCCAATCCCTAAGAAAGGTGATGCCAAGGAATACTCAAACTACCACACAATTGCACTCATCTCACATGCTAGTAAAGTAATGCTCAAAATTCTCCAAGACAGGCTTCAGCAATACATGAACCATGAACTTCCTGATGTTCAAGGTGGTTTTAGAAAAGGCAGAGGAACAAGAGATCAAATTGCCAACATCCGCTGGATCATCAAAAAAAAAAAAAAGAGTTCCAGAAAAATATATATTTCTGCTTTATTGACTATGCCAAAGCCTTTGACTGTGTGGATCACAATAAACTGGAAAATTCTGAAAGAGATGGGAATACCAGACCACCTGAGTTGCCTCTTATGATATCTATATGCAGGTCAAGAAGAAACAGTTAGAACTGGACATGGAACAACAGACTGGTTCCAAATAGGAAAAGGAGTATGTCAAGGATATATATTGTCATCCTGCTTATTTAACTTATATGCAGAGTACATCATGAGAAACACTGGGCTGGATGAAGCACACCCTGGAACCAAGATTGCTGGGATAAATATCAATAACCTCAGATATGCAGATAACACCGCCCTTATGGCAGAAAGTGAAGAGGAACTAAAGAGCCTCTTGATGAAAGTGAAAGAGGAGAGTGAAAAAGCTGACTTAAAGCTCAACATTCAGAAAACGAAGATCATGGCATCCAGTCCCATCACTTCATGGGAAATAGATGGGGAAACAGTGGCTGACTTTGTTTTGGGGGCTCTAAAATCACTGCACTTGGTGACTGCAGTCATGAAATTAAAAAAAATAATAATTTCTTGGAAGGAAAGCTATGACCAACCTAGACAGTATATTAAAAAGCAGAGACATTAGTTTGTCAACAATGGTCTGTCTAGTCAAGGCTATGGTTTTTCCAGTGGTCATGTATGGATGTGAGAGCTGGACTATAAGGAAAGCTGAGCACCAAAAAATTGATGTTTTTGAACTGTGGTGTTGGAGAAGACTTTTGAGAGTTCCTTGGACTGCAAAGAGATCCAACTAGTCCATCCTAAAGGAGATCAGTCCTGGGTGTTCATTGGAAGGACTGATGCTGAAGCTGAAACTCCAATACTTTGGCCACCTCATGCAAAGAGTTGACTCGATGGACATGGGCTTAGCTGGACTCTGGGAGTTGGTGATGGACAGTGAGGCCTGGTGTACTGCAGTTCACGGGGTCGCAAAGAGTCGGACATGACTGAGCAACTGAACTGAACTGAAATGAACAGGCATTAACAGATTCATATGGGGAAATAAATATGTACATTTTTAAAAATGTCTATATGTAAATATGCACAAAAATTATACATCAGAATGTTTCAAGAATAATAGAAAAACAGTTTGTTGAAGTCTTAAGCTATTTTTTAATAGCCAAGAGTGGAACACTAGAGTCAGCATTCTTAAAAGTCTTTTAAAATATTGCTACTGATATTAAATAAACATTTGCAAAAACGTTATGAACTTGGGCTATAAAAGTCACAAAAGTAAAACTGTTTCTGGAGTCAATTGTTCCTCTTTCTACTGAATAAATATTCAATTGCATTCTTTGAAGAACTAAATTCATTGTCATCTGTAGTTTGATATAAAATAAGAGTAGGAGTCTTTCTTTGAAAAAAATTAGATTATTTATGAAAATTTTTTTAGCATTTGAGTTTTAGTTTTTCAAGTTTTACAGTAATTTCTATTAAACCTGTATAACTTATGGTACACCTTAAACACATTAATCAGAACTCTAAATTTTTCTATCTTCATTTCTGTGCTACAAAAATCATAAAACAGGGACTGAGGCTCAACCATAATCTCATCTTTCCCTCACATGATGAAAAGGGAAATATATGTGAATCACGGTTTGAAGAGTAGGTCAAGAATAAGCATGTCATTTTTTATGTAATTTAGAGTTCTATAATCATAGCAGAGATTTACTGTCACAGTACTCTTTTTTTGTTAGTATATTTGACTATATTTATATCTGAAGGGACAGGTTTTCTTGTAGGCCTCACTATATACATGGCATTAACAAAAGATTTTCTCATGCATGCATTCTCTCATCAATATTACAAACAAATTTAATGAGATTTCACATAGCTGCCAATCTTAGGAAAGGGCAATTTTAAAACCATATTTTGCAATCAGTATCTCTACTTGAAAAAATAGAAGGCCAAACAACTCTATGCTGACAATCAATTGCTTTATGATCAGATAGTTTAATAGTTATTCCAATGCTAGAAACACAGAATTCTGAGAAAGGAAATTAGGCAAGGAGAAGTTATGATTGTGTAAACTCATACCGTGGCTGTAAGAATATCAGTAATTTGGGAAAGCTGTTTGTTTTCGTTGTTTGTTTTGTTTTACTTTGTAAAAAGGTAGGTTTTCAATGATGCAAGTTCATAATGCACATACACACATAGAAACAGAAGGAATACTTGCTCCTTTTTCTGAATTCTCACTTTTGAAGAAATCCCTCTGCCTACTTCAGAAAATAACCATTAGTCACTGGACTTCTATTCTTTATTAGCAACTTTACCACAGGATGGGTGTAAAGGAAAAGTTTAAGAAGTAATAGACACCTAACTTTCCAGAGTGAGACATAAAATAGGCAATCTATAAGTTGACTGCTAAAATATACACTCGAAAATATTTGTTAAGAGTAGAACTTCACCTTTATTTTATCTGAGGGTGGGGGTCAAATGTCATGCTCAATATCATAAGTATACATTTCATCACTTAATTCTTCCTCACCATTTTAAAATTTTGAATGCTTAAACTTAATCTTACATTAAATTTAATGTTTGCTTATATCTAGCAAAACTGGCACAAGTGAGCCAAGGTAGCATAGCAAATATTAATTAAAAATCATGAATATATACACACACATATCACTCTGGGTTCTGGTTGTGGATAAAGTGAATGGCTTTAAAATATTTAAGAATTTAAAAAAAAGCTTTAAAAATATTTAAGGAGAAAAATAAAAAAAAATTCTGGGCTTGTTTTATATCAAGTTTCAGATAGAGGTGTGAAGAATCAAGTTCAGTCTGCCTAACTGGGTGAATGGTGGTTATTTTCTTTTAACTAGTAAACACCGGAAGACACTTTAAAGCAATTTAAATACAACTGGTAAACTAAATGTCAGGCAAAGAAGTAGATTCTAAACAGTGATTCAAGAAGGAAAAGATAGCAGGACCCAGGATGGATTGTTATAGAAAATTTAACACTTAATTTTAGAATAAGAGAGGATACACTTTAAAAAGATACTCTCAAACGTGCCAGAGAAGAAGGAGATCAAGAAACATCAAGGAAGGCAATGAAGGAAGTTTCTCAAGGAGGGAGGGGTTTTGTAAAAGAGTTCAGTGCTTTTAGGAGATCAATTAAAATTCAGTAAAGGGACTTTGCTAGTGCTGCAGTGGATAATAATCACCCGCCAATGCAGGGGATATAGGTTCAATCCCTGGTCCTGAAGGATTCTACATGCCACGGAGCAACAAAGCCCATGCACCACAATTACTGAGCACACTCCAGAGCCTGCGAGCTGCAACTACTAAGCCTGCATCTCACACATACTAAGCCTGCATCTTGCAACTACTGAACCCACATGTCACAACTATTGAACTCATATTCTGCAACTACTGAAGCCCACATACCTAGAGCCTATGCCCCAGAACAAGAGAAACACCACAATGAGAAGCTTGTACACCAACAAAGAGTAGCTTCCACTCACCGTAACTAGAGAAAGCCCATGCAAAGCATCAAAGACCCAGCCTAGCCAAAAATAAATAAAATAAAAAATAAAAATCCGAAAAGAAATAGAAAGTTCAATAGAAGAGAACCACTGATTCTCTAGCAGTAGAGCTGTGTTCTTAGAGGGATGGGACAATAAACATATCTATGTAGACTGAAGATTAAGTTGTGAGATTCAGTGAGTAATGAAAACTGTTTTGAGAACTTTCCTTTGTAACAGAAACTACATTCGATACTTAGAAAAAAATAAGAGATTGTCAGGTCTCAGCTCTATAATTGTTTTTCTATTACATTTTTCTGTTTATTCTTTCAAGAGATCAGTTCAGTTCGGTTCAGTTCAGTCGCTCAGTAGTGTCCCACTCTTTGCGACCCCATGAATCACAGCACACCAGGCCTCCCTGTCCATCACCAACTCCCGGAGTTCACTCAAACTCACGTCCATCAACTCAGTGATGCCATCCAGCCATCTCATCCTCTATCGTCCATTTCTCCTCCTGCCCCCAATCCCTCCCAGCATCCGAGCCTTTTCCGATGAGTCAACTCTTCACATGGAGTTTCAGCTTTAGCATCATTCCTTCCAAAGAACACCCAGGACTGATCTCCTTTATTTTTTTTTTTAAATTTATTTATTTATTTTTAATTTTTACTTTACAATTCTGTATTGGTTTTGGCATAGATTGACATGAATCCACCACAGGTGTACATAGAATGGACTGGTTGGATCTCCTTGCAGTCTAAGGGACTCTCAAGAGTCTTCTCCAACTCCACAGTTCAAAAGCATCAATTCTTCTTGAGCATATTTGCTTTAGTTATTTATTGCTGCATAACCAGCCACCTCAAAATGAAGTAGATTTAAGACAACAATAATTAATTTTTCATGTTTCTGTGGGTCTTAATTTGGGCAGGACTTGGCTGAATGATGCATGTGCTCCACATGACATATGAGTGGGGTCATTCACAACTACACACAACTGGTGACAGAGCTAGCTGGAAGGTCCAGGAAGGCTTTATCTGCCATGCTTGGTACCTCTGCTTTCCTCCTCATGACCTCCATCTCAACATAGGGTTTAACAGTCTCTCTTACAGCTTAGCAGGTAGATTCCAAGAGGAAGCTTTCTAAAAGAAGAAGCTCTAGTGTAAAAGTGCTTATCAAGCTTCTGTTTGTCTCTTATTTGCCAATCTACCACTGGCCAAAGCAAATCACAAGCCCAATGCAGAGTTGGTGAGAAAGAGGACTATACAAGGGTGTGCTATGGGAAGACAGATTCACTTGGAGGCCACTGACTTAATAGTCAACTTCAGTATTTCAAAGTGAATACAAATGAAATGAGAGAAAGAGAACTGTCCATTTTTCAACATTTTAGGAAATATTTGAAGGTTTGGGTGAACTGGAATTAAATAGGAGGAGGAAGCTTCTTGGCATATCTGGAAGGAAGGAGGTAAAAATGAATGGAGATACTGGTAGGCTTGTGTCTTTAATTCTGGAAGACATTGTCATTAGTTGGTTTTAATTTTCTCTCCAAAGCAGGAGGGACAATTGTCAGCATGTGTGAGAAAAAGCAAAAGAGGCTGGATATTTCAGAAGGAAAGGGCTAAAATGTTCACAAAAACTAAGGGAGGGAGCTAGAGTGAAAAATTTAGTTGGATAGTCAGACAGTGTTTAAAAACCACAAGAGGCTGGTAATCATACATTTTAGCAGACATTGTCAGCCTTTTGTGTGAGTCGGGATATTTTGCTATCAAATTCTACCAGAAATTAGGATAAAAAGGAAATTAAGATAAAAACAATGAATTAATTATGAAAATAAATGAGGAAACATTTGAGGAAATTATTATCCTTCAAACATATAAAAACACTCTAAGATTTGTTTTAGGTAGTATAGTTTACATAGCTATCTCCCAGGAATTCAGTCAAAAAGTCACAAACTCCAATTTTCTTTACAGAATAGAAATCATGTAGCCTGATGAATAAAGATTACTATGGTATGAATGTGAGATTTTAATTTAATGAGAGAATATTACAAGGTATCTAGCTTAGTGCCTGAACACATAGTACAACAGTAAATAATATATTGTTAGCAATTGTATTCAGAACTAACACCAATTAAAAAGCATTCATCATTTTAAGAAGAATAAAGTCCTAGAGAATACTAAAGAATAATATCTGTAGTTAGAGCAATGATAAATTTTTCATAGTCATTTATAACTCAAAATTTATGTATTGTATAGCCCACTAAATATTAACAGTTGTTTTTTAAATAAGTGAAATGAGACTATATCATATATTGAGTCAACTTCACTGGTTTTGGCTTTCCCTACCTCCCAGTATATTCAGAAACTCAAAACTGATTTGATATAACTGAAACACAAAATCATTAGGAAACAAATCATTAGCAAATAAATCTAGTAAACAATTTTCCATTCAGACAGGCACAAATGGAAAACTTATCCACAAGTAATCAGCCCCTTGATTTCTGAGCCTAGTAAAGACCATAGCTAACAGGAAAAATAATTAGAGACACCAAAATCCTCCAAGGCATTATGAAATGAAATCTCACTTAATTTGGAATTATTTAAAATTTTCAATTATCTATAAAACCTTCACTTTCTTTCGGCATTCATGCTAAGTCACTTCAGTCATGTCCAACTCTGTGTGACCCTATGGACTGTAGCCCACCAGGCTTCTCTGTCCATGGGATTTTCCAGGCAAGACTATTGGCATGGGTTGCCATGTCCTCCTCCAGGGGAACTTCTTGACTCAGGGTTTGCACCCGTGTCTCTGAAGTCTCTTACTTTATTTAGCAGGCAGACTGTTTATCACTAGTGTCACTTTCTTTATATATACATATATGGCATATTGTAGACAAAACTTGATTAGTTGACTAGTTAGTAGATATTTTACATGGATTTAAGTTTATTCATATTACATATACTGACTATACAGTACTGACACTATGAATTAAAAATATACTTTGAAATCATAATAGCAAAGAAACATTCCTTCATTTACAGTGTTTTGTTTCTCCTTTCTTGCTTTCTTTTTTTTTTTTTTTTCCCTGGCATTTGTGCACAGAGAAGGTGTGATTCAACTTGGGGGTTGATTTTGGCAGATGTGTGAGAGTTGGCTCAAAAATTGAAAAGAACAGCAAGTACATGGTTACAAGAAAGTAAAGGATAAAATTTATTTAAATTGTGAGCCTTTAGGCATACATAAGTGTGTGGCTTGAATCATTACTTCTAAATAAGACTTTAGAGATTAGTAGTAACTGCATTTTGCATCTTAACATCTATCACTTAGATAACTGCCATGCCTTCTTAAGGATCAGTGTTTGTTATCCAGAACCTAATAAGAAGCCATTACAATTGATTTTAAAGGAAATCAGTAGTGATTAGTCATAATTTCCTGTGGCAAAATTTTAACTTAAGCAGATTTACACTAGGGAACTGTGATTTGTCATAACAACGGAATTGTAGTCACATGGAATTTCAAATTAATATTTAATTATATAGTTTCTACAGTTGTTAAGAAAAGATATAATGATCATACCATAGCAGGGATAAATATGGAGAAAAATGACCTCATCTTATAATTTGCTTCTTATATTTTCCAAAAATACCAAAGGAAAATATCAAAACTGATATAACATATAGTGTTTATATAACAGTAAAGTAAATAAGAACGTATTGTGGAAAATACTTTGGATGCCAGAGTAATTGCCAAGCAACGTATTATTAGAAAGTATCTCAGCTTCACACCCCAAGGTATTTGCAAACTTTTCAGGATTCCATGTTACAGTCACTTTGAGCCACTGTACTCTGAAACTCAGCTCCACCACGTGCAAGCTGCTTAGCTCTGGGCAAGTTATTTACTCTGTAAGTTCAAATTTTATTTTCTGAAAATTGAAAGAATATAGTATTATCTGTGTTCATTGGATTGTTCTAAATAATTCATAATATAAAATAGAGGGAGAGCAAGAAGTTGCTCAGTTGTATCCAACTCTCTTGCGACCCCATGGACTTTATCCCACCAGGATCCTCTGTCTCTTCCCAACCCAGGGATTGAACCTCAGTCTTCTGCATTGGATTGGATTGGATTCTTTACCCTCTGAGCCACCTGGGAAAACTCCATCATATAAAATAATTGCCATTAAATACATTATATGCAAATTCTCGAATTAGGCACTACTTCACACACCTTATACATATGATTTTATGTAATCCCTTGAATAATCACATGACGGGTTAGGCATCATTATGACCACTTCAAAGAGGACCAGCTAGAGCCAAAAGACCATAAATAAACCAGCCAACAGGTAACACATAGGAACCATTTAGGAGAGCTCATGGTGCTCCTCCCATCTGACAGCAGCTTGTCATATTTCTTTCTGCATTTTCAGTGTCTGCTAAATTTCACTTGGGCCTCCCTGGTGTCTTAGTGGTAAACAATCTGCCTATCAAACAGGAGACATGGGTTTGATCCCCTGGAGAAGGAAATGGCAACCCACTCCAGCATTCTTGCCTTGAAAATCCTAAGGACAGAGGAGCCTGGTGGGCCACAGTCCATGGGGTTGCAAAAAGAGTTGGACATGAATTAGCAACTTAACAACAACAACAAAAATATACTTTAGGGCATATCGTCTGTAATAACCATCAAAATGGTTTCCATATTTGTAGATAATTTTAATTTTTTCCCTTTGCAGAAAATCTCTAGCCATTTCTCCCAACAAGGGAAATAAAGTGAGTCAGTTGTAAGAAATCAAATGATAGGAACTAGAGCCTTCAGTTCAGTCCAGTCGCTCAGTCATGTCCCTCTTGGTGACCCCATGGACTGCAGCACACCAGGCTTCCCTGTCCATCACCAATTTCCAGAGCTTGCTGAAACTTATGTCCATTTAGTCAGTGATGCCATCCAACCATTTTATTCTCTGTCCTCCCCTTCTTCTCCTGCCTTCAATCTTTCCCAGCACCATGGTCTTTTCAGATGAGTCAGTTCTTTGCATCAGGTGGCCAAAGTATTGGAGTTTCAGCTTCAGCATCAGTCCTGCCAATGAATATTCAGGACTGATTTACTTTAGGATGGACTGGTTGGATCTCCTTGCAGTTCAATGGACTCTCAAGAGTCTTCTCCAACACCACAGTTCAAAAGCATCAATTCTTTGGCGCTCAGCTTTCTTCACAGTCCAACTCTCACATCCATACATGACTACTGGAAAAACCATAGCCTTGACTAGATGGACCTTTGTTGGCAAAGTAATGTCTCTGCTTTTCAATATGCTATCTAGGTTGGTCATAACTTTCTTTCCAAGGAGTAAGTGTCTTATAATTTCATGTCTGCGATCACCATCTACAGCCCAAGAAAATAAAGTCTGTCACTGTTTCCACTGTTTCTCCATCTATTTGCCATGAAGTTATGGGACTGCATGCCATAATCTTAGTTTTCTGAATGGAGTTTTAAGCCAGCTTTTTCACTTTCATCAAGAGACTCTTCAGTTCCTCTTCATTTTCTGTCATAAGGGTGGTGCCAGTGCATATCTGAGGTTATTGATATTTCTCCCATCCAGGCTGGCATTTTGCATGATGTACTCTGTATATAAGTTAAATATACAAGGTGAAAATATACAGCTTTGAAGAACTCGTTTCCCAATTTGGAACCAGTCTGTTGTTCCATGTCTGATTCTAACTGTCGTTTCCTGACCTGCATACAGATTTATCAGGAGGCAGGTAAGGTGGTATGGTATTCCCCTATCATTAAGAATCTTCCACAGATTGTTGTGATCCACACAGTCAAAGTAACTTTAGCATTGTCAATGAAGCAGAAGTAGATGTTTTTTCCTGGAATTTTCCTGCTTTTTTGATGATCCAACGGATGTTGGCAATTTGATCTCTGGTTCCTCTGCTTTTCCTAAATCCAGAATGAACATCTGAAAGTTCATGGTTCACATACTGTTGAAGCCTGACTTGGATTGGAGAACTTTGAGTATTACTTTGCTAGCATGTGTGATGAGTGCAATTATGCAGTAGTTTGAACATTCTTTTTTCCAGTAGTCATGTATGGATGAGAAAGTTGGACTGTGAAGAAGGCTGAGCACTGAAGAATTGATGCTTTTGAACTGTGGTGTTGGAGAAGACTCTTGAGAGCCCCTTGGACTGCAAGAACATCCAACCAGTCCATTCTGAAGGAGATCAGCCCTGGGATTTCTTTGGAAGGAATGATGCTAAAGCTGAAACTCCAGTACTTTGGCCACCTCATGTGAAGAGTTGACTCATTGGAAAAGACTTTGATGTTGGGAGGGATTGGGGGCAGGAGGAGAAGTGGACGACAGAAGATGAGATGGCTGGATAGCATCACTGACTTGATGGACATGAGTCTGAGTGAACTCCGGGAGATGGTGATGGGCAGGGAGGCCTGGCGTGCTGTGAGTCATGGGGTCGCAAAGAGTCAGACATGACTGAGCGACTGAACTGAACTTGAACATTCTTTAGCGTTGCCCTTCTTGAAATTAAAACTGACTTTTTCCAGTCCTGTGGCTACTGATGAGTTGCCATAGTTTTCTAGTGTGGAAAATTGGAATTTTCCAAATTTGCTGGCATATTGAGTGCAGTACTTTCACAGCATCATCTTTTAGGATTTGAAATAGCTCTGCTGGAATTCCATCATCTCCACTAGCATTGTTCATAGTGATGATTTCTAAGGCCTACTTGACTTCCCATTCCAGGATGCCTTGCTCTAGGTCAGTGATCACACCATCATGGTTATCTGAGTCATGAAGATATTTTTGTATAGTTCTGTGTATTCTTGCCACCTCCTCTTAATAGCCTCTGCTTCTGTTAGGCATATACCATTTCTGCCCTTTATCATGCCCATCTTTGTATGAAATGACCCTATGGACTATAGAATCCACGGAATTCTCCAGACCAGAATACTGGAGTGGGTAGCCTTTCCCTTCTCAAGGGGATCTTCCCAATGCAGGGATCGAACCCAGGTCTCCAGCATTGCAGGTAGATTCTTTACCAGATGAGCCACAAGGGAAGCCCATTAGACTCTTAGTTATAGATAATCCAAAAATGCATGCAACAATTGTATTGAGGTCTACCTAAATGACGATTAATTGTTAAAATCATTTAAACACCTGGATGCTTAATTTTTGAAGATCAGGATCAGATAAACTAGATGGTAACTACCTCCTTAGAATCCTCTGCTTTGTGTCTATCATTCTGTGTGGAAAGTGAATATTTGGCCAGAAGTAGAGAGAACAACGGAGAAGGCAATGGCAAGCCACTCCAGTACTCTTGCCTAGAAAACCTCATGGACAGAGAAGCTTGGTAGGCTGTAGTCCATGGGGTCGTTAAGACTCGGGCATGACTGAGAAACTTCACTTTCACCTTCCACTTTCATGCATTGGAGAAGGAAATGGCAACCCACTCCAGTGTTCTTGCCTGGAGAATTCCAGGAACGGGGGAGCCTGGTGGGCTGCTGTCTATGGGGTCTCACAGGGTTGGACACGACTGAAGTGACTTAGTAGCAGCAGAGAGAACTTGGTGTATTTGTGCTTCATAGCACTGATTAGACAGATAAAATCAAACATTTGCATATTCTTTGATATTTTTCTGCATAACATAGATAGCTAACTGTAGTCAGTGCTTCTGATAAGCTGTTGCTTCTAGATTTGACATCAGAAATTGCTGGTTTTAAATCTCTGTCTTGCTTCAAACATATAACATCCACTTCCTACCTTCAGGCTTTTTACTCAAAAAATGGTAGTGACCATAAAGAATTATCTCCCAATAAAAGTTAGCGGTATTAAGCAAATGTCTGTATTTGATATCAAGATCTATACCATTTCAAGTCAGAATTTGCTTTAGAAATTATAAACTCAAGTGAACTTAGAAGCTAGGAAAGTTACAGAAAAACCATAAATCAACCTGTATGTGACACAACAGAGAAGAGTTATTCATAATTAAAAAGTTGTGTAATATTGGGTGCTATAGAAATGTTAGTTCAACTCCATATAACTCTAGGAGAGAGGAACTACTATTATTCCATCTAACAGAAAAATAAAGTGAAGCACAGAAATAGTGTTAATATATAACTTATGCCAGGCCACATGTCTAACAAGGAGTAGAGCCAGGTTTTGAACCCGGGAAGTTGGGTTCTGTCTTCCTTAGTCTTAACTGGAATTGTCCTCTGTCTATGTACAGGGACTGTGACAAGCTAGTGACCACATATTTGCTTTAAATCACTCCTCTCTCCTTTTTTATTTCCTTATTTTTTTTTCTTAAAACATAAAACAAAATATTTTGTCTTCAAAGCCTTCAGGATAAGGCAGAATGCTCCTATTTGAATCAAGCATTTCAATGGAATATCTTTTTCTGTAACATATGTGAAATACAGCAGCAAAACCAATTAATCCCCAGTCATATTTCTTTTAATTCATTGCTAAAGTATAGAGGAAGGAGGAAGAAATATAGCAGGAAAGGTTTTCAATCTCAACCAAATTTGTCTGGCCTCCATACACCTCGTAAGATCTGCTCCTAGCCAAGCAAATGATCTAATATTAATATCTGTCATACAGAAAGGCAATCTTGTCTTTTAACGATGCCCTTTCTAACTCTAGAGTTCAATTCTTCCTTCACACATTAAGACAGTGTCAAAAAATTATAATGACTAATGCAAGGTTGAATTTTAGCACTCCTTGTTAAATCCAAGTTTCTGAAGCATGTAGTTTCATTTTCATTTTATAGCAGTTCCCTTTCAGTCACAGAGGAAAGAAGTAACCAGGTTTTACTGTTAAAAAAAAAATTAAACTTACTTGATATTCTCCTTGGAAACATATACTCAATTGTATAAAACATTATTCTTAATATATTACAACAGTTTCTAATGAAAAAAATCAGAATGTCATTTGTTCTGAGTGATGAATTACAAAAATCAACTTTTCTTTGCTATTTGCCAAATAAAAATCAATTTCATAAGACTGGCTGCTGGAGAGAAAAATAAAAACATTATCTCATCCAAAACTAGTGTTCTCTCTTCCCTCTTTAGAAGTCCAAAGAGAGCACTGGTTAAACATGGAGTCTGATTAAGACATAGCCCAGATGTGGCTTTCAGATTTAAGCTAAATTATTTGCCCCATCTCTAACTACCACTGTTATTTGGAAAAAACAGAACTATGTTCAGCAATGTGGAACTAAACGTTATTTTTCACACAAAATTAAAAGCACATTGTATTTCCTTCCTGACAATTTGACCAGTCCCCATCTCTTCAAGAGAGAAAAGCTTCATCTAAATTATTTCATTTGATTGATGACTATCATTTATAACTTTATTGCTACTTCTGTCTTCGGTTTCTTTTGGAAAAGGTGTATGGACTCATTACATATTCTAATGTATTGTCTATAAATTATAAGATAAAGTCAAGTATGTATCTGCTGATACTTTTTAAGCTGACCTGTCTTTACACTTAGAAATGTCTCTTAATAGTAGGCTTCCCTGGTGGCTCAGATAGTAAAGACTCTCCTGCAATGCAGGATCTCTGGGTCTGGAAGATCCCCTGGAGAAGGAAATGGCAACCCACTCCAGTAATCTTGCCTAGAGAATTCCATGGACAGAGGAGCCAGGCAGGCTACAGTCCATGGGGTTGCAGAGTCAGGCATGACTGAGCAACTATCATTCTCTCTAACTACCATATTGTGGTGCTTTAATGCTCACTTTTCTGCCTGTGTGCTAAGCTGCTTCAGTCCTGTCCTGTCCTGCTCTTTGCAACCTTATGGACTGTAATCCTCCAGGCTTTCTGTCCATGGAATTGTCCAGGCAAGAGAACTGGAGTGGGTTGCCATGCCCTCCTCCAAGAGCTCCATCTGATCCAAGGCTCAAACCTGCATCTTCTGTTGCTCCTATATATCAGGTGGATTCTTTACCACTGAGCTATGGGGGAAGCCCACTCTCTTTTCTACCTGTTACTAAAATTAATATTTAGAGATGCTTTCATTGAATTAGAGAGATTTACAGATGAAAAGAGATTTATGAAATGCTTCTCTTATTCTAGCATCATCCTTACAATTTGATTGTAGCTAGAACTGAAATAATACTCAAGACTTGAGGAACAAACATTTTTGTTCCTAACTCATCATTAATGTAGTATGCTCTATCACATATCATATACAGAGAATTTAGGAATGTAGAGCCTTAAGGGCTCCTAAATTACACTAGCTATTAGTTTCCTACAACTACGAAAAAATAAAAGGTAGGTGGATATCATTGCTTTGAGTCTATTGGTTACAATAGACATATCTTTTAAAAAATGACATATATTCAAAATACCTAGCAAAGTGTAGATTCTATAGGGTTGAAGGTTCAGTTCAGTCACTCAGTCATGTCCAACTCTTGGCGACCTCATGGACTGCAGCATGCCAGGCCTCCTTGTCCATCACAAGATCCTGGATTTTACACAAACTCCTGTCCACTGACTCAGTGATGCCATTCAACCATCTCATTCTCTGTCGTCCACTTCTCCCACGTTCAATCTTTCCTAGCATCAGGGTCTTTTCAAATGAGTCAGTTGTTCATATCAGGTGGCCAAAGTATTGGAGTTTTAACTTCAACATCAATCCTTCCAGTGAACACTCAGAACTGATCTCCTTTAGGATGAACTGGTTGAATCTCTTTGCAGTCCAAGGGACTCTCAAGAGTCTTCTCCAACACCACAGTTCAAAACCATCAATTGTTTGGTGCTCAGCTTTCTTCACAGTCCAACTCTCACATCCATACATGACTACTGAAAAAACCATAGCCTTGACTAGATGGACCTTTGTTGGCAAAGTAATGTCTCTGCTTTTTAATATACTGTCTAGCTTGGTCATAACTTTCCTGCAAAGGACTAAGAGTCTTTTAATTTCATGGCTTCAGTCACATTCTGCAGTGATTTTAGAGCTCCCCAAAAATAGTCTGCCACTATTTCCACTGTTTCCCATCTATTTGCAATGAAGTGATGGGACCGGATGCCATGATCTTAGTTTTCTTAATGTTGAGCTTTAAGCCAACTTTTTGACTCTCCTCTTTTACTTTCATCAAGAGGCTCTTTAGTTCTTCACTTTCTGCCATAAGGGTGGTGTCATCTGCATATCTGAGCTTATTGATATTTCTCTCAGCAATCTTGATTCCAGCCTGTGCTTATCCAACCCAGAGTTTCTCATGATGTGCTCTGCATATAAGTTAAATAAGCAAGGTGACAATATATAGCCTTGAAGCACTCCTTTTCCTATTTGGAACCAGTCTGTTGTTCCATGTCCAGTTCTAACTGTGCTTCCAGACCTGCATACAGATTTCTCAAGAGGCAGGTCAGGTGTTCTGGTATTCCCATCTCTTTCAGAATTTTCCACAGTTTATTGTGATCCACACTGTCAAAGGCTTTGGCATAGTCAATAAAGCAGAAAGAGATGTTTTTCTGGAACTATCTTGCTTTTTTGATGATCCAGCAGATATTGGCAATTTGATCTTTGGCAATGGTTCCTCTGCCATTTCTAAAACCAGCTTTAACATCTGGAATTTCATGGTTCCATATTGTTGAAGCCTGACTTGGAGAATTTTGAGCATTACTTTAGCAGCGTGTGAGATGAGTGCAATTGTGTGGTAGTTTGAGCCTTCTTTGGCATTGTCTTTCTTAGGGATTGGAATGAAAACTGACATTTTCCAGTTCTGTTGCCAATGCTGAGTTTTACAGATTTACTGGCATATTGAGTGCAGCACTTTCACAGCATTATATTTTATGACTTGAAATAGCTAACTGGAATTCTATCACCTCCACTAGCCTTATAGTGATTCTTCCTAAGGCCCACTTGACTTCATATTGCAGGATCTTTGGCTATAGGTGAGTGATCACACATTTGTGATTATCTGGGTGAGGAAGATCCCTTTAGTACAGGTCTTCTGTGTATTCTTGCCACCTCTTCTTAATATCTTCTGCTTCTGTTAGGTCCATAACATTTCTGTCCTTTATTGAGCCCATCATTGCATGGAATATTCTCTTGGCATCTCTAATTTTCTTGAAGAGATCTCTAGCCTTTCCCATTCTTTTGTTTTCTTCTATTTCTTTGCACTAATTACTGAGGAAGGCTTTCTTATCTCTCCTTGCTATTCTTTGGAACTCTGCATTCAAATAGGTATATATTTCCTTTTCTCCTTTGCTTTTCACTTCTCTTCTTTCACAGCTATTTTTAAGGCATCCTCAGACAGCCATTTTGCTTTTTGCATTTCTTTTTCTTGGTGATGGTCTTGATCCCTGTCTCCTGTACAATGTCATGAACCTCCATCCATAGCGCCATTAGGTCCTCTGTCTATCAGATCTAGTCCCTTGAATCTATTTCTCACTTCCACTGTATAATCATAATGGATTTGATTTGGGTCATACCTTAATAATCTAGTGGCTTTCCCTACTTTCTTCAGTTTAATCTGAATTTGGCAATAAGGAGTTCATGATCTGAGCCACAGTGAGCTTCTGATCTTGTTTTTGGTGACTGTATAGAGCTTCTCCACATTTGACCACAAAGAATATAATCAATCTGATTTCAGTGTTGACCATCTAATGAGCTCCATGTGTAGAGTCTTCTCTTGTGTTGTTGGAAGAGGGTGTTTGCAATGACCAGTGTGTTCTCTTGGCAAAACTCTATTAGCCTTTGCTCTATACAGAAGCCTAAATTAGAATATAGGTGTTTGATCTCTTGTGACTATGAATAACAAGGTAGGTGGATATCACTGCTTTGAGTCCACTGGTCACAAAGGACACAAAGGTCAAAAATGGTATATATTCAAAATATCTAGCAAAGTGAAGATTCTACTAGGCTGGAGGTATGCAGAGAATAGATTTCTTGTCTTTTATAGACCTATGGGCTGCTGCAGGTGTAGGACTAGGATTTACAGCTGGCATCCATACCTATAAAAACTGATATTTATAAAAAGAAAATTTTAGCCATCCTTCAATAACTTATTTCAGAGTTTTCTCTTAATTGAATATCATACCAGGAAATGATTTCTCATATATTTTATGTGTGAAAAACATAAGATAAACTGAAAACTGGAAATAAAACTGCCTTATGTCCCAGCAATCCCACTGCTGGGCGTACACACGGAGGAAACCAGAATTGAAAGAGACACATGTACCCCAATGTTTATCACAGCACTGTTTATAATAGCCAGGACATGGAAGCAACCTAGATGTCCATCAGCAGATGAATGGATAAGAAAGCTGTGGTACTTATACACAATGGAGTATTACTCAGCCATTAAAAACAATACATTTGAATCAGTTTTAATGAGGTGGATGAAACTGGAGCCTATTATACAGAGTGAAGTAAGCCAGAAAGAAAAACACCAATACAGTATACTAATGCATATATATGGAATTTAGAAAGATGGCAACGATAACCCTGTATGCAAGACATCAAAAGAGACAGAGATGTATAGAACAGTCTTTTGGACTCTGTGGGAGAGGGAGAGGGTGGGATGATTTGGGAGAATGGCATTGAAACATATATAATATCATATATGAAACGAATCGCCAGTCCAGGTTCGATGCATGATACTGGATGCTTGGGGCTGGTGCACTGAGGTGACCCAGAGGGATGGTACAGCGAGGGACGTGGGAGGGGGTTTCAGGATGGGGAACACTTGTATACCTGTGGCAGATTCATGTTGATGTATGGCAAAACCAATACAATATTGTAAAGTAATTAACCTCCAATTAAAATAAATAAATTTATATTTTAAAAAAGATAAACTGAAAAGGCCACATATTTCAAAAACTTGAAAAAATACATTTCTTGTAGAAAAAAAGTTTGATTGTGATTAACATTCAAGATATATCTCTATGACTGTATGATTGGAAAACAATAATTATTTGAAAGAACTATGTTCATGAAAAGAAAGCATGTATAAAAAATAAGAAACTATAATTTTAAAATTCCAACAGTATTTGTTTTAGAGTGTTCGTGAAGTGATATCATTGCTATCAGTAATAGCACTAAAGTATTAATTGAATAACTACGTATATTGAGCTAATAAACACTGAGCTTTGAAAGCTTTCAATTTCCTCATCTTTGTCAGGCATCATCACAATCTTTCACTTGCAAGCATCTCTGCCAAACACATGCAAGGTAATTTAACAGTGGGAAAGAAGGATAGGCAGACTCAGGGGAAAGGACTGATAGGAAAAGCATTTTTGAAATAATTAATATTAATATATGAAATACTTTAATTTTCTAAAGAAATTTGAACATTAGTATCATCCATAAGAGATTTTTAAAAAATTTCTTGTAAAGGGTCCAATTTCACCAATTTCAAGTCTTCCCTTCAGCTTCCCAAGATGACAACAGTTAACCTCATCATATAAGGTTCCCAGATTGGGGGAGGGGGGTATATGATAAAACTATAAAATACTGAGTGAGACAATTTCCATAAGAAATATGGAATAAAAGACATCTGTCTTTAAAATTAGGCATTGGGAATCTAAAATAATACTTTCCTGCTGTTCATTACTCCAGGTTTTGTTGTGTTTTACTGAAGTAGCCCTATTAGGAGATTCTCACATTGAGACCTCTGCGAGTCTCTCTCCCCTATAGATTCACTGTGTGTCAATCTGTGGAGTTAAATACTTATAGAATTCCACTGACTTCTCACTGCAGAGAATTCTTACAGTCAAGGAGACCTCTCTCCCATAGGTTTGCCCTTCTATAGGAGTACAGAGAACCCTCCATAGAATAAAGTATATCATTACTTATTTTGCATACTGACTAAAGATATCCTTGGGTTTCTTGCTAGCAGCTGAAGAAGGAACATTTTGAGACATTTTATTGAATCTGCTTGGATTTTTCAAGAGCAGTCATTTGGAGATGTGATTCAGCTATTTGAAAAGTGAAATAGTGTAAGTATCCCAAAGAAAAGCACATCACACTGATTTCTGCCACATAATGGGGCAAATATATTTTTTCCCATGTATTACATATATACAGACTTGACATTTGAGGGATATTATTGGTGAATATGTACTTTCTTTAAGTAAATTATTCCTAGGAAATCATATATTTCCTTGGCTGCCACTAAACTCAGATTTTTTTTTTCAGTGAATAATGAGCAAACACTTTTTTTCTATGTCCAATTACTAAATGAACATGTTAGGAAATCACTGAATGCTTGATTTCACACTACATGCACTTCTGACATAAAAGGAGTGAAAAGAAAATACAGGTCAAATCCATGAGAAGAAAGATTCATCTTCTGTCTCCAGAGAATAAAAGTGAATGCATGCATAAGGACATCTGACCCTGTGTAGAAAAGTAAGTAATTTATCTCCAACAATGAAGAGGGATTTTCAGAACTATCATCCTTATGCTTTTACAAATGCTTAACTAGATATTCTAGATGCAAAGTGTATAAAGTTGTTAAACATTAGGTTAAATGTATCTAAATAGTGCTACTAAATTATACCTTGAAACAATTCATTCCATTAAGTTTATCCTACCATGTAATCACTTTTTCATCTCAAATATATATTATCATTTTAGCAAAATTGTTTAATGCATCCAGGATTACTAATGTGTATAATGAAATACTTTAGTCAGATCTAGAATACATTTCAGAGAATGTTTAAAATTGTGAAGTTTTTTATTTCTGTTTATAATCTATACATGATCACAAACGCATTGTTCTAAAACAACTGCCTCCCTCTTGTAGGCATCTCTGTGCGTTTAGTGGAGCTTTTAGTATTCAGATGATAAAATAATTCACTTGGCAAGTACAGCAAAGTGGACCAGAAATCCATGACCCAAACCCACACACAACCCCCTGACTGAAAGTCTCTGAGTAACAACCTATGATGATTTAAAACACAATTTTTACTTTTATTATCATCTATCATTGCTAAATACAAAATGCTGGCTTCTATTAGACCTGCTGCTGAAGCTTTTATTTCTGCTCTCTGACTCATAATAACAGCAGATGCTGTTGAGATGTTCTACAGCATCTTTATGTGGTTGTCCACACTGCAAAGCATTGCATGTGACTTTATCAGAGGGAGTGGATCAAGAGCCAAGTGAGATAAATTAATCAGTTATCAACAAATGCATGAAACATCGTAAAGTTTTATAACTTGCCCTGTTGTATGGCAATACCCATCTCCAAGACACCTACTCACTTAGAAAAAGCATGACAGGCAAGGGCTAATTTTGCAATTTAAAAATCTGCAGGTTATTATTATTACTCTGGATTTACAACATGATAATGTGAGTAAGGAAGTAAAAAAAAAAAAAAAAAAAGGTTGATGCTTAGTTTGCAAATTCAGCTATTTTTAAATTTCCTTATTATTATGTTGCCCAGTAATGTTAACACTAGGCTTTGGTTGCCCTTTTAACCTCACTAAATAGTTTAAAAATATTTTACTTTCTTAGAGTCTTTCTAAGAAATTAGAAAAGATGGTTATATCCATTTTACAAAATCAAACACTGATTTCCCAAGAGTTTATATGTTTAAGTTCAGAAGTTAATCATAGCCTTTTTATTATATTCTCTGTACATACTTCCAAATTTTACAAGAAACCCAAAACTAATTTTACAGACTTATCTTCGATGAACCACTGTGTTTTACATTCAATAATACTACACTAAGCTAAAAAGTAATGTCATATGATCTCTAAATAAACTATAGGTTTCTCGCATCCTAGAAACAAAAATTCTAAACTTATATATTACATTTTGGTTCATCTTATTTACTCATAAAATAAAAGTATTCTATGTTAATAATTCCTGAAAAGCTAGTGCAATAATATATATTTTAAATTTAAATATTCTTTTCATACATATAAATGAAAGTGAAATGTATTATATGCATATGTATTCCTTTTAATGGCCAAATTTGTGCACAATCTTACATTCACAACTATCTAAATATAATTCTGAATAGAAAAAAAAATACAAGAACAGAATAAATGTATGATTCACTATATGCATTTTTTTTTCTTCAAGTTTCTTTTTGGTTGAAATGCAATCATTATAGGTTTAGAGTAACACCAATTGTTCACTCACTCAGTCGTGTCTGACTCTTTGCAACCCCATGGACTGCAGCACACCAGGCCTCCCTGTCCTTCACTACCTCCCAGAGAATGCTCAGACTCGTGTCCACTGAGTTGATGATGCCATTCAGCTATCTTGTCCTCTGTCTCTCCCTTCTCTTCTGGCCCTCAATCTTTCCCAGCATCAGGGTCTTTTTCAATAAGTCGACTCTTTACATCAGGTGGCCAAAGTATTGGAACTTCAGCTGCAGCAACAGTCCTTGCAAAAAATATTCAGGGTTGATCTCCTTTAGGATTGACATGTGTGATGTCCTTGCTCTCTAAGGGACTCTCAAGTCTTCTCTAGCACCACAGTTTGAAAGCATCAATTCTTTGGTGCACAGCCTTTTTTATGGTCCAACTCTTGCATCTGTACATAACTACTGAAAAAAAAAAAAAAAAATAGGATGACAATTTGAACCTTTGTTGGTGAAGTGATGTCTCTGCTTTTTAATATGCTGTCTAGGTTTCTTGTAGCTTTCCTTCCAAGGAGAAAACATCCTTTAATTTCATGGCTGCATTCATCACTCACAGCGATTCTGGAGCCGAAGAAAATAAAGTCTGTCACTGTTTCCATTGTTTCCCCATCTATTTGTCATGAGATGTAGGGGCCAGATGGCATGATCTTAGTTTTTTGAATGTTGGATTTTAAGCCAGCTTTATAACTGTTCCCTTTCACCTTCATCAAGAGACTCTTTAGTTCTTCACTTTCTGCCATAAGGGTGGTGTCATCTGCATATCTGAGGTTATTGATATTTCCCGGCAATCTTGATTCCAGCTTTTGCTTCATCCAGCCTGGCAATTTGCATGATGTATTCTGCATATAAGCTAAATAAACAAGGTGACAATATACAGCCTTGACAAACTCCTTTCCCAATATGGAACCAGCTCATTGTTCCGTGTCCAGTTCTAATTGTTGTTTCTTGGCCTACATACAGGTTTCTCAGGAGGCAGGAAAGGTGGTCTAGTATTCCCATCTCATTAAGAATTTTCCACAGGTAGTATGATCCACACAGTCAAAATAGCTTTAGCATTGTCAATGAATGCTAGATATTCTTCCAGATTTTCCAAATGTTTTTCTGGAATTGCTTGCTTTTTCAATGATCCAACCAATGTTGGCAATTTGATCTCTGGTTCCTCTGCCTTTTCTAATTCCAGTTTGAACATCTGGAAGTTCTCAGTTCACATACTATTGAAACATAGCTTGGTGAATTTTGAGCATTACTTTGCTAGCATGTGAAATAAGTGCCATTGTGTGGTAGTTTGAACATTTTTTGGCATTGCCTTTCTTTGGGATTGGAATGGAAAGTGACCTTTTCCAGTCCTTTGGCCACTGCTGAGTTTTCCAAATTTGCTGGCATACTGAGTCCAGATCTTTCACAGCATCGTCTTTTAGGATTTGAAATAGCTCAACTGAAATTCCGTCACCTCCACTAGCTTTGTTCATAGTGATGCTTCCTAAGGCCCACTTGACTTCGCCTTCCAGGATGTCTGGCTCTAGGTGAGGGAACACATCATTGTGGTTATCCAGGTCACCTTTGAATATAGTTCTTCTGGGTATTCTTGTAACCTCTTCTTAATCTCTTCAGCTTCTATTAGGTCATACTGTTTCTGTACTTTTTTGTGCTGATCTTTGCATGAAATATCCCCTCAGTATGTCTAATTTTCTTGAAGAGATCTCTAGTCATTCCCATTCTATTGTTTTCCTTTATTTTTCTGCATCGTTCACTTTAGAAACCTTTGTTATCTCTCCTTGCTATTCTTTGCAACTCTGCATTCATATGTATATATCGTTCCTTCTCTCCTTTGCCTTTTGCTTCTATTCTTTTCTCATCTATTTTTAAGGGCTCCTCAGTTAATCATTTTGCCTTTTCCCATTTCTTTTCCTTAGAGGATGGTTTTGATCACCATCTCCCGTAAAATGTTAAGAATCTCCGTCTATAGTTCTTCAGGCACTCTGCTTATCAGATCTAATTCCTTGAATCTGTTTGTCACTTCTGTTGTTTAATCGTAAAGGATTTGATTTAGGTCATGCCTGAACAGTCTAGTGGTTTCCCTACTTTCTTTTTTTAAAAGTCTGGCTGCAAAGAATATAACCAATCTGATTTTGGTATTGTCCATCTGCTGATGTCCATGTATATAGAGTTGTCATTTGTGTTGTTGGAAGAGGGTGTTTTCTATGACCAATGCATTTTCTTGGCAAAACTTTTTTAGCCTTTGTCCTGCTTAATTTTGTACTCCAAGGCCAAACTTTCCTGTTACTCCAGATATCTCTTGACTTCCTACTTTTGCCTTCCAGTCCCCTATGATCAAAAGGACATTTTTTTTTGTGTGTGTGTGTGTTAGTTCTAGAAGGTCTTGTAGGTCTTCATAGAACCGTTCAACTTCAGCTTCTTCGGCATTAGTGGTTGAAACATAGACTTGGATTACTGTGATACTGAATGGTTTGCATTGGAAATGAACAAAGATCATTCTCGCTTTTGAGATGGCACCCAAGTACTGCATGTTGGACTCTTGTTGCCTATGATTGAGACTAATTTACTTTCTTATATATGCTGGTTTTGGTATCAAAGTTTCCTTAACAAATTTTCTTTTTTAAAAATTATGTTGATAATGATAACTGCTATTAAAAATGAAAATCATATGAATCATTTATCATTTGTCATTTTACATCAATGCTTTATATGCCTGGGCTTATTTAATCATCAAAATAACCATACAAGGTAAGTATTATTTATATCTCCCTAGCATAAATGGGGAAATAGAGACAAAAAGTGTTTAGATAAAATCTCTCTGTTTCAGTGCTAGTGGGTAGCAGGTAGCAGAAAGTAGCAAAAACAGTTTTTTGTTTTTTTTTTTTTAATGAGAAATGCACATCTTAAACAACATGAAATTCTGCATCCAGATTTTAATTCACCCAATAATTCCCTTGAATAACGCAGAATAATATTTACATGTACAATCAATAGGTATGGTTATCTCCTCCATTATCAGGAGGGAATTACATACAATTTAACAATTGATGTAGATAGAGCTAAGAGTTCCTAAATTTATTAAACACATTTAATGGATGACATTTACATAGCTTTAAAGAATTCTTTGATTTGATTGATTTCCACAATAGTTCTGGAAATAAAGCAAAATATTCTGTAGCCACATTGTACAGATGATAATATGAGGAGCAAACATTAAATGCCACCCAAAGGTATAATAATAGTAAAACTCAGAGCACATCATTTTAAACATCTAATTCCTCTATGGATAGAGTTTTTGTTGTAATAAAAGTAAATGATTAATATTAATAACAGCCTCAAAAGAAATGTAAATGGTGCAAATTCTTTTTCTTGAACTTTGTATGTACAACAGCCACTACCTTTAAGAAAAAATAAAACAAAATTGATGATACAAAGGGAAAAAGTAATCAAATAACATCTTCTATCACTTAGTTTCTATTTTTTTAAGAAAAAGTGTTTTCTTGCATCTTTTCCATTTTAAATACTAAACATCAGTACAAATTCTAATTGTCACATAGAGTAAGAGAATTGTATCATATACATATTTTACTTCATGCACACATTCTCTGCATTTATTTCAAGACTACTAAAGCACCATAGAGTCTGGAAACATGATGGGTACTCAACGTGAATTTGAATGTTCTAAATCATTACAAACTTACTCTTGAAATAAATGTCTGTAGCTGACTCTTGGATGACTATATAATTGTAATTCTACAAATTAACTACTCTCTAGAATGCAAAGTTTATTTAAGGACAATAAACATTACTAATTTGAGGTTACAAAAATAATATTAAAGTTCAACATAATTACAGCATTTACCTTGCAACTTAAATCATTAGAAAACTTTCCCATGGAGGAGAATTCTATCATCAAAGTTGCTTTGAGTTACTTATGTACTATGGTTATAACAAGTTAGTTTTATTATTATTTTTAAGCTACATGCAGATTCTGTTCCCACTTACTGTCTGCACTTAGGAAGATGACTCCCATTTCTTTACTCTTGGGAGGTTCATGCTTGCACCTAAATGTAATGACTTGAAAGTATTTAATGAATATCTATGAGTCAGGCAATGATATGAAATCTAGGGACATGGTGGTCGAATAAACATAAGTACTAAGACAGACTTTGTGAGGAAGTGTTTTTTTTAAATTTAGATCTGAATAATGGAAACTTATAGTTTTGGAAAGAGAGGGGGAAAGTTATGAGTAGAGTAAACCACATGTGTAAAAGCTCTGAGCTTGGAATATCTAAAAATTTTTTTAAAGGCCTATCTGACAAACTATTTAGAATTTATGTTAAAGTATAAAGAGAAGCTATTAAAGAGGTTTTTTTTATTTTTTAAAGTATAAAACTCTGATATTATTTAAAATTTTAACTTATTTGGAGAAGCGGGTTATGTGAAACAAGTTGGACAGCAGATCTGGGGAGTCAAGTCTTAGATTTTTTTACTTTAAATATATTTCTAAATTTTTTACATGGAATGGAAATGGGATAAAATTTAAATGTGATAATAAAACAGAATTCTAAATATTCAGCAAATATCAAATGACTTTTGAGTTTAATAAAGGCAACAATGTTAAGGGTGTATGTGTGTATAATGGAATTTACTCAGCCATAAAGAAAGAAATATTGTCATTTGCAGCAGTATGGATGGACTTAGAGACTATCACCCTCACTGAAGGAAGTCAGAGAGAAAGACAAACATATAATATTGCACATATGTGGAATCTAAAAATAATACAAATGAATCTCTACACAGAACCAAAACTCAAACATAGAAACCAGACTTACAGTTACCAAAGGGGAAAGGGAAGGAGGATGGATAAATGAGGAGTATGAGCTTAATAAGCCATTATGCATAAAATGGGGCTTCCCAGGTGACTCAGTGGTAAAGAATCCATCTGCTAATTCAGGAGATGCATGTTCTATTCCTGCGTTGGGAAGATCCCATAGAATAGGAAATGGAAACCCACTTCAGTATTCTTGTTTGGAAAATTCCAAAGGCAGAGGTGCCAGGCGGTCTACAGTCCATGGAGGTGGCACAGAGTCGGACACTACAGAGTGACTGAGCAATCACACATGCATACATAAAATAGATAAGCAACAAGTATTTACCACCTTTCCAAGCAGAGCAGTCTATCTATATTACCTTCCTCCAGGTCATTAGATATGTCAATCAGAAGCACAGCAGTTTATCCTATTTGATAGGGAGTTTGGATCTGAGAAATTTGGGTAATAATATAAGGTAAACAGAAAATTATTAATTGTAAAAATCCAAGAAGACTAACCATATTTCATCAATGTCAAATGGATTCAAAGACTCTGAATAATTTGTGAAACTTGAACAACTGTTTTGTTGTAACTGTATTTCAGTCATGTTCATAATCCACACTTCTTACTCTGTATCCACATGAGGAAATGGATTTGGGACTAGTGAGGCACTAGTGGTAAAGAACCTGCCTGCCAAAGCAGGAGGTATAAGATCAAGAAGATTTCCTGGAGAAGGCCATGTAAATTCATTCTAGTATTCTTGCCTGGAGAATCCCATGGACAAAGGAGCCTGGTAGGCTACAGTCCATAGGGTTGTTAAGAGTTCCACTGGACTGAAGTGACTTAGTGCACACACCCATAAGTATGTGAATTACAGTAGAGTCTGGTCTGAGCCATTTTGATGACTAAGCCACTGTCCATGTGAAATATATTCTTTCTCTAATCAAGTATACTCCAACACTAACATTTTCCTTTTCTCAACTACATAAAACTTGGCATGAGATGTTCATACTTTTTATAAAAATAAAAGTATACCCTAATTAGTGGGGTAAATTAAAGTTCCATTTTTACTAAACATCAAGTATTGGATTTTCATAATTATTCTTAACCTGAGACGATGCATAAAGTTACCCACTGGAAAGTGTATGTGTTAAACTGACTACCTTTGTATTAAAAGTTAAGGGAAAAAGAAAGTCAATCACATGCGATGTTGAAAGTCAAAGAGTTTCCTTGAAATTTCTAAGCACACATCTTTTCTTTTAAGAAAAATATAACCAGAAGAAGACTGTATGTTTAAAGAATACATAGAATTTTTCTAGAAAATGATAAACTTTTGGTTAAAGATTTTGTAATACCACACTATTATAAATTATTCTAAATAATGCTGGCAAGATATTGCAGGATATAAAATTCCCTATCTAATGATATAATGGAAAAAATAAGTTATCTGTTGATTTTCAAAAGAGAGAAACTTGCAGCATAAAAAGGGATTGATTAGTGTTTCGTAAATCAAGTTATTAATCCACGGAAGTGAATTTCACTTTAAAGGTGTTAGCTGCTCAGTTGTGTCCAACTCTTTGTGACCATATGGACTGTAGCCCACCAGGCTCCTCTGTCCATGGAATTATCCAGGCAAGAATACTTGAGCGGGGTGCCATTGCCTTCTCGAGAGGATCTTCCCTAACTAGGTATTGAACGTGGGTCTCACGCTTTGCAGGCAGATTCTTTACTATCTGAGCCACCAGAGAAGCCCTCAGGTTTAAGGGAAAAAAGCAAATCTTAAAATATTCTCCATGCTGTTCTTGAGATAAGTTCCATACCTATGAATTACCCTTTGGAAATTTGAGTTTGCTTCAATCATCTATCCATACATTCATTTATTCTCATATTTATTCATTCTGCACATATTAACTGAAAATTGCTTCATGAATAGATAAAGAAAAAATATAATGTACTTGTGTTCTTTCTTGTTAATTTCTATATAACCCTACTTATACAGTTAAATGTAAATAAGATACAGTCAGTTAAGAATCTGTGGAAGGCCTGGACTTCAAGTTACAGAATCATTTAAAAAAGAAAAAAAAAAAAAGAAAGAAAGAAAAAACTTAGGAAAAAAAAGATATGGCCTCATTTAAAATTTGGAAACAATCATCAAGAAATATAGGTGGAAGCGCTGAATCCTAGCCACTAGGGGGGTTCAGGATTGGGAACTCATGTACACCCGTGGTGGATTCATGTCAATGTAAACCAATACAGTATTGTTAAGTATAATAAAGTAAAAATTAAAATAAAAATAAATAAATATAGGTGGGAAGTTTATTTTTTTTTAAGCAACAAAATACTAAAAGTTCAAGACTGGTTCAGTATACATAAGATTGCAGATAAAAATTAGTATTACTAGGTAAAAAATTATTTACTTACAAGTAATCAAATGTTATTATATGATTAAGCTGCAGACATTGTAGTAAGATAGTAATAAATATAAAACAGTCCTTATCACAGTATTTGAAAGCCTAGTGGATATTTTCTTAAGCAATAAGCAAGAAAACAGGTCCTGGAAATTGTATTACTGAAAACCAGACCTTGAAATGGAATTTCACTTGTACAAATCAGTGACTCTCAATCTTCTCAAAATTTTAACATGTATATGCTCAATTCTGCAACATTTGTACTTTTGAAATTCACGTATTAGTTAGGACTTATTTTCAAATAAATAATTTTACAATAACCCTGAAAATTTGAAATTAATTACCATTGACTTGAAGCAAAGTAAACATGGCTTCACTAGGAGGATTATATTTCCTCATTCATTCACATATTTTAAAATACTTATTGAGGTTTTTCCATGTGTTAATCAGAATACAGAAGATGGAAGAGTACTACAGCAAGCATGGTATGTTCCTGATCACATAAAGCTTAGAGTTAATTTTTAGAAGCAATATAAACAGTATAAATACTTTTACAGAATGATGGGCTTCCCAAGTGACTCAGTGGTGTAGGAGATGCAGGAGACAGGGGTTTGATCTCTGGGTCAGGAAGATCTCCTGGAGGAGGAAATGACAACCTATTCCAGTATTCTTGCCTGGAAAATTCCAAGGACAGAGGACTGGGGGGGCTACAGTCCATGGGGTCACAAAGAGTCGGATACAACTGAGTGCTGAGCATGCATGGGAGTAAATCATAGGAAACATGGGAAGAATAAACCAGGCAGAAGAAGAATAGGCAAAGGACAGCAACAAGAAAAATGACACCACTTAGTAAAAGTAATGGAGGTAAGCAGGGAGGAAGTTCAGAGTTCCTAGGGGGAGTATTATATCATGGAGCCTGGGAGAGTAACAGAGATAAGATCAAGAAAGGCCTAGGCCAGGTTTAGTAGCTTGTGTTTTATTTTCATAGCAATGAGGAGCTATTGGAATATTTTTAAACAGGCTTTCAACACACTGAACTGAATTTTAGAAAAATTTTAGAAAAATCATTCTGAAGGCAGTTCTAGTTTGTGGAATCGATTAGAATAAGAGAAATCAGAACATTAATACATCAGTTGGGAGTTTTTCTGATAATCCAGGATAAATCTTTTTATTCTGACTTGTATAAAATTTAACTTTAGCATAAATAGACTCATGAGAAGAGAGTCATAAGGCATGAAAGATGTAAAAGCAATATTATTATCAGTTCTAGGAACTGGACTAGACGTGGAGAATTAAGAAAAGTGAGTAGTCAAGGATGGCTCCCAGTTCTGTGGCTTCACAATATAGTGATTGATTGACTTTCTTTGAAATAAAGTACACCAAGGAAATTCAAGATTTATACATGTTGAGTACCTCCTTTTCATTTTTTAAGTGTATATACCGAGTAGGCATTGTAGAATGTGTGTAATTAAATGAAGGTAAGCTGCTTTTTTCTTCATCCTAGCTGTATTCACCAAGATTCACGTTTTTATTTCATCCTTGAGAATACTGCCAAACTATATTTTCTACCCTTCTGTGGTTAAAATAAGCATGTTTTGCTACTTCTCAAACTACTCCCCCTCCTGTCAAAAAAGGACTGGTCTTAGTGACGTGCTTGACAAATAGTGTCAGAAGTGAATCTGTGTAATTCTGAGACTGTATTAATTAGGTCCTTATAACTTCTACATTAGTATCTTGCAACAGTTTTCCTGGAAGTCAGCCACCATCTTCAGAGGAATCCCAAGAGGCACCATTGAAAGGACCAAATGGAGAAGGAATGGGGTCTCCATCCAACTGTGCTACTGACCTTCCAGGAGACTGCCAGGACCAATTTATCATCTATTGGTTGAGCTATTAGGGAGGGTGAGCCCCTATATCAGCTAATACTGTGTGGAACACAAATAGAGAGACACATAATCCCTGTCCAGATTTTTGACCCACAAAATTTCGAGTAAAACAAAATTACTTCTAGTTACTAATTTTGGGGTAGTTTGTTGCAAGCTACCGCCACAGTTAGGTATGAACTTGTGGCTAAGTTCTGGTCAATGGTGTAGACATGCTACTTCCATGATTGGATTATACAATGTAAATCCCTAACTATGACTATACTCACTTCTCCATACATTAGCTTAGTAGAGAGGATTCTAAGGAGGAACAAGTTAGAAGAAGCCTCAATTCTGTATAATTGCATTAAGCAATAGCCTCCCCCACACCATCAGCTAATCTATACTGCATTTTAATATTGTTGTTCAGTTGCTCAGTAGTGTTTGACTCTACAATCCCATGGACTGCAGCACACCAGGCCTCTCTGTCCCTCACCATCTCCCAAAGTTTGCCAAAGTTCATGTCAATTCCATCAGTGATGCTATCCAGCAATCTCATCCTCTGATCCCCTCTTTTCCTTCTGCCCTCAATCTTTCCCATCATTAGGGACTTTTCCAATGAGTCAGCTGTTACTATCAGATGACCAAAATACTGGAGCTTCAGCATCAGTCATTTCAATGAGTATTCAGGGTTGACTTCCCTTAAGATTAACTGGTTTGATCTCCTTGCTGTCCAAGGGACTCTCAGAAGTCTTCTCCAGTACCACAGTTCAAAGGCATCCATTCTTGGTGCTCTGCATTACTTACAGTCCAGCTCTCACTAATATATATGACCACTGAGAAGACCATAGCATTGACTATAAGGACCTTTGTTGGTAGAGTGATATCTCTGCTTTTCAACACACTGTCTAGGTTTGTCATCGCTTTCCTGCCAAGAAGTAATTGTCTTCTGATTTCACAGCTGCAGTCACTATCTGCAGTGATTTTAGAGCCCAAGAAGAGGAAATCTGTTACTACAGCCACCTTTTACCCTTCTATTTGTCATGAAGTAATGGGGTCAGATGACATGATCTTGGTTTTTTTAATATTTAGTTGTAAGCTGGCTCTTTCAATCTCCTCCTTCAGCCTCATCAAGATTCTCTTTAGTTCCTCTTTGATTTCTGCCATTAAAATGGTATCATCTGCCTAAATGAGGTTGCTGATGTTTCTCCTGTCTATCTTGATTCCAGCTTGTAAACCATCAAGTTTAATATGAGCAAAAAAACCTTTTATGTTATTATATTATTCAAGATATGAAATAAATTGTTTCAGCCCTAATCTTATTCTGAATAATATAGAAATTATATGGTACATGAAATTATCTCATAGAAAAGTAGAAGAAAGAAAGGAGAGTATTAAAGAAAAGAAAGAAACAATGGGAAAGAAAGAAAGAGGAAAAGAGGAAGCAAGAGTGACTGGGTTAACATTTAATTGCAGATAGCAAAGAAACAGAAAATCTGTTTATTTCATAGTCAAATATTCAGCAACAATGCTCCATGAGAACTTTTAGGGAATTAAAGAGTGAGATAATTGTGATAATTTCTTATTATGAGTCATATAAAATAAAGTATAATCAGAAACAGATCTGTTTAGACAAAAGTTGACTGGTTTGCAACCATTAATAGAAATGGAAAGCCATAGGATTTAAGTAAATGATGAAGAAAAATAATTATGTTAAGAATCATAAAATTATTTTTTTACTGAGGCCATGGAAGTTCCTGAAATCATCTAGAAATAGTATGATGAGAGAGTTTAAAAGACAATTTTAGTTAGGGAGGCAGAGATGGCTGAGAAAGCCCTAAAGTTTGATTCAGTAGCAATCATGTGTCCGGAACCCATAATCAATTATGGCTTGAGTTGGTTCATGTTGAGGACACAGCCTAAAATGAAAGTTTACTTCCTTTCAAATGAATGCCAGTCTTAGGAAAATGACTTTAGGGTTTTGAGGACAACATGCATTTATTTTCTGATGTGACTCATAAATGTGAGTCCTACGGAGAAAAAGAGATAGAAACTAAAGTGACTATCATCTACCTAATGGGGTAAGATAAGCTCTCCCTTCATGGATCACAGCTTTGTCATGGTCAAGGGGCTTGCATAACTCAATGAATGTATGGGCCTCACACCGCACAGGGCCACCAAAGACGGATGGGTTATAGTAAAGATATGACACCAGAAGATGAGCCCCCGAGGTTGGAAGATATCCAATTTGTTACTGGGGAAAAGCAGAGGAGAATTACACATAGCTCTACAAAGAATGAAGTGCTACAAATAGCACTGCAAAGTGGCTGGTTCAAAGCAGAAATGATGCTCAGTTGTGGATGTGTGGGGTGATGAAAGTAAAGTCCAATGCTGTAAAGAACAATATTACATAGGAAAATAAAATGTTAGGTCCAGAATCAAGGTAAATTGGATGTGGCCAAGTAGGAGGGGGCAAGAGTGAACACTGACATCTTAGGAATTAGTAAACAGATGAGAATGGACAAATTTAATGCATATGACCATTATATCTACTACTTTGGGCAAAAATCCCTTAGAATAAATAGAGTAGCCCTCATAGTCAACAAGAGTTTGAAATGCAGCACTTGAGTGCAGTTTCAAAAATGACAGAATTATCTCGGTTTGATTCCAAGGCAAATCACTCAACATCAGAATAATCTCAGTCTATGCCCCAACCATTGATGCTGAATAAACATCACTGCTTCTGTGAAGACTGGTTGCATGAAGATCAACAAAACCTTCTAGAACTAACACCAAAAATGATGTCCCTTTCATCATAGATGATTGGAATGCAAAGTTAAGAAGTCAAGAGAAACCTGGATTAACAGGAAAGTTTGGCCTAGTAGTACAAAATGGAGCAGGGCAATGATCAAGAGAGTGTTGTTCTGATCTTAGCAGACATGCTTTTCCAACAACCAGAGAGATGACTCTACATGGACATCACCAGATTGTTTATATTCTTTGCAGCCAAAGATGGAGAAAAGCACTATGCAGTCAACAAAAACAAGAACTGGAGCTGACTGTGGCTCAGATCATGAATCCCTTACTGCAAAATTCACGCTTAAATTGAAGCAAGGAGGGAAAACCAGTAGACCATTCTGGCATGACCTAAATCAAATCCCTCATGATTGTACACTGGAGGTGACAAATAGATTCAAGGGATGAGATCTGATAGACAGAGTGCCTGAAGAACAATGAATGGAATTTCCTAACATTATACAGGAAACAGTGACCAAAACCATTGCAAAGAAAAAGAAATGCAAGAAGCCAAAGTGGTTGTCTGAAGAGACTTTACAAATAGCTGCAGAAAAAAGAGAAACATAAAGCAAGAGAGAAAGATATACCAAACTGAATACAGAGTTTCAGAGAATAGCAAGGAGAGATAAGAAGGCCTTCTTAAATGAACAATACAAAGAAATAGAGGGGAAAAAATAGAACAGGAGAGACTAGAGATCTCTTCAAGAAATCAGAGGTGTCAAGGGAACATTTCATGCAAGGATGGGCATCATAAAAGACAAAAATGATAAGGTTCTAAACGACCCAATCAAAAAATGGGCCAAAGAACTAAAAAGACATTTCTCCAAAGAAGACATATGGATGGCTAACACACACACGTAAAGATGCTCAACATCACTCATTATGAGAGAAACTCAAATCAAGATCACAATGAGATACCACTTCACACCAGTCAGAATGGCTGCAATCCAAAAGTCTGCAAGCAATAAATGCTGGAGAGGGTGTGGAAAAAAGGGAACCCTCTTACACTGTTGGTGGGAATGCAAACTAGTACAGCCACTACAGAGAACAGTGTGGAGATTCCTTTAAAAATTGCAAATAGAAGTGCCTTATGACCCAGCAATCCCACTGCTGGGCATACACACTGAGGAAATCAGAATAGAAAGAGACACATGTACCCCAATGTTCATCGCAGCACTGTTTATAATAGCCAGGACATGGAAGCAACCTAGATGTCCATCAGCAGATGAATGGATAAGAAAGCAGTGGTACATATACACAATGGAGTATTACTCAGCCATTAAAAAAAATCCATTTGAATCAGTTCTAATGAGGTGGATGAAACTGGAGCCGAATATACAGAGTGAAGTAAGCCAGAAAAAAAAAAAAAAACCCATACAGTATACTAACACATATATATGGAGTTTAGAAAGATGGTAATGATGACCCTGTATGCGAGACAGCAAAAGAGACACAGATGTGTAGAGCAGAGTTTTGGACTCTGAGGGAGAGGGAGAGGGTGGGATGATTTGGGAGAATGGCATTGAAACATGTATACTGTCATGTAAGAAATGAATTGCCAGTCTATGTTTGATGCAGGATACAGGATGCTTGGGGCCGGTGCATGGGGATGATCCAGAGAGCTGATATGGGGTGGGAGGTGGGAGGGCGGTTCATGTTTGGGAACTCATGTACACCCATGGCTGATTCATGTCAATGTATGGCAAAACCAATACAGTACTGTAAAGTAAAATAAAGTAAAAATAAAAATTTAATTTAAAAAAATTAAAAAAAAAATGATAAGGTTCTAAGAGAAGCAGAAGAGATAAAAAGAAAAGGTGGCAAGAATACACAGAACTATACAAAAATGTCTTAATGACTGGGGTGACCACAATGGTGTGGTCAGTCATCTAGAGTCAGACATCCTGGAATATGAAGTCACCTGGGCCTTAGGAAACATTATTATGAACAAAGCTAGTGAAGGTGATGGAATTCCAGCTGAGCTATTTCAAATCCTAAGAGATGATGCTGTGAAAGTGTTGCACTCAGTATGCTAACAAATTTGGAAAATGCAGAAGCGGCCTTAGGACTGGAAAAGGATAGTTTTCATTTCAATCCCAAATACCAGAATACCAAAAAAATGTTCAAACTACCATACAATTGTGTTCATTTCATGTGCTAGCAAGGTTATGCTCAAAATCCTTCAAGCTAGGCTTCAACAGTATGTGAACCAAGAACTTCCAGATGTACAAGCTGAGTTTTGAAGAGGCAGAGGAACCAGAGATCAAATTGTCAACATTTGCAGTATCATGGAAAAAGCAAGGGAGTTCCAGAAAAATATCCACTTAGGTCTCACTGACTAAACTAAAGCCTTTGACTGTGTGGATTACAACAAACTATGGAAAACTCTAAAGAGATGGGAATACCAGACCACCCAACCTGTCTCATGAGAAGCCTGTTAAGCAGGTTAAGAAGCAACAGTTAAAACCAGATATGGAACAAATGACTGGTTCAAAATTGGTAAAGGAATATGGAAAGGCTGTATTTTGTCACTTTGCTTATTTAACTTCTATGCAGAGTACATCATGCAAAATCCTGGCTGTATGAATCACAAACTGGAATCAAGATTGCAGGGAGAAATACCAACAATCTCAGATATGGAGATGATACCACTCTAATGGCAGAAGTGAAGAGGAACTAAAGAGCCTCTTGATGTTGGTGAATGATGAGAGTGAAAAAGTTGGCTTGAAATTCAACATTCAGAAAACTATGACTGGCCACTTTGAGGGTCGGCCTGTCCTTGTGTTTTGGGAGCCAGCTGCTTGCTGCCTGCTGCCTGCTTCCTGCTTGATCTGTAACTAGTTTGTCATTACAAAAGCAGCCTGCTGCCTGCTTAATAAAATATTGCCTGTTTGAGCTACAAAAAATACAAAATAAAAAATTAAGATCATGGTATCCAGTTCCATCACTTCATGCAAATAGAAGGGGAAAATGTAGAAAACAGTGGCAGAGTTTATTTTCTTGGGCTCCAAAATTACTTCAGATGGTGACTGTAGCCATGAAATTAAAAGCAATTTACTCCTTGAAAGAAATACTATGACAAACCTAGATAGCATATTAAAAAGCAGAGACATCACTTTGCTGACAAACATCCATGTAGTCAAAACTATGATTTTTTCAGCAGTCCTGTATGGATGTGAGAGTTGGATCATAATGAAGGCTGAGTGCTGAAGAACTGATGCTTTCAAACTGTGGTACTGGAGAAGACTCAAGAGAGACCCTTGGACAGCAAAGTGATCAAACAGGACAATCCGAAGGGAAATCAACCTTGAATATTCATTGGAAGGACTGATGCTGAAGCTGAAGCTCCTATACTTTGGCCACCTGATGTAAAGAATTGACTCATTGGAAAAGACCCTGATGCTGGGAAATATTAAAGGCTAAAGGCAAAGGGGATGGCAGAGAATACGATGGTAAGATAGCATCACTGACTCAATGGACATGAATTTGAGCAAACTCCAGGAGATAGTGGAGGATAGAAGAGCATGGCGTGCTTCAGTCCATGATTTAGAGACTGAACAAGAACAAAAACAAAGACATGCTCTCCTTCAAGTTCCAAACGAGGAAGTATAACAGAGATCTTGGAAAATAAGGACTTATAGCCTTTTTGATGAAATAAAGAGTAACTTGAGCTCAATGAAGTTGCAGCATTATTTCGTCATCATAAGTGTTTGCAGCATTAGGAGAATTTTGAAACTAATTCAATACAGATGCAGTGTTGCCTAATATCAACAGAATGAAAAGGTCTTGAGAAGTACCACTCTTAAATGATTCTAAGGACATAGTTGGTATGGAACTTCTTTTAGTCTTTTCTGGCCAGAATCCTAGACCATTCGGTGTAGAAACAAAAGTTATCTTTTCCTTTAGGAACAGACTTTTTCTCCCTCGCTCATCCTTCCTTGAGTGACAGGTATTCAAGGAACACTGTTTTCCATCAGAAATTGTGGCAGGATAAACAGAATATCTTTCCCTGAGAGACAACTGTTGATCCAGAACAAATATCGGAACTATTTTATGTTCTGAGAAAGATAATTTATTTCCTTCTAGTGATACCACCAGCACTCCCTAAGAGCTTTCTTTCTATACAAACATGCTTTAAATATTCTCTTCTATAGAACTAATCATTAACTGAAACAGTACGTAAGATTTCCCCATTTATCGATTGACTGTTGTCTCTTCTTGCTAGAATTTAAGCTCTTTTTTTTTTTTTAATGTTACACTTGATACTCCCTAAGAGCATTTCCTACTCTACAGATTATTTGATAATGTGCCATATTTATCATCATATGGGATGTTACACATTATACACAAGCATTTATTTAGTGTTTGTCTTACTTCCCTGGGAACTTCAGCTCCTTTTGGTCATGAATTTGTACCTTTCTGTTTTCTGCCTAATCCTCAGTGCCTAATCAGCTGCCAATTTGCATTACCCAGGGGTCAATGTTTCCTTCTTATGCCCTGCCTGAAAATGTATGGCATGGAACGATTGCTCATCTTGGTTACCAGGTACAGAAAAGCTATCTGAAAATAAAGCCAACACATTTGTTGTAAAACTGAGTTCTGAGAGACAGAATGAATGAGAGAGATTTCCAGAAAAACATTGGAGAGAACAGAACCACTTCAACTTCATGCTGTCCAATTCAGGATGAAAGTACAATTGCAATTTTGGGCTAAAGAAAGTTGGTCATGAGTTTTCCTCTTTTGCACATGAAGAAATCACAATCAGTAGAAAAATTATGAAGCACTGGAGGTATTGTTTGGCTTCCCTTGTGGTTCAGAGGATAAAGTATCTGTCTGCAATGCAGGACACCCGGGTTCAATCCCTGGGTTGGGAAAATCCCCTGGAGAAGGAAATGGCAACCCACTCCAGTATTCTTGCCTGGAGAATCCCATGGACAGAGGAGCCTGGCAGGCTACAATCCATAGGGTTACAAAGAGTCGGACACGACTGAGTGACTTCACACACACACACACACACACAGAGGCATGCAGGATTGATTGAGTCAAGGTGGGACAACAATATAGGGGCTATAATTCATTCCTTAGCTTGGAATCTGTCAATCTGTATTTTGGGATGGCACACACCTTGTTAAGAGGGGTACTTTATATTTAGGGACTAAAACAATGAGCACATTGACACTGAAAAATTTTAAGGATGCTAGATTTTGTTGGCTCCCTCTTGTGGCCATCCAACAGATATGTTGTATTAATTAAGTCTCAATCCAAAAAGTACAGCCTTCCTAGGCTATGCCCATTAAATTCAATAAATATATAGTATACTTGGCAGGAGTCATCAGACAGTCATGAACTTTGAGAGTATATAATAGCCATATTCTTTGCTCAAATACAATCTGAGCATAAGCAGGGAGGCAGGAGATCTAGCTGGACAAGAAATTAGACACTTCGGTACAGTTCAGTTGCTCAGTTGTGTCTGACTCTTTGCGACCCCATGAACTGCAGCACGCCAGGCCTCTCTGTCTATCACCATCTCCCGGAGTCCACCCAAACCCATTTCCATTGAGTTGGTGATGCCATCCAACCATCTCATCCCGTCATCCCCTTCTCCTCCTGCCCTCAATCTTTCCCAGCATCAGAGTCTTTTCAAATGAGTCAGCTCTTCGCATCAGGTGGCCAAAGTATTGGAGTTTCAGTTTCAAAATCAGTCCTACCAATGAACACCCAGGACTGATCTCCTTTAGGATGGACTGGTTGGATCTCCTTGCAGTCCAAAGGACTCTCAAGAGTCTTCTCCAACAGCATAGTTCAAAAACATCAATTCTTCGGTGCTCAGCCTTCTTTAGAGTCCAACTCTCACATCCATACATGACCACTGGGAAAACCATAGCCTTGACTAGATGGACCTTTGTTGGCAAAGTAGTCTCTGCTTTTTAATATGCTTTTTAGGTTGCTCATAACTTTCCTTCCAAGGATTAAGCGTCTTTTAATTTCATGGCTTCAATCACCATCTGCGGTGATTTTGGAGTCCAAAAAAGTAAAGTCAGCCACTGTTTCCAATGTTTCCCCATCTATTTCCCATGAAGTGATGGGACCAGATATGCCATGATCTTCAATTTCTGAATGTTGAGCTTTAGGCCAACTTTTTCACTCTCCTCTTTCACTTTCATTAAGAGGCTCTTTAGTTCTTCTTCGATTTCTGCCATAAAGGTGGTGTCATCTGCATATCTGAGGTTATTGATATTTCTCCCAGCAATCTTGATTCCAGTTTGTGCTTCCTCCAGCCCAGCATTTCTCATGATGTACTCTGCATATAAGTTAAAAAAGCAGGGTGACAATATACAGCCTTGACGTACTTCTTTTCCTATTTGGAACCAGTCTGTTGTTCCAGGTCCAGTTTAGACACTTACCTCTGTCAAAATTGATTAGCAACCCCTAGGGAACTAGCCTGGGGCAGTAGGATGCTCCACACCATCATCATAAATCTCCCTCTGGCCCTGAAGCCTGCTACCCAGACACAGACATCAAGTGCAAGGCCTAATTTTAAGAGGCATGATATGAAAATATGTATTTAGTGTTCCTAACTCAAAGAAATGCTAGTTAACCACAGCTTAACTTGAAGATGCTATACACCTAAACTGATAAATTAAGGTCAACCTTTGAAAGTATTTGAGGCAGTTCACAGGTTAAAGAAAATCCTCTTCAAGAGTCATCATACAAATTGACATTGGCAAAAATAATCTCCCAGAAACAAAGCTGAGAGCAGACAGATTGCCTTACTGACTCATTGCACTGTCACACTTAGGATTTCCTGATTTTTTTTTTTACAAATTTGACTTTTTTATTTCGTTTTTTTGAAAATGGGGTTTATTTCTCCATCTTTGAAAATGATTTGGGTAATTTTCAAATAATTATACCTCTTATACAGTTATAGGATGTTGCTGATGTCATATAATTTACCACTTTGAGTAAGTAGCAGAATAACAAGGAAGTATATCCAGAGCTGATAACTAGGAATGCACAACATTCAGAAATCCTGTGATTGGAGCTTGATATAGTGATTAGACTGGTTTTGGGTTGTCCCCCATGATATAATAAAAGAACATATTTGGTTTCATCTGGGATAGTGATACTTTGCTAAGTAGAATTTTAAAGCATTACAATAAAGTTATGGATAAATATTTAGCATTCAAGAGGCTGAATATATTTTAGAACTATTCTCTTAACTGGTAAGAGTTAAAACTCTCTTTCCTTTCTATCTACTGAGGTCTCTCTTAACCTTATTTTTATTTTTAAAAATTTTTACTTTTTTTTCTTTTCTTAATTTTTTAAAATAATTAAGTGCCAGAAATTATAGGACCTCATAAGCTTGGAGTACTAGTAGCCCTCTTCCTATCAAGAAGAATATCCTGAGGATAAAGATAACACACAAGAAAGGAAAAACTAAAAGATGGACAAAAATGTATAGAACAGTCTTTTGGACTCTGTGGGAGAGGGAGAGGGTGGGATGATTTGAGAGAATGGCATTGAAACATGTATAATATCATATATGAAATGAATCGCCTGTCCAGGTTTGATGTATGATACTGGATGCTTGGGGCTGGTGCACTGGGATGACCCAGAGGGATGGGAGCGGGTGGGAGGAGGGAGACGGTTCAGGATGGGGAACACGTGTATAGCTGTGGTGGATTCATGTCAATGTATGGCAAAACCAATACAATATTGTAAAGTAATTAACTTCCAATTAAAATAAATAAATTTATATTAAAAAATAAAAAAATAAAAATATACAGCAGAAGAAAAAAAAAAAAAGAAATGGAGTCTAAATGACAATATCCTGATGGCATTCAGCTATCGAGATCCAACTGAATCTGTTACTGGTGTCACAGTCAGGCTTTTCTTTGACATAAGCCAATTTATCCCTTTTCTCTTTGCATGAACTAGCTTAAACTAGAGTCTCTAAACAATTAATATAGTTTGTAAGCCAGTGATACTCGAGTCTCAGTATTGCTGTTATTTTATTTTTACCTACATACTGTTGTGGTCTGGGAATACTTGCTAACATTGGAAATAGGAAGAAACAGAGAAGCTTACACCAAAAGGGAAGAGTTGTCCATGTTTTTAAATGTTGCAGAGGCTCTAATAGGATTAAAAAAACATATAAAATTAGGATTTCTTAATAATGAGCTTGTTGAGAAGACAGTTTTCATGGAATTAGCATATGAACCATGCTAGCTATATCTAAATTAAGCTATACACTTATTTGACACATACTCAATAAATTTTCAGAATTGCAAACTGAAGGGTCAGTGAATTTAATTCATTTCATCTATACTGTTTCACCACCTATTTTTCAGGCTGAAAATGATCAGTCAACAGCTAATATAAAGCTCTTAATTAAAAAAATGAATTTGGAATTTGTGAAGAACATCAAAAAATTTAGTGTGGATATATCTAGTGAGAAAGAAGGACAATTGTAGGAATAAAATGGAAAAATGGCATGATTTGATTACACAATGTCTTGTAGACCATTAGGCAAAGGTGGGGGTTGACTTTGAGAATAATGTGCATCTGTTGAAATATCATGTTTTCTTTAATTCTTTCATTCTTAGTATTTACAGAGATGTCTCCTAAGGGCTAAGCAAATTGCCAGTCATAAGGTATAAATTAAATAGCAATTGTGTGATATGGCTTTATATATTTATTGTATTTCTGTATGCTTAAAATTAAGAAACTATTGATTTATGGATGTGTTTTAAGTAAGATTAGATTACTTACTTACTAGCATGTGTCTATATAGAAATGTCTTGGAGATAGACAAGAAAGTAAAATACTTATGTTTCATTCTTTGTACTTATGAATAATTACATGTTAAAATCTTTTCAATATTGTATTAAAATGAATTCAGATATCTGAACTGTAGCCTATCAATTAATAAGCATATAATATTTGTTGCAGGAGTCTATTAATCACAAGAGGAATTGAATGTATTACTTAGAAGTTACCTAAGTTTTCATCTTTTATATTTATACTATGAGTTGAAAGATTAAATTTTCATAAATATCAAATTGAATGTGTAGTTTTCCAGTTCACATTTCAGGGTAGATATAGGTTTACTGACATTTCCTTAAATTGCAGCAATGGAGAGATGACCAGTATTTTATTACTGACAAATAATGATTGATATATGAAAAGTAATGTGATGTGAAAATTTTCTTTTCACATTTTACCTAAAAAGGTATTTCAGAATTATAAGCAAATATGGAAATTTAATTTCTGATGCTCAATATGCTTTCTCTGAAACATTTTTTCCCTTATCAGTCCTGAAAAGGTAATCTTCTACTGTTTACCTTTTTCCAACTTTTCCACAAATCAGCAAAGGAAATAAAATATTGGATATGAAATGACTCTAGTTGATTTGTAATACTGGAAAAAAATTAATGAACTAATTTTAAGGGTTACAATTTTCCATATTAGTTTTTGATAGATGAGGTCCTCTGTAAGCTTTCCAAAACATATGTGCCAATCAAATTCATTCCTGACCTACAACACATTTTGCCAGGACCCAGACTGTCAATCGTAGTAAATGGCTACAAATAAAATGTTGTCTCTTCCCTGTATCATAATTATTTTGAGTGTTGTCTTATATGTTATGCTTTATATTTATTGCTAGCTATTTAAAATAAGTGAATATAACAGGCACTTGAAAAGTGAACACTACCAATATAAATTTATATTTTCTCTGTACAAAGATGAAATTGTTAAAATATTAATTTTTTATCAAATGCCTGCTCCAGAATTTTTTTTTTTTCAGAAAAGCAATTAAATTCTATAATAGCCAAGGTTTTAGTGGATTAGACGAAACAGGTCAAAATGTCATGGCTACCTGCTAGTCCACTATTTATGAAATGCTATTTTCACTCTCATAGAGGCTTCCTGGTTCTGTCACTATGTAAAGTATGGCTAACAGTATTTGGAAAGTTTATTTTCCTGAAGATTAATTTGCTATTAGTTGAGTCTTGATGAGAGAATAAATTGATGTTATATTATATGACAGGAAGAAAGTGACTGGTCATTTTTATGGATTACTTAATAATCATTGCTAAATAGAAAACAAATACAGATGATAAAAATTGTAATTTGTGCCTACACATGACATACAAATGTTCCTTGAGGTAATCTTATGAATCTCTTGTGAAACACATTAATCATATTTTTCTATTGCTCATTTGTAAGAGTCTCCAATGTGATGTAAAAAATAAAATGTGGCTTGTGGTGCTCTTGAGCCAAGAAGAATTAATATTTTATTCTTACTCCTTTATGAGAAAAGAAAATAATTAAACAATATTTCCTCTGCAAAATTATAATAGTTCTGTGTGATATGAAGCACATTAGATTGAAATGATATTTCTACATTAAATGGATGTCCAAAAAGTCAAACAAAAATACACAGTATTTTATCAAAAGCAATTAATCTTTCTTCATCCAGAGTATGACATTTCACTATGTAATTGCACAGGAAATTAAAACTCTTTTCATATATTTAATAATGGATGAGATACGGGTTTCAAGATAATTGTTTTTATTGAGCTTTGTCATTCTAAAGCATGATATGCAAGCTGGGACTTGTAACTTGCACCTCTGTCAGTGCCAGGATGAATTAGAGGAAAACAATAAGGGGCTCCATTTGGAGCCCGCCAGGACACAAGCAGGTGCTAAAAATTCAGGCAAATGTCTAACATTTTTATTTTTACTTTCAAATCAATTTCTCTGCTTGGCATACTGCATTATTCTGCTCTAACACCACACATAACAAGGTTCCACACTGACGTTCCTTCATAAACATGTATATCATGTATGATGGCTATCACTTTTTACAAACAAATCTCTGCACTATTTGGGTGTTCAAATGTATATAAAATTGTGGATTTCAATGTTGACATGATGAAATATAAAGCAATGTTAGAATACCATCAAATACTAAAATGGTGCTTTTATAAATGAGTACAAGTGCCAAAGAATAGCTAAAGGCTAAATTTGATAGATAGATAAATTGATAGATGATAGACAGAGAGTAGATAGATTCATGTCATATATGTGCATGTATATATGATTTGAAAAAAACACAGAATCTGTATTTCTTATTCATTTTGGAATAAACATCTGTTTCTCATCCTAAGTACTTTTTATTTATAAGTCTGTTATAAGGGAAGAAGTATTTATGAACTGATACTCAGAAAAAGAATTCCATTTTCATCTTCAGAAAAATATAACTTAGCAAAATGGTGAGAGAGAAGATAGCAACATTCAGTTTCAAAGCTGAATACTCAGCTAAAACTTACATATTCTCTTAATAAGGAAATAAAGATTGCCAGTGTTTAAAATCAATCTTAAAATCTTATATTCCAACTGTAACAGTTTTTTTCATAAGTTGAAGCTGTTCAATTAATATTTCTGAATTGAATTAAAGTCATAATTTTCTCTTAGAACACTGGTTTGTATATTTTCTACTAAACATATTGGAATACATACTTAATTGGAAACTTCTCAGGTGCATGTTGGAAGCTGATAAAAGAAGTTTTCTCTGGAGTATACCTGGGAAGAAAATTCATTTGTTTATGCTCTCATGTTGCCCATTCATGAGATATTAATTTTAATATTAATTTTTCTGTCCCCAATCAATGACACAGCTTCATTCTATGATATGTTTTTTAAAATTCTCAATATTTCTATATGTGAATGGTGTTTAGAAAATGCATTGTGGAGAAACTCCTGTAACTACTAATTCCAACAGATGGATGGAAAGAATCTCAAGAGAGAAAAGAAGAGAAAGCTGTAGAAGGAGGATAAAATAATAAGATGGAGGAGACTAAAGAAATTAAATGCAAGAAGAAAGAAGAGAAGGAAGAGGAGGAGAAGAAAAACAAGACAGAAAACTAATGTAAACAAGGAAAAGAAAGAGAAGAGGAATAGGGGAAGGTTTCAAAGATTGATGAAAGTCAGTCATTTTTAAAATGATTTGTATTTAAATATTGATTCAGAAGACAAACAGAAAGCAGTTGAGAAGATACCATGACCTACTTAAAATTCCCTTGTTAGTAAAATAATTTATATAGGAAGAAGCAATACAACATTAACACTGAGTCCACAGATTTTGTAGTTTTAATTCTATGGACTGGGCAAGACTTTAATTTCTCTGTCTTAATAATTGGGATAATAACACATGCACTGCATTACAGTAAAAAGAAAATTACAAAATTTACCATTTAGTACAGCAATCAGTACACAATAAGTGTGGGTTTTTTAGATAAGAAGAAGAAAAAAACAATAAGAAAATATCAATAATTGTATGTGTTTTAAAATGAGGTATTATATAGAAAGGAAAAAAAAAAGCAACTGGAAGTTGAAAAAGTAATTTTAACACCTACTCTGGTACAACCTCAATGTTTTCCTTTAAGCTCTTTACTGAATCTTTGAGAAATTGATTTCTATATGTGGAAATAGATGGGATGTTTTTATAATCTAAAATCATTATTTTAATTCTTATCTCATAATTAAATATGCATATTTACCAACAATGTAAAAATATATGTTTGTATTATTATCTTTAATTTAAAATTAATATAATTATTATCTATTTTATAGTCTGTGAGTTTTGTCATTCTCAATTTATACTATTATTCCATAATTACATTGAATTAAATGAACTCCAAAGCCACATGTGATATTAAAATTTGTTTTTAATTTATTGTGTAATTTGGGACATATTAACACTATGTATCTCAATTTTTTTTTTTTCTAAAATGATGATACAGTAGTACCTTCCTCAGAATATCAAAATCATATGCATTGGAATTAGAACAGTGTTAGACAAGGAGATCCAACCAGTCCATTCTAAAGGAGATCAGCCCTGGGTGTTCTTTGGAAGGAATGATGCTGAAGCTGAAGCTCCAGTACTTTGGCCACCTCATGCGAAGAGTTGACTCATTGGAAAAGACTCTGATGCTGGGAGGGATTGGGGCAGGAGGAGAAGGGAACGACAGAGGATGAGATGGCTGGATGGCATCACCGACTCGATGGACATGAGTTTGAGTGAAATCTGGGAGATGATGATGGACAGGGAGGCCTGGCGTGCTGCGATTCATGGGGTTACAAAGAGTCGGACATGACTGAGTGACTGAACTGAACTAACTGAACTGAGAGTATAGTAACCACTTGGTAAATATCTGATTTTATATTTGGTTGTTTTTTGTTGCTGCTGACATATGTATTTGTGTTGTTGGAGGAGGGTGTTTGTTATGACCTGTGCATTCTCTTGGCAAAACTCTATTAGCCTTTGCCCTTCTTCATTCTGTACTCCAAGGCCAAATTTGCCTGTTACTCCAGGTATTTCTTGACTTCCTACTTCTGCATTCCAGTCCCCTATAATGAAAAAGACATTGTTTTTTGGATGCTAGTTCTAGGTCTTGTAGGTCTTCATAGAGCAGTTCAACTTCAGCTTCTTCAGCATTACTGGTCAGAGCATAGACTTGAATGACTATAATATGAATGGTTTGTCTTGGAAACAAACAGAGATCATTCTGTTATTTTTGAGATTGCATCCAAATACTGCATTTCAGATTTTTTTGTTGACTCTGATGGCTACTCCATTTCTTCTAAGGGATTCCTGCCCACAATAGTAGATATAATGGTCATCTGAGTTAAATTCACCCATTCCAGTCCATTTTAGTTGGCTGATTCCTAAAATGTCAATGTTCACTCTTGCCATGTCCTGTTTGACCACTTCTAATTTGCCTTGATTCATGGACCTAACATTCCAGATTCCTATGCAATATTGCTCTTTACAACATTGGACTTTATTTAAATCACCAGCCACATCCACAACTGGGTGTTGTTTTTGCTTTGGCTCCTTTCTCCTGGGTCCAGGTGCACACAAGGTTTTGTTTGTGCCCTCCAGGAGTCTGTTTCCCAATCCTGTGTAAGTTCTGGTGGCTCTATGATGGGGTTAATGGTGACCTCCTCCAAGAGGACTTATGCCATACCGAGGTCTATTGCACCCAGACTCTATGCCCCTGCAGCAGTCCACTGCTGACCCATACCTCCACAAGAGAACTCAACACAGTTCTGTCTCAGTCCCTGTGGGGTCTCTGGGTCCCAGTGCATATAAGGTATGTTTGAGCCATCTGAGCATCTCTGGCAGATATGAGGTTTGATTCTAAATGCACTTTCAACACTACTACTGTCTTGCTGGGGCTTCTCCTTTGCCCTTGGACATGGGGTATCTCCTCATATGGACATCATCAGATGGTCAATACTGAAATCAGATTGACTATATTCTTTGCAGTCAAAGATGGAGAAGCTCTATACAGTCAGCAAAAATAAGACCAGAAGCTGAACTATGGCTCAGATCATGAACTCCTTATTGCCAAAAACAGACTTAATTGAAGAAAGTAGGGAAAACCACTTGACCATTCAGGTATGATCTAAATCAAATCCCTTATGATTATACAGTGGAAGTGAGAAATAGTTTCAGTGGATTAGATCTGATAGAGTGCCTGAAGATCAATGGACAGAGGTTCATGACATTGTACAGGAGGCAGTGATCAGGACCATCCCCAAGAAAAAGAAATGCAAAAAGGCAAAAAGGTTTTCTCAGGAGGCCTTACAAATAGCTGTGAAAAGAAGAGAAGCAAAAAGCAAAGGAGAAAAGGAAAAACATATCCATTTGAACGCAGAGTTCCAAAGAATAGCAAGGAGAGAAAGCCTTCCTCGATGATCAATACAAAGAAATAGAGGGAAACAATCAATGGGAGAGACGAGATCTCTTCAAGAAAATTAGAGATACCAAGGGAATATTTCATGCAAAGATGGGCACAATAAAGGACAGAAATGATATGGACATAACAGAAGCGGAAGATATTAAGAAAAGGTAGCAAGAATACACAGAAGAATTATACAAAAAAGATCCACATGACCCAGATAACCATAATGGTGTGATCACTCACCTAGAGCCAGACAGCCTGGAATGTGAAGTCAAGTAGGCCTTGGAAGCATCACTATCAACAAAGCTAGTGGAGGTGATGGAATTCCAGCAGAGCTATTTCAAATCCTAAAAGATGATGCTGTGAAAGTGCTGCACTCAATATGCCAGCAAATTTGGAAAACTCAGCAGTGGCCACAAGACTGGGAAAAGTCAGTTTTCATTCCAATTCCAAAGAAATGTAATGCCAAAGAATGCTCAAATACCCCACAATTGCACTCATCTCAGATGCTAACAAAGTAATGCTCAAAATTCTCCCAGCCAAGCTTCAACAGTATGTGAACTGTGAACTTCCAGATGTTCAAGCTGGATTTAGAAAAGGCAGAGGAACCAGAGATCAAATTTCCAACATCCACTGGCTCATGAAAAAAGAAAGAGAGTTAAAGAAAAACATCTACTTCTGCTTTATTGACTATGCCAAAGCCTTGACTGTGTGGATCACAACAAACTGGAAAATTCTTCAAGATATGGCTATACTAGACCACCTAACTAGGCTCCAGAGCAATCTGTATGCAGGTCAGGAAGCAACAGATAGAACTAGACATGGAACAACAGATATGGTTGTATATTGTCACCCTACTTATTTAACTTATATGCAGAGTACATAATGAGAAACGCTGGGCTGGATGAAGCACAAGCTGGAATCAAGATTGCTGGGAGAAATATTAATAACCACAGATATGCAGATGACACCACCCTTTTCACAGACAGCAAAGAACTAAAGAGCCTCTTGATGAATGTGAAACAGAAGAGTGAAAAAGCTGGCTTAAAACTCCACATTCAGAAAACTAAGATCATGACACCTGGTCCCATCACTTCATGGCAAATAAATGGGGAAACAGTGAAAACAATGATAAACATTATCTTTTGGGGCTCCAAAATCACTTCATATTGTGACTGCAGCCATGAAATTAAAAGACACCTGCTCCTTGAAGAAAAATTATGACCAACCTAGACAACATATTCAAAAGCAGAGACATTACTTTTTCAACAAAATGTTCCATCTAGTCAAAGCTATGGTTTGTCCTGTAGTCACATATATAGTCACATATATATGTGAGAGTTGGACTATAAAGAAAGCTGAGCATCAAAGAACTGATCTTTTGAATTGTGGTGTTGGAGAAGACTCTTGAGAGTCCCTTGGATTGAAAGGAGATCCAATCAGTCCATCTTAAAGGAAATCAGTCTCGGATACTCATTGGAAGGACTGATGCTGAAGCTGAAACCCCAATACTTTGGTCACCTGATGCAAAGAACTGACTCATTTGAAAAAACACTGATGCTGGGAAAGATTGAAGATGGGAGGAGAGGGGAGGACAAAGGATGAGATTGTTGGATGGCATCACCGACTCAATGGACATGAGTTTCAGTAAAGTCCAGGAGGTAGTGATGGACAGGGAAACCTGGCCTGTTGCAGTCCATGGGGTTGCTAACAGCCATACAGGACTGAGCGACTGAACTGAACTTAACTGACATCTGTACTGCGGCTCACCAGTGAAGATGATGGAAACAGTTGAGTAGAGTTAGAGAAGCTGATGTTTTCAAATATTGCTTAAAATGTAAGCAAGCTTATTTTGTGAATCTGAGGTAGAGTTCAGAACAGTGAATGCCAAAGAAATAACTAATAAAAACACACGGACTTTGGAACCAGTCACATCTGGATTCTGATCCTGACTCTACCACTCCTAAACTTGTATTGGATTTTACTTAACTTTTCTGAACCTCATGTTTCACTGAAGTAAAAGGAGAATTATCTTATCTCATGGACATCTTAAAAATTAATGAATTATTTGATACCCAAGACATGTTGATATTAAAAAATATGACACATTTCTGGATAGAATATAAAATATAATTATTTTAAGGGCATACAATTTGAATTTAAGAGCAAGACTTATTCAGCTTACTATCACTATTTTGATGAAAACTACTGTTTCATTTGATAAAGTCATATTATTTATTTATTTATTTTTAATGTCCAAAGCTTATATGACACCCATATTCTTGGCTTTGCTGATGAAATGTGGATTTTTTCCAGCAGGCTCCATTATTTCATAAATAAGTCACAATATGTAGGAGAAGGTTACTGATATACACTAGCAGGATGTTTCTTTAATATAAAGACTTCATCAAAATTTCCCTTAATAAGTTTTATATAATACTAATTACAGAAAATAATGAGTAGATTTATAACTGTCAAGATATATTAATATTGGTATCAAAAATAAAATTTTAACTTTGTAGATACAGTACTTCTATCATTCTAATTTTATTTTTAAAGCAATTTGAAATCTATTTCTCATTTAACTGATTTAAAAAATAAATTAGTTTTAGTGTTATATTTTAAAATTTAGTCTGATAAATAATATTTTCTGTATTAGAAGATAAAGCATTTTCTTTAAATATGTTCATATTATCCTACAAAATTAAGAATTACAAATGTCAAAAGTATTTTGACTCAACATATATCTCAATAATACTCAACATTAATCATTGGAGCTTCTGCTAAATCGTTTTACCAGTTCAAAATTTGATGTGAGTATATTTTATTCACTAGTAGCTAATCATAAAATAAAGGAAATTACGGTCAAATTTGTTTAACAAGCAAAGTAATGATAGTTGGAAGAAATGCAAGCAGTTATCCTACACTTCTTTATTGACTGTATGATTTATGATTAAGTCATAAAATATAGATTTTAAAACAATTATGAAACTGAGCTTCTAACTGTAGAATCATTTCTGTGGCTCAAGTAGTCATCCAGCTGATAGTTCAGCCTTAAAATGTAAATGCTTGTACTAGTTAAATGATCCACAATACATAAATATTAAAAGTTGAAGCAATTTGCAAACCAAAATAAAAACTTACCCATATATGTGTGTACACAGGAGTATAATATTAGATGCATAAAACCCTACAAAATCTGGGTTATGATTTATTTTAAATTTACATGAAGAAACATATTTGATCATAAATTTAGCATACTACCAAACATTCATATATCCTAAAGGATCAGTGAGCAGTAAAATAATGCCATATCAATGTTTTCTAAAAGGTTTTATAAAAATATTTCCCCTTAGGAAAAAGAGTTTGATCCTAAATCTTAATAGAAATATAGAAACTGAAATTATAAATTTTATTGCTAAGTATTCTTAAAACTTATGCATACCTTAGTTATATAAGGTATATCATTTTTATTAATGAAATGGATTTTTAAAACTACTGATATAATTTTGTAGTAATTTTAGAAATATATGTTATTTAAGTGGCTTTATTTTACTTATTTCTAAAGTAAGATGACCCTGCAATCACATATGTCATTACAACTCATAAGAAGATACATTTCAGCTTTATAGCAAGAAATTTGAGAGAATTCAGATTTATTTTGCTGTTCAGGACAGTGAGAGGTTTGGGCTAAGTAAAATCAAATTTAAATAAATATTTCTTCATATTCACTGAAACTACAAGAAATATGTCTGTGTTCAAAGTAAGTAAAAATAAATTTAAATATAAATATAAAAGTCTTCCTAGATTCTAATAAATTTGACAAAAAAATAAAAATATGTTTAAGGTACTAACAGTTGTGCTACAGAATGCAAAGTATTTCACCAACATCATGAAAGTGTAGGGCAGGAAACAGTTATAAAATATAATAGAGAAACAAGTGGAAGTTTATTGTTAAATAATACAAAGCCATAATTCCTAGGTGCCAGACCTATGCTTAACCTAATTATTTATTTATTTAACTTTGATAGTTTTCATTTAATAGAAGATTCATTTCTTAATAAGAAGACAGAGATTTCAGGTATTTGGAAATCAAAACAATTTTAACTCTGAAGAGGCAGAGAGACAGAGAGATGGAACTTTGAGCAACATGGGAATTAACTACAGCATAACTGCAGTTTACACAGGGAACTATACAGGTAATTTGTTTTGCTTGATTAGCAATGACTATAAAGGTCCATCTTCTTCCCAATTTATTAGAGAATTAATCTAAGATCCAATAAAACTGTCTGTAGTCTTAGAGACACAGAAAGTTAACAAGTAAGATTTCCTAGGTACTGAAGTCTAGGTCAGGTAATATTTATTTGCCCACATTCACTAAGTCACTCCATTCGTGTCTGACTTTGCAACTATATAGACTTTAGCCCGAGTATGTATCAAAAAAAAAAAAAAAATCCTGGACTGTAAGATTGTTGAAATTCAAAGTACATGTGAAAATAAAAAAGTTAAAAGAAAGGGGGCTTGTTCTCTATCTACACCAGAACAACACACTAATGTTAAAAGGACAGAGGGCATTGGGAAGGTCATATGTGCTGTTTAAAATGGATAACTAACAAAGACCTATTGTATAGCACATGGAACTCTGCTCAGTGCAATGGGCCAGCCTGGATGGGAGGGCTCTTGGGGGAGAATTGATACGTGTATATGCATTTCTGAGTCCCTTTGGTGTTCACCTGAAACTACCATAATATTGTTAAGTGGCTATGTGTGTGTGTTAGTTATATCTGACCTTTTGTGACCCCCAATACAAAATATTTATGGTGTTAAAAAGAAAAAAAAAGGACAGAGGACATAGAGGGGGACTGCAGAAAGAGGAAATGTTGACTAAGGATATGATTGAGTTAAAGGTTCTAAGTGACCTTCCATTTTATGCAAGAGACAGAGATAGAACTATAATAGTCACATTTAAGATAAAATTAGAGTTATTTTGGTGATGTCTGGGATCTGGTGATAATAGATTATGCCATCTGCATGGAATGCATATTTTAAAATGAACAGCTCTAAAAAACTGGTGAAAGGGCAACAGAACACGACCATGACAGAAACTAAAGGGAAGTGAGCCACCAAAGTACACACTGACTGGCAAGTTTTTGTGAGAGGAGTGGAAAATGAAATATATGATCGGTGCATATGTAGTGATACTAAGAACTTGTAAGAAATTATATTCATAACTCAAACATTCAATCAGAAAAATCAAGAAACGTGTAACAGAATATGATATTGTATTTAATTAAAATTTGCTTCCCTTGTAGCTCAGTCGGTAAAGAATCTGCATGTAGTGTAGGAGACCCGGGTTAGATCCCTTCATTGGGAAGATCCCCTGGAGAAGGAAATGGCAACCCATTCCAGTATCCTTGCCTGGAAAATCTCATGGACAGAGGAGCCTGGTGGGCTGCAGTCCCTGGGGTCACAAAGAGTCAAGCACAACTGAGCAACTAACACTTATGATATTTATAATTACTGTGCTAATGTTGCTGTTTGAGTGTCAAGCAGATTAACTGGTGCATAGCAGTTTCTAAGAATATATTGATATCTGCCTTTTCTTCTTGGCCAACATCATCTTTACTTATACACTGAACTATATTTGAGCATTTTATAGAATTTTATATTCATTGCAGATAGATTACTATTCTCTTCAACAAGCTAGATAATTCAACTATTACAGAATAACACAATTAAATATCTGATTTTAAGGAAGTTTTTGATTATCTAGATAATTTTCCAAGATTTGCTCATTCAAATGGTTAATAGTCAAAGCATGGTGTCTGAATCAAGGTGCAAATCTAGAGTTATGTGGAAGGGAAAGGAAAACTAACATACTCTGACTGAAGAAAAAAGCCACTGTGGATATAGAGAACACAGGAGTATGGAGCCAAATAAAGTCATGGAGGTGAGCTGACTCCAATTCATTTATGGTTTTTTCAGGCCAAATTACAATTATATGTTTATACTTACCATGGAAAATCACTGATTGGTTTTAAGCAGAATAGTGCATGTGTTACTTATATTTTAAAAAGCATTCTGGCCACCTTAAGAAGAGTAAACTATAGGCGGCAGGAACGAAAGCACAGAGACTTGTTAGTCTGATATAATAGTTGATGTAAATTGTGCAGATAATTTGAGCAAGTAATGGTAATAGACAATGGACACATTTGACATGTATTTAGAAACAGAGGCAACAAGTAGAGCAGATGAATTAAGGGCAGAAGATGTAGGATATTGTGAGCAATTTAGTATATGATGATTTCAATTACTCATATGGGGATAACTAAGGGATAATATCTTGTCAGGAGAAATCAGGAATTATCTTTGGTCCTGTTAAGTTTTAAAAGTCTTTTAAATGTCTGGATAAAGGTATTAAGTACTCAGTTAAGTTTATGAGTTTAGAATTCAGTGAATAAAACAGTGCTAGAAAATCTCTCCTCGAAGGCCCTGGACCCCTTCCTCCTACCTAAGAATTAGCTCTCTTAGAATCTCTCCTAATAATTGAAGTGAGAAAAGTCAATGGATGCAAGAGGGCCAGGAGGAGCTACTCCACATTCAAGGTCAGGAGGGGCTGCCGAGAGGAGATACCCCTCGTTCAAGGTAAGGAGCAGCAGCTGCGCTTTGCTGAAGCAGCTGTGAAGAGATACCCCATGCCGAAGGTAAGAGAAAACCAGGTAAGATGATAAGTGTTGCAAGAGGTCATCAGAGGGCAGACACACTGAAATCATAATCATAGAAAACTAGTCAATGTGATCACATGGACCACAGCCTTGCCTAACTCAATGAAACTAAGCAATGCTGGTTGGGGCCACCCAAGGTGGTGGGTCATGGTGGAGAGGTCTGACAGAATGTGGTCCACTGGAGAAGGGAATGACAAACTACTTCAGTATTCTTGCCTTGAGAACCCAATGAACAGCATGAAAAGGCAAAATGATAGGATACTGAAAGAGGAACTCCTCAGGTTGGTAGGTGCCAAATATGTTACTGGAAATCAGTGGAGAAATAACTCCAGAAAGAATGAAGGGATGGAGCCCAAACAAAAGCAATACCTAGTTGTGGATGCAACTGGTGATAGAAGCAAGGTCCGATGCTGTAAAGAGCAATATTGCATAGGAACTCGGAATGTTATGAATGTCCATAAATCAAGGCAAATTGGAAGTGGTCAAACAGGAGATGGCAAGAGTGAATGTCGACATCCTAGGAATCAGTAACTTAAAATAGAATGGAACGGATGAATTTTACTCAGATGACCATTATATCTACTACTGTGGCCAGGAATCCTTTAGAAGAAATGCAGTAACCATCATGGTCAACAAAAAAGTCTGAAATGCAGTAATTGGATGCAATCACAAAAACGACAGAATGATCTCTGTTCATTTCCAAGGCAAACCATTAAGTATCATGTTAATCCAAGCCTATGCCCCAACCAGTAACATGGAAGAAGCTGTAGTTGAATGATTCTGTGAAGACCTATAAGACCTTTTAGAACTAACACCCAAAAAAGATGTCCTTTTAATTAGAGGGGACTGGAATGCAGAAGTAGGAAGTCAAGAAACACCTGGAGTAACAGGCAAATTTGGCCTTGGAATATGGAATGAAGCAGGGCAAAGGCTAATAGAGTTTTGCCAAGAGAACACACTGGTCATAGCAAACACCCTCTTCCAACAACACAAGAGAAGACTCTACATATGGACATCACCAGATGGTCAACACCAAAATCAGATTGATTATATTCTTTGTAGCCAAAGATGGAGAAGCTCTATACAATGAGCAAAAACAAGACTGGGAGCTGACTGTGGCTCAGATTATGAACTCCTTACTGCCAAATTCAGACTGAAATTGAAGAAAGTGAGGAAAACCACTAGACCATTCAAGTATGACCTAAATCAAATCCCCTATAATTATACAGTGAAAGTGAGAAATAGATTTAAGGGACTCGATCTGATAGACAGAGTGCCTGATGAACGATGGACAGAGGTTTGTGACATCGTACAGGAGACAGGGATCAAGACCATCCCCATGAAAAAGAAATGAAAAAAAGCAAAATGGCTGTATGAGGAGGCCTTAAAAATAGCTGTGAAAAGAAGAGAAGTGAAAAGCAAAGGAGAAAAGGAATGATTTAAGCATCTGAAAGCAGAGTTCCAAAGAATAGCAAGGAGAGATATGAAAGCCTTCCTCAGTGATCAATGCAAAGAAACAGAGGAAAACAACAGAATGGGAAAGACTAGAGATCTCTTCAAGAAAATTAGAGATACCAAGGGAATATTTCATGCAACGATGGGCTCGATCAAGGACAGAAATGGTATGAATCTAACAGAAGCAGAAGATATTAAGAAGAGGTGGCAAGAATACACAGAAGAACTGTACAAAAAAAGCTTCACGACCCAGATAATTATGATGGTGTGATCACTCACCTAGAGCATCCTGGACTGTGAAGTCAAGTGGGCCCTAGAAAGCATCACTACAAACAAATCTAGTGGAGGTGATGGAATTCCAGTAGAGCTATTTCAAATCCTGAAAGATGATGCTGTGAAAGTGCTGCACTCAATATGCCAGCAAATTTGGAAAACTCAGCAGTGGCCACAGGACTGGAAAATGTCAGTTTTCATTCCAATCCCAAAGAAAGGCAATGCCAAACAATGCTCAAATTACCACACAATTGCACCCATCTCCACACAAGTAAAGTAATGCTCAAAATTCTCCAAGCCAGGCTTCAGCAATACGTGAACCGTGAACTTCCAGATGTTCAAGCTGGAAGTGTTAGAAAAGGCAGAGGAACAAGAGATCAAATTGCCAACATCTGCAAGCAAGAGAGTTCCAAAAAATATCTATTTCTGCTGTACTGACTATGCCAAAACCTTTGACTATGTGGATCACAATAAACTGTGGAAAATTCTGAAAGAGATAGGAATACTCTGACCTGCCTCTTGAGAAATCTACATACAGGTCAGGAAGCAACAGTTAGAACTGGACCTGGAACAGACTGGTTCCAAATAGGAAAAGGAGTATGTCAAGGCAGTATATTATCACCTTGCTTATTTAACTTATATGCAGAGTACATCATGAGAAACGCTGGGCTGGAAGAAGCACAAGCTGGAATCAAGATTGTCGGGAGAAATATCAATAACCTCAGATATGCAGATGATACCACCCTTATGGCAGAAAGTGAAGAGGAACTAAAGAGCTTCTTGATGAAAGTGAAAGAGGACAGGGAAAAAGTTGGCTTAAATCTCAACATTCAGAAAACTAAGATCATGGCATCTGGCCCCATCACTTTATGGGAAGTAGATGGGAAAACATTGGAAACAGTGGCAGACTATTTTTTTTTTTTTGGTTCCTAAATCACTTCAGATGGTGATTGCAGCCATGAAATTAAAAGACATTTACTCCTTGGAAGGAAAGTTATGCTGCTGCTGCTACTGCTGCTAAGTCGCTTCAGTCGTGTCTGACTCTGTACGACCCTATAGACGACAGCCCACCAGGCTCCCCCATCCCTGGGATTCTCCAGGCAAGAACACTGGAGTGGGTTGCCATTTCCTTCTCCAAAGCATGAAAGTGAAAAGTGAAAGTGAAGTCGCTCAGTCGTGTTCAACTCTTAGTGACCCCATGGACTGCAGCCCACCAGGCTCCTCCATGCATCAGATTTTCCAGGCAAGAGTACTTGAGTGAAGTGCCATTGCCTTCTCTTGAAAGTTATGATCGACCTAGATAGCATATTAAAAAGCAGAGACATTACTTTGCCAACAAAGGTCCGTCTAGTCAAGGCTATGGTTTTTCCAGTGGTCATGTATGGATGTGAGAGTGGGACTAGAAGAAAGCTGAGCACTGAAGAATTGATGCTTTTGAACTGTGGTGTTGGAGAAGACTCTTGAGAGTCCCTTGGACTGCAAGGAGATCCAACCAGTCCATTCTAGAGGAGATCAGCCCTGGGTGTTCTTTGGAAGGAATGATGCTGAAGCTGAAACTCCAATTCTTTGGCCACCTCATGCGAAGCATGACACACTGGAAAAGACCCTGATCCTGGGAGGGATTGGGGGCAGGAGGAGAAGGGGACGACAGAGGATGAGATGGCTGGATAGCATCACAAATTCGATGGACATGAGTTTGGGTAAACTCTGGGAGTTGGTGATGGACAGGGAGGCCTGGTGTGCTGTGATTCATGGGATTGCAAAGAGTTGGACAAGACTGAGCAACTGAACTGAGCTGAACTGAGAAAATCTTTTAGTATTGCATTTGGATGTGGGATTAGAGAGAAATCTATTTTTGCAAATAAATATTTCCAAAGATAAGAACGTAGAATTTTGCATTTGATCTTTTTTAAATGAAGAAGGCATCAATAAATAGAACAGCTGTAAATCTTTTGAAAAATGCATATATAATAATATATATATATATATATATATATATATATCTGACTTCCCTGGTGGTGCAGGTGGTAAAGCATCTGCCTACAATGTGGGAGACCTGGGTTCAATCCCTGGGTTTGGGAAGATCCCCTGGAGAAGGAAACAGCAACCCATGCCAGTGCTCTTGCCTGGAAAATCCCATGGATGGAAGAGCATGTTAGACTACAGTCCATGGGGTCACAAAAATTTGGACACGACTGAGCAACTTCCTTTCACTTCACTTCACTTCATATATATATCTACATATAAAATACCATGGAGACATTTGAGGAAGAAATGGTAATTTATCATTATTGTAATTATATACATTTGAATCAGAAGTTTAAAATATCTTCACGTTTAGTTATTTTCCCAACATTGAAATTTCTCTACAAAACCACACGGTTTAATTGAATTTGTAGAATTATCGATACCTGTTTATATATTTATACATAGTAAACAGACTAAGAATATTTTAAATGTAATTTTATGTTTTCTATTGAGATTTTGCACATCAATATCTTAAAGAAATAAATAGATATGGTACTTCACTGAAACTGTTTATTACTTTTTGATGTAAAGTATTAGTCCTAAAAGAGGTTACATATTTATATAAAGAATGAATTTTCTTTTTCCTAATTTAAAGTATCTTCTGGCTACTAACATTGGAAACTTTAAAATATAATTCTTCATCACAAAAACACTCAAGTGTGTAATATGAGTTAGGTAAGTGAAAACCATTTCAGTGGCACTAGCAGACAATTTAAACACTAACATTCTTTTCTGTGATCCCCTCTAGAGTGCAATTAGTACAGATCTAGAAAAAGTATCAAAAATTTATTCTCAAAGAAAGGTTCAAACTGAAGTAGAAACCTCTACCTTCCCCACCATGTCAGCTCCATGAATTGAGTTAGCCACAAAATGAGAAGGCTTCAAAGAACTACAAAAGAGGGTTTACAGATATGAAAGGAAAAATGGCATGAGGACTCCAGAGGTGACTCACATTAGCCATAGACTGTTCCATTAAAAGAGCATTTAACCGATCTGGAACAATGCAAAGAAAATACCTGCTGACTAAGAAAACTAGAGAGAAACGCAAATGAAATATCTCAGGAAAGGCTCTGCTGCTATTAGCTGACAAAGTAAACTGAGAGTGCTTTTTTATATTGCTTATGATCATAATGAAGAGAAAAGAAAAGAATAAAAAGAAAAGTAGTATAATTGGCAAGGTTAACAGCCATATAGTCCAAAAAGAGACTATAATGAGACCACAAAAGAAATAGTGGTTTAACTCTCTTTTTTACCTTTTAAATTTATTTTTTAAATTTTAATAGTTCTGCATTTTCTGGTGGTAACTATGATGACTGAGGACATCAAATAATTATGACCTGATTAGAAAGCATAACAAACAAAATAAATTCACAATGGAAATTAAAGAATACTGTTAGTGCTTTAAAAAAAATCACCTGGAAAGTTTGATAACAGATCAAATGCCATGTGTATGTAGTAAAAAAAAAAAAGTAGGGAAAACAAGATAAACACTAAGGAATCCTCATAAAGTGAGGACTCTGCTTTGGTGAACAAATCATGAATAGATAAGCAAAGAGGTTTTTTTTTGTTTTTTTTAATAGATAAGATATAGTGAATATAATGTAAAGCAATGCATTTCAAATATCTTTAAAAGGAAAATATCTTAATATTACAAAACAATGATGATAATGAGATTCTTATGTATATTTGGTCTCTGAGTTTGTTATTGATGCAAAATATATATTTTGGATGAATGTTTTATGGCTGTCTGTGATTATTGTGGTATTGATATTTACAATTCTAGGAAATATTGACAGTACTGTCAGTGAACTATATTTGAGAAGAGTGCTGACTAGGAAATAAGGGTCAAGGTAATAAATCTGAGCTTAATAATTTGTGTTAATTTACATATCCAACATTGAGCAAAATACTGCTTCAATGTGGACATTAATAAATATTTTAAATGATTTAGTGAATGGAATAAATTATGTCACTATTTCCACATTTGAATCCTGAAGAGACATTTATAGATATAAAACAATTAATATGCATAATGAACTGCATTATGCTTTTATGTACTGTTGCTCAGTCATGTCTGACTACTTGAAACTCCATGGGCTGTAGCCTGCCAGGCTCCTCTCTCCATGGAGTTCTCCAGGCAAGAATACTGGAATGGATGCCATTCCCTTCTCCAGGGGATCTTCTCGACAAGGGACTGAAACTGCTGCATTGCAGGCAGATTCTTTACCATCTGAGCCACAAAGGAAGCCCCTCTTACATGCTATCAGTAATTAAAAGAACTTAAGTTCACTAATCTGTATGTTTTGTACTGCAAAGGTTCACCTCGTAACCACCACCTCTTCAGTTCAGTTCAGTTCAGTTGTTTAGTCATGTCCTAATGTTTGCGACCCCATGAACTGCAGCACTCCAGGCTTCCCTATCCATCACCAACTCCTGGAGCCTCCTCAAACTCATGTCCATTGTGTTGGTGATGCCACCCATCCATCTCATCCTCTGTTGACCTCTTCTCCTGCCTTCAATCTTTCCCAGCATCAGAGTCTTTTCAAACGAGTCAGTTCTTCACATCAGGTGGCTAAAGTATTGGAGTTTCAGTTGCCGCATCAGTCCTTCCAATGAATACTCAGGACTGATTTCCTTTAGGATGGACTGGTTGGATCTCCTTGTAGTCCAAGGGACTCTCAAGAGTCTTCTCCAACACCACAGTTCAAAAGCATCAATTTTTCAGTGCTCAGCTTTCTTTATAGTCCAACTGTCACATCCATACATGACTACTCTTACCTCTTCAGTTCAGTTCAGTCACTCAGTTGTGTCCGACTTTTTGCAACCCCATGAATTGCAGCAGGCCAGGCCTCCCTGTCCATCACCAACTCCTGGAATTCACCCAAACTCATGTCCATCGAGTTGGTAAAGCCATCCAGCCATCTCATCCTCTGTCATCCCCTTCTCCTCCTGCCTCCAATCCTCTGAGCATCAGGGTCTTTTCCAATGAGTCAACTCTTTGCATGAGGTGGCCAAAGTATTGGAGTTTCAGCTTCAGCCTCAGTCCTTCCAGTGAACACCCAGGACAGATCTCCTTTATTTTTTATTTATTTATTTATTTATTATTTTTACTTTATTTTGCTTTACAATACTGTATTGGTTTTACCATACATTAAAATGAATCAGCCATGGTGTACATGAATTCCCAAACATGAACCCCCCTCCCATCTCCCACCCCATATCATCTCTCTGGATCATCCCTGTGCACCAGCCCCAAGCATCCTGTATCCTGTATCAAACATAGACTGGCAATTCGTTTCTTACCTGATAGTATACATGTTTCAATGCCATTCTCCCAAATCATCCCACCCTCTCCTTCTCCCACAGAGTCTAAAAGTCCATCTTTTATATCTGTGTCTCTTTTGCTGTCTCGCATAGAGGGTTATCATTACCATCTTTCTAAGTTCCATATATATGTGTTAGTATACTGTATTGGTGTTTTTCTTTCTGGCTTACTTCACTCTGTATAATAGGCTCCAGTTTCATCCACCTCATTAGAACTGATTCAAATGGATTCTTTTTAATGGCTGAGTAATACTCCATTTTGTATATGTACCACTGCTTTCTTATCCATTCATCTGCTGATGGACATCTAGGTTGCTTCCATGTCCTGGCTATTATAAACAGTGCTGTGATGAACATTGGGGTACATGTGTCTCTTTCAATTCTGGTTTCCTCGGTGTGTATGCCCAGCAGCGGGATTGCTGGGTCATAAGGCAGTACTATGCAATTTTTTAAGGAATCTCCACACTGTTCTCCATAGTGGCTGTACTAGTTTGCATTCCCACCAACAGTGTAAGAGGGTTCCCTTTTCTTCACACCCTCTGCAGCATTTATTGCTTGAAGACTTTTGGATCGCTGCCATTCTGACTGGTGTGAAATGGTACCTCATTGTGGTTTTGATTTGCATTTCTCTGATAATGAGTGATGTTGAGCATCTTTTCATGTGTTTGTTAGCCATCCGTATGTCTTCTTTGGAGAAATGTCTCTTTAGTTTTTTGGCCCATTTTTTGATTGGGTCATTTATTTTTCTGGACTTGAGCTGCATAAGTTGCTTGTATATTTTTGAGATTAGTTGTTTGTCAGTTGCTTCATTTGCTATTATTTTCTCCCATTCTGAAGGCTGTCTTTTCACCTTGCTTATAGTTTCCTTTGTTGTGCAGAAGCTTTTAATTTTAATTAGATCCCATTTGTTTATTTTTGCTTTTATTTCCAGTATTATGGGGGATATGATCATAGAGGATCTTGCTGTGATTTATGTCGGAGAGTGTTTTGCCTATGTTCTCCTCTAGGAGTTTTATAGTTTCTGGTCTTATGTTTAGATCTTTAATCCATTTTGAGTTTATTTTTGTGTATGGTGTTAGAAAGTGTTCTAGTTTCATTCTTTTACAAGTGGTTGACCAGTTTTCCCAGCACCACTTGTTAAAGAGATTGTCTTTAATCCATTGTATATTCTTGCCTCCTTTGTTGAAGATAAGGTGTCCATAGGTGTGTGGATTTATCTCTGGGATTTCTATTTTGTTCCATTTATCTATATTTCTGTCTTTGTGCCAGTACCATACTGTCTTGATGACTGTGGCTTTGTAGTAGAGCCTAAAGTCAGGCAGGTTGATTCTTCCCGTTCCATTCTTCTTTCTCAAGATTGCTTTGGCTATTCAAGGTTTTTTGTATTTCCATACAAATTGTGAAATTATTTGTTCTAGCTCTGTGGAAAATAGCGCTGGTAGCTTGATAGGGATTGCTTTGAATCTGTAGATTGCTTTGGGTAGTATACTCATTTTCACTATATTGATTCTTCTGATCCATGAAAATGGTATATTTCTCCATCTATTAGTGTCTTCTTTGATTTCTTTCATCAGTTTTTTATAACTTTCTATATATAGGTCTTTAGTTTCTTTACTAGGTATATTCCTAAGTATTTTATTCTTTTCGTTGCAATGGTGAATAGGATTGTTTCCTTAATTTCTTTTTTTACTTTCTCATTATTAGTGCATAGGAATGCAAGGGATTTCTGTGTGTTGATTTTATATCCTGCAACTTTACTATATTCAGTGATTAGCTTTAGTAATTTTCTGGTGGTGTCTTTAGGGTTTTCTAGGTAGAGGATCATGTCATCTGAAAACAGTGAGAGTTTTACTTCTTTTCCAATTTGGATTACTTTTATTTCTTTTTCTGCTCTGATTGCTGTGGCCAAAACTTCCAGAACTATGTTGAATAGTAGTGGTGAAAGTGGACACCCTTGTCTTGTTCCTGACTTTATGGGAAATACTTTCAATTTTTCATCATTGAGGATAATGTTTGCTGTGGGTTTGTCATATATAGCTTTTATTATGTTGAGGTATGTTCCTTCTATTCCCGCTTTCTGGAGAGTTTTTTTTTTATTATAAATGGATGTTGAATTTTGTCAAAGGCCTTCTCTGCATCTATTGAGATAATCATAATAGCTTTTATTTTTCAATTTGTTAATGTGGTGAATTACATTGATTAATTTGTGGATATTGAAGAATCTGGACTGATTGGATCTCTTTGCAGTCCAAGGGGCTCTCGAGAGTCTTTTCCAACACCACAGTTCAAAAGCATCAATTCTTCAGCGCTCAGCTTTCTTCACAATCCAACTCTCACATCCATACATGACCACTGGAAAAACCGTAGCCTTGACTAGACAGACTTTTGTTGGCAAAGTAATGTCTTTGGTTTTTAATATGCTATCTTGGTTGGTCATAACTTTCCTTCCAAGGAGTAAACGTCTTTTAATTTCATGGTTGCAGTCACCATCTGCAGTGATTTTGGAGCCCCCAAAGATAAAGTCTTACCTCTTAGCCTGGTCCAATTTTCTTAAGAAATTAATTAGATATGTAAAAGTAACCTGAATAAATATTAGTGTTCCTAAAAGATTTTTTTTGTTATACTGGTAATTTGAGAATAAAATGTCAATGAACCAATTACAACTTCGGGGTATATACGCAAAAAACAAAAAAGAAAAGAAAAAAAGAAACAGATCTTCAACTTTTGTTTGTTTTCTTATTCCAAACTCTTTTTTATGATATCTTTAACTTTATGAAGCTTTTTCATCTCCATTCACTCCAGTGTGATGTAAATAAGCATTGAAATGTGTTTTGTGAGCAGTAAATTCCATGGGCAGGAGTACACTGCTATCCCTCTTTTGCTATGAATTTTTTTTTAACAGAAGAAGTTAAATATATTATTATTAAACTCAATTTTCCTATAAGGCTATTCCTTCACTGTATAAAAATAGCATTAGCAAACACAGTATATTGCAAAATTAACATAGTAATGTTCTTCATCAGACACTATACAACTAACAAACTATTCTCCATTGTCAGTGGGAAAATCGTCAAGTATTTTGACCCAATCTCAGGGATAGCTGTAAGGAAGTTACAATATTATATAGGGCTTAAGATAACAGTGTGATCCTTGGATTAACATAATTTTTATAACTAGTTTCACCATAGGTCATTTCAGGAATTCTGAATGTTATAACTGGAGCCTAGTCCAAAAATCACAGGGTGCTGTGAAAAAGATGCATAATGTTTTGAAATCTGTTCTTTGGTTGGAAACATGTATAGAAAACCACAACAATGTACAAGACATTCAATAAAGCTTATATGGAAATGCTGACAGAATCATTGGCATCAGGGCAAGAAGATACTTACTAAAATAGATGCCTATACTAGACAGGAAAAGTGATTACTTCTTGCATGATGGAAAACACCCAATAGAAAGAGTTCAGCATAATCAACTTGCCACCAGGTGGATGAATGATCTTCAGAAGAATGGTGCCATAGCAGAACACAGATCTGGCTTCTGCTTTTAGCAAGTTTGGCATTCTGCCAGAGCAGTAAAGCAGATCTTGATATGGGCAACTCTTGTTGGTTGAGCTCATGTCTATGTCTAACCTCAACTCTGCTACCATGGCCACTTTGTACCTGGATTCATTGGATAAGCACCAATAAAAGCTAGCTAATATCCAAAATGAGTCAACCATTTTGCCCACCTGGCTACTTATGGATCCCTCTGCAATGGAGAAATGTATATGAACTTTCACAAGGGCCACAAATCTCTTCACACTTGGTGCTCAGTCTGAAAAACCCAACCACAGAGCCCTTCATCTCATCCTCTTATCAAGCTTACAATAATTTTCTTTCTAGTCCCTTACCAGTAAAACTAGCCAAGTCACTAGGCATTGCACATTATTTAGTATAAATTTTAAATCTAATCATTTCTCTGTCCTCCTGAAATGTACAACTGAATAGCGTGCTAAAATTATGCCTACAGAAGTATTTTCCCTTATCATTGTCCTTCAGGGCATGACATGAAAGGGGCTGAAGAGTAGAAACTGCTCATTTATGTCCAATTCCAGGGTTTCATACTACACATGAAATATTTAGCTTCTCTCAACTGTTTATAGTGAATAGTTCATGAGGTAGTAGTGTGGGAGAAGACGAGGGCAGCTTTGCACCAGCAGGTGTTGTTGTGAGAGTCTGAATCGTCTGCTCAAAGTTTATTTAAACCTTGTTTGTGTACAACCTCACCTGCATCTCAGAATGTAAAGCTGTTATGCATATCCAGGTTTGTGGAAGAAAACGGAGGCAGCTCATTAGAGACTGCTTTGATCAAATATCATTTGGAGTCCCAAATAAATCCTAAAATCATTAATAAGGCCCCTGGATGATGCCAAAGGAGATTATTTATCATCAAGGGAACAAATTACATAAAAACTCCTGTGTTGTGTGCTGTGATTCTCCTCTTAGGAGTTGACTGCTACTTTGTACTCTCCAGAGACATGCAGGATACCACTGGCTATGCTGTACTTATGGTCTACATGACAGGAAGCTTGTACTGAAGCCTGGATTTGGTACACAGCTTCTTTGAGTTTTAACAATCCTAGGAACCTCTCAAGTTACTGGGTGAGTTGTTTGAAGAAGCCCACCTAGATATGATACATTTTGCTTTCAAAATCTTGAAAGGCTTCCTTAACTAACCTTGTACTTATAATCGGTAACTAGTGCAAGATGCAGCCAATTATTTTCAAATTTAGAATGTAGCCCCTTCCTCCTAAAATTATGGTTCACCAAATGCAGCACCAGCATGACCTAGAAGTTGGTGAATAATGCAATATTTCAGGCACTTGTTTAGTCACTCAGTTATGTCTGATGCTTTTGGACCCCATGGACTGTAGTCTGCCATGATCCTCTGTCCATGGGATTTTCCAGACAAGAATACTGGTATGGGTTGCCATTCCCTCCTCCAGGGGATCTTCCCCATCTAGAGATCAAACCCCATGTCCCTTTCATGGCAGGCGGATTCTTTACCACTGAACCACCTGGAAAGCCATCTCAAGCCCTAGTGCAAACCTATTGAGTCACAATATGCCTGTTAACAAAATCCTCAGACGAGTTGTGTGCATGCACCTTTGGAATTAAGAAGCATTGCACTCAGCCATTAATTGGAATTCACTATTGTAAAAAAAAAAAAAAAAAAACCTAAATTTTGAGGTTTTAAGTTTAACCCTTAGCATTTACATGTTTCTCTAAAATATCTCAGTTACTTACTTCCTCTACAAGTACTTACCACATGAAAATATCATGACATCGCTAATGAAATTGGCAGGAGTATTGTTTAACAGTTTGTCTAGGTAATCACTAACTTCATGCATCATATTTTAACAGACTAGAATAGTTGACATTGTTCTAAATTATTATGATGATGATCTACTGCTCTGCCTTTCAGTGAATGTAAGCCACTTCTGGAAGTTCTTGCTAATATATACAGAAAGTGATATAATTGCCAAATCAATAGCCCATATTCATTCACTCCAAGGTAGCAAAATTGGAATAGTAGCTGCAACTGGATTTATCATTTCATTAACTTTAAGATGATCCACAGCCATCTTCCAGCTAACCTTCAATGCAGTAGATAACATCACTCTCAAATACTGAACACAGTACTGCTTTTACTTTGCTTCTTTCTTAGGAAGGGTCAGGGCCAGGGGTTTTCAAATGACTCTAACAATAATGAAGACAAAACACTCAGTGTTGAGGATTATACTCGTTGTGTATAATCCCTCTTAGGAACTAGGGGAAAAGCAGAAGGTTGATGAATGAATCTAATGTACCTACCCTAAACACAAAAAACTAAATATTCATGGATCACCAGATGGTCATTGGACCAAATGCTGAAGTATGGACTGTTCAGTGTTAACACAGAAAGCCAGGTCTAATAATCTCCCTAAAACAGGGATATTAAATTTCCCCAGTATAAAGTCAACTGATATCTGCTCAGGCCCTCTGAGGAAGACTTAAAGAAAGATTTACAGTATATATTAATGTTTATATATATTTAAAGTGAGATTCTTCTTTAACTGAAACTAGAATTTCTTTCAAAGAGCTTTGGGCCTATGAATTTTGAAACTTTTGCAAGGCTTTAATTTTCAATTTAATTTTAATTGCAATTGCAATCATTCAAATGTGATACCTACTCTTCAACTTATATTGGTGAGTTATTGGCCAAGTTTTGTTTTACTACACTGAACAACTGTTTCTCTACATCCTTGCATGATGCAAATTAAAATCATGAAACACATTTATTTTATTCACTATTATCCCTAGAAAGAACATGTAATTCTTCTTTTACCTCCACTCATACAGGTGTCTGACCTGTGGTTACAAGCCTGGAGGCAATGAGATGACGTGTATATTGGGGAAGATGGGTGGTCCATTGGAAGGCAATAGTCTTAGGAGAGATGCTCCAGAGTTTTCAAGCAGGGAAAGGCTAGTTTCCTTAGAAGTGGGGCCAGAGAGAAGAAAAGAAGCAAATTTCACTATTTTCACTGTGACTGCATTGAATAATAACATTAGACTAATTTAATTACAGCTTAAATGATTTTCTGGAATGAATAAGAATGTGTCAGAGAAATATATTTGTTTTTTTTCTCTTTGGGAAGAGATCGAAATTCAGACAGAATTTTTATATATTCTTGTCACTTTCAAAATTTCTATTTACAGTAAAGATTAATATGTCTGCAGAGGACTTCCCTGATGGTCCAGTGGCTAAGAATCTGCCTGCCAATTCAGGGGACACAAGTTTGATCCCTGGTCCAGGAGAATTCCATATACCACAGAGCAGCTAAGCCTGTGCACTACAATTACTAACCCCATGCTCTAGAGCTTGAGAGTAGTAACTTCTGAGCCTGTGACCACAGCTACTGAAGTCTGTGCCCCCTAGAGTCTCCCTTCTGCAACAAGAAGCCACCATAATGAGAAGCTTGCACAGTGCAACTAGAGAGTAGCTCTCACTCGCTGCAACTAGAGAAAGCCTGTACACAGTAGTGAGGACCAACCACAGCCAACTATAAACAAATAAATAAACAAAATTTATTTTTAAAATGTATTTGCAAAAATAATAAATACACTTGATTGATATGCTGCTATATTAGCTATTCTTACTAAGAAGACAGAAGCTATATACTGAAATCTTTCTCTTACAAATGTGCTTCATTTTATTTTCAGGAATAAGTAAGATGTTTATTTTCTTTATCAAATAAGTAAAATATAATTGGTCCATTACCTGCAATAGCCATAAGACTAAACTTCAGTTCAGTTCAGTCGCTCAGTCGTGTCCGACTCTTTGTGACCCCATGAATCACAGCACGCCAGGTCTCCCTGTCCAGCACCATCTCCCGGAGTTCGCTCAAACTCACGTCCATCGAGTCGGTGATGCCATCCAGCCATCTCATCCTCTGTCGTCCCCTTTTTGTCCTGCCCCCAATCCCTCCCAGCATCACAGTCTTTTCCAATGAGTCACCTCTTCGCATGAGGTGGTCAAAGTACTGGAGTTTTCAGCTTTAGCATCATTCCTTCCAAAGAACACCCAGGGCTGATCTCTTTCAGAATGGACTGGTTGGATCTCCTTAGAGTCCAAGGGACTCTCAAGAGTCTTCTCCAACACCACAGTTAAAAAGCATCAATTCTTCGGCGCTCAGCCTTCTTCACGGTCCAACTCTCACATCCATACATGACTACAGGAAAAACCATAGCCTTGACTGGATGAAGCTTTGTTGGCAAAGTAATGTCTCTGCTTTTCAATTTGCTATCTAGGTTGGTCATAACTTTTCTTCCAAGGAGTAAGCGTCTTTTAATTTCATGGCTGCAATCACCATCTGCACTGATTTTGGAGCCCAAAAAGATAAAGTCTGACACTGTTTGCCCATCTATTTCCCATGAAGTGATGGGACCAGATGCCATGATCTTTGTTCTCTGAATGTTGAGCTTTAAGCCAACTTTTTCCCTCTCCTCTTTCACTTTCATCAAGAGGCTTTTTAGTTCCTCTTCACTTTCTGCCATAAGGATGGTGTCATCTGCATATCTGAGGTTATTGATGTTTCTCCTGGCAATCTTGATTCCAGCTTGTACTTCATCCAATCCAGTATTTCTTATGGTGTACTCTGCATGTAAGTTAAATAAGCAGGGGGACAGTATACAGCCTTGACATACTCCTTTTCCTATTTGGAACCAGTCTGTTGTCCATGTCCAGTTCTAATTGTTGCTTCCTGACCTGCATATATGTTTCTTATGAGGCAGATTAGGTGGTCTGGTATTCCCATTTCTTTCAGAATTTTCCGCAGTTTATTGTGATCCACACAGTCAAAGGCTTTGGCATAGTCAATAAAGCAAAAATAGATGTTTTTCTGGAACTCTCTTGCTTTTTCCATGATCATGTTAAAATAAATGTTTTCTCAATAAGATCCCTCTACATAAGGTAAAGGGCTTCCCTGGTGGCTCAGAGGTTAAAGCGTCTGCCTGGAATGCAAGAGACCTGGGTTAGATCCCTGTGTCAGGAACTGGAAAATTATGGGCAATCTTATACTCAAATTTATCAATATTATTAACATTAACATGAGAGATTTCTATAAAATAATTGTAGCATCTTACATGTCTATTTTCCATGTCTTTTCTGACAATTATGCAGATAAGCAAAAAAAGCAAATAAGTAAGGCAAATAAGGCTATGTAATACCCCTGGCAACAGCATAAAGAGTAATAAAACAAGCTTAAAACTCTCAATTTACATACAAAGTTTGCAAGTAAATACCTGAAATCAGAAGCATCAGTGGGAAGTTCAGTGGAAGTTGAGTGAAAACCAGGATTAGGTACAAAGTTAGGAAACACAAAATCATTGTCAGAAAGCAAGGCACTAACCTAACTGAAGAAAGTCTCATTTGAGCACTGCCATGATGGAAATAAAATGGAGTTTTATTTTTTATTTTATTTAATTTTGATGTAGGTATCACACAATACAATATTGTAAAGTCATTAGTATCCAATTAAAATAAATAAATTTAAATTGGAAAGAGTTTTACAATGCACAGAAGCAGAGGAAGAGCCTTGGGAAGGCACTGCTTTTGAGGCAGGAAGAAAGACTGCAGGGTATAACTGTTAAAAGAATGAAACACCTACCCCTTAAGTAGAACAGAATGCAAAACTGCTTAGAACTCACTAGGCTCAAGATGGCAGAAGATTCAACTTCCAGTAGTCCTTGAGCCTTATTATGCATTCATTGTAATATATTAGCATATGCTAAATGACACACCCACAGATGCCATGATCATAAAAGGCCAAAAAGTAGAAAGTGGAAATCCCCGACACTTAACCAAAATAGTTGGAATAATCCTCTGGTTGTTAGCCTATGAAATTACCCAGTCCATAAAAACTGACAACCCTGAACCCCATTGCCTTTTGCTTTCTGAGAAGATCCACTATCTGAGTGTGTATCTCTAAATAAACCTGCTTTTGCTTTACTATGGCTGCTGGTGAATTATTTCCTGTGCAGAGTCAGGATCCTCACTTGGTGGCAATCCCAGGGACACATCTGAGAACTGGGACAGGACCATCCTCTCACACCCTATTTTCCTGAAACACTTCTACATTGAGAGAGGCTCCTCTTTCTGAGGAGCACCTTTTAAAGACTTGGTATTGGTATAAGTAAAAGATAAAACACAAATGTTTATTAAAGTCCAGAAAAAAGCAATCCTGGGCATTACTTACAGTTATGCTTAGATCTGTCATTTATTTATTTATTTTTGGCTGTGCTGAGACTTTATTAAAGTCCAGAAAAAAGCAATCCTGGGCATTACTTACAGTTATGCTTAGATCTGTCATTTATTTATTTATTTATTTTTGGCTGTGCTGAGACTTGTTGCTGCTTGGACTTTCTCTAGTTGCAGTGGGCAGGAGCTATTTTGTAGCTGCAGTGCATGGACTTTTCATTGTGGTGGTTTCTCTTGTTGTAGATGACATGCTGTAAGGCAAGTGGGCTTCAGTAGTTGCAGCACATGAGCTCAGTAGTTGTGGCTCCTGGGCTCTAGAGCAGAGGCTCAATAGTTGTGGCTCATTGGCTTAGTTACTCCAAGGTATGTGGGATCTTCTCCGATCAGGGCTTGAACCATGTCTCCTGCATTGGCAAGGCAGATTCTTTACCACTGAGCCACCTGGGAAGCCCTTAGATTTGTCATTTCTTAAGTAATGAGTCAATTTATCTTTCTTGATCTTAAAGGTTATCATCTCTAACTGCCTGTTAAAGTTTACCTATTATTTAGTCATAAAAAAGTAATTTCTCAGACTTTTGCCAAGTAAACTAGAAGAGGCCACCAAACTAAGAACAATAAAGGTCCATTAACCACCAAAAAATAAGAAAGAAAAGAAACAAAAAGAGAATCTTAAAATCAAGAAGTACCCCCAAAGCCTTTACATTTTGCACATCTTGTCCATAAATTTAAAAAAAAAAAGTACTTTGAAACTTTGAAATCTAGAAATCCTCCCAAACCCCCAAGCCTTTTACACAGACAAGTGTTTTGATGACCTAAGAAAACTCCAATATTTCAAAATAAACAGGAAAAAAAATCAGGCATTATCCATATAATTCTAGTTTTAAATGAAAATTTAAATTAAAATAATTCAGTTAGTGAAATAATCCTCCTCAAAAACCTAATACTGATCATGAATTAAATGTTACTAAAAATTAGCATTTGTAGATAGAGAATAATTCTAATTTGAAATTCAAATTTATAGACGAACAAAAACTTGGGATTGATGAATAAATTTATTAAATTTAAAAAATTGAAGAAAAAGACAAAAGTTCTCTTAGAAATTAAAACTAAATACAACAGAAGGGTAGGATGAAATGAGAGACTCACACACACACACACACACACACACACACACACACACATATATACACAAAGATATATATAAAATGGGCTTCCCTGTAGCCTCAGATGGTAAAGGATCTATCTGCAATGTGGGAGACCCAGGTTCAGGTTCAATTCTTGTGTCAGGAAGATTCCCTTGAGAAAGAAATGGCTACCTATTCCAATATTCTTGCCTGGAGAATTCCATGGACAAAGGAACCTGGTCGGCTAAAGACCATGGGGTTGCAGAATCAGGCATGACTTAGCAACTAACACTTTTATATGTAAAAATAGATACCTAGTGAGAACCTAAGTTTAGCACTGGGAAATCTAATCAATGATCTGTAGTGATCTAAATGGGAAGGAAATCTAAAAAAGAGTGGATAAATGCATACATAAAGAGATGGGAATACCAGACCACCTAACCTGCCTCTTGAGAAATCTGCATGAAGGTCAGGAAGCAAGAGTTAGAACTGGACATGGAACAACAGACTGGTTCCAAATAGGGAAAAGGAGAACATCAAGGCTGTATATTGTCACCCTGCTTATTTAACTTATATACAGAGTACATCATGAGAAATGCTGGGTTGGAAGAAACACAAGCTGGAATCAAGATTGCCGGGAGAAATATCAATAACCTCAGATATGCAGATGACACCACCATTATGGCAGAAAGTGAAGAGGAGCTAAAAAGGCTCTTGATGAAAGTGAAAGAGGAGAGTGAAAAAGTTCGCTTAAAGCTCAAGATTCAGAAAACAAAGATCATGGCATCTGGTCCCATCACTTCATGGGAAATAGATGGGAAAACAGTGGAAACAGTGTCAGACTTTATCTTTTTGGGCTCCAAAATCAGTGCAGATGGTGACTGCTGCCATGAAATTAAAAGACGCTTACTCCTTGGAAGAAAAGTTATGACCAACCTAGATAGTATATTCAAAAGCAGAGACATTACTTTGCCGACTAAGGTCCGTCTAGTCAAGGCTATGGTTTTTCCTGTGGTCATGTATGGATGTGACAGTTGGACTGTGAAGAAGGCTGAGCGCCGAAGAATTGATGCGTTTGAACTGTGGTGTTGGAGAAGACTCTTGAGAGTCCCTTGGACTGCAAGGAGATCCAACCAGTCCATTCTGAAGGAGATCAACCCTGGGATTTCTTTGGAAGGAATGATGCTTGAAGCTCCAGTACTTTGGCCATCTCATGCAAAGAGTTAACTCATTGGAAAAGACTCTGATGCTGGGAGGGATTGGGGGCAGGAGGAGAAGGGGACGACAGAAGCTGAGATGGCTGGATGGCATCACGGACTCGATGGACGTGAGTCTGAGTGAACTCTGGGAGTTGGTGATGGACAGGGAGGCCTGGCATGCTGCGATTCATGGGGTCGCAAAGAGTCGGACATGACTGAGCGACTGAACTGATAACCGATTTACTTTCCTGTATAGCAGAAACTGACACAACATTTTAAAGCAGCTATACTCCAATAAAGATTTCCAAAAATTAATACAAGAAATTTAAGATAATTAGATACAACTGCAAATATACCCTTGTAGCTCAGTTGGTAAAGAGTCTGACTGCAATGCAGGAGACCTGGGTTTGATCCTTGGGTCAGAAAGATCCCCTAGAGAAGTAAATGACAACCCACTCCAGTATTCTTGCCTGGAGAATCCCATGGACAGAGGAACCTGGCAGGCTACAGTCTATGGGGTTGCAAGTGTTGGACACTGCTGAGTGGCTAAGCACATTAAGCACACAGCAAATATACAAAAAGTAGAGAGTTTTACAAAAACAAAATAATAAGTAAAAATTATCTGTGAGAAAGTCATTGAGAATGCAGATATTCATCATCTATATAATTGGCACTCCTAGAAAGAAAACTAAATAATGTTTGAAAACTATCTTTTTTCTCTCCCTTGATAAGAGCATATATTGAGAGACATTTTTTTCTTTTCAATATAAAGATATATATTTCCTTTTACAAACACCCAGGCAAATTAATAGAGTTCACTTATAATTTGAACAATATTAATCTGAGATAAACATTTTCATAAAGAACAGATAGTAACAACAATGGAACAACACTTTCAAGAGAGTGACGAGCAGAATGTGTGAGCTGTGATGTTATATTCAGTCAAGGGGCTTTTCAAAAATCAATACTAAATACAAAAATCATTATTTAATCATGGGACAACTCAGGAGTAACAAACGAGCAATTCCTGGGGAATCTATGAGAGAATAAGCTTTATCCAAGCAAGAGCTGACTGAAGAATTTTTGGCAAATAATTTGTAATAAACTTTGAATACATAATCTTGCAATTGTAAGAGTAAAGCAAAGTTTAGGACAAGTAATAATAACATAGTAAACTGTGTATGTACTGTGGTATCAAATAACACAACTAACACAAATAGAAGGAGAAAGTGGAAAGGAAAAACACTCCAACTCACTAACTGATACACAAGTAATAAATGGACTTAGATGATTACATTTTAAATGAGAAAAACAGTTATGTTGAAATAAATTCACACGTGGATGCAAGAGAGGCTTTCTTCTTGTGTAGAGAAGTGTCAATTGAAGCTTCACTGTCATTTGCATGTGTATAAACAAGAATTATTTTGTATTGCTATTGGTTATCTACAACTCACACCATTGTAAAATAGCTCAAAGGCAACTGACTAATCAGATAGCTCCAAAACGATGAGCTCTATTAATACATTTTTCATTAGAGCTGCCCGGCTATTTTTTGTTTATTCTGTCTTAACAGTATTTCCTCTTTGTTAAAAATCAAAATAATTCCAAACAAATATTATTCTTGATTGCAAAATAAATAAGGCTTTATTATGCATGTACTGCATATTTAAATAGATGCAGTAAGAGCATTAATTTACCTGTGTGCCTTATATTTGCTATACTGAATGTTTTCATAAGGGCTATCATGTTTGACTTTTAAAAACCTCTATTTGCTTTCACAAAACTAGGAAGCCAAGCTCAATAGACCTCAGATTTCACCTGCAGAGTTTGCAATTTTTGTAAATCTCTCCTTTCTTGAAATCTCAAAAATGTTCTTAAGATCCTTACTTGCCAGGAGGTAATCTCTCTTACCATCTACAAGGCTGAGAATCTTTAATTTGCATATGCCTGATGTTATATAATGTGGAACATCTTTTCACTTATTTATTTTCCTTCTGTGTATCTATTTGATGAAGTGTGTGTTAAAATTTTTGGCTCTTTATTTATTTATTTTTAGTTATTTGTCTTCTTATTGCTGGGTTTTAAGAGTTATTTTGAATAACAGTCTTTTATTGGATAGTGAAAGCTGCTCAGCCACCTGACTCTTTGCAACCCCAGGCTCAGTCCATGGGATTCTCCAGGCAAGAATACTGGAGTGGGTTGCCATTCCTTTCTTCAGGGGATCTTCCTGACCCAGGTCTCCTGCATTGAAGGCACATTCTTTACCATCTGAGCTACCAGGGAAGCCCTTTATTGGATATGCCTTTTGCAAATATTTTCTCCCAGTGTGACTTTTCTCATGCTCTTGACAATGTCTTGCAGGGGAAAAAAATAATAATAATTTTAATGATATCCACCTTATCAATTGGTGAAGGAAATTGGCCACCCACTCCAGTATTCTTGCCTGAGAAATTCCATGGACAGAGGAGCCTGGTGGGTGGGCTATAGTTCACGGGGTCACAAGAGTCAGACATGACTTAGTGATTAAACAATAACAGACAAGAAAAATCAACAGACCCTTGAATAAACTTTCATGTTTGCCTCCATTGTTATTAAGGTCCTTGTATGAAGATCTCAACCTATGAATATACCTAATTTGTACATATTGTTGAAAACCCACATGACCTCCAATGGCTTCTCCCCATATTTTTTTTAGGAGGTGGGAGTACCAATCCTTTCTAAATATAATCTCTATGCATCCCATTTAACAGGTTTCCCAGGTGGCTGAGTGGGTCAATCCTGGGTTGGGAAAATCTGCTGGAGGAGAATATGGCAACCCACTCCAGTATTCTTGTCTCAGAAATACCATGGACAGAGCAGCCTGATGGGCTGTAGTGCCTGGGGTCACAAAGAATCAGATACTACTGAGCAGTAGCAGCTTATCAATTATTTTACTTCATGATTTACATTTTTGGTAAAAAGGATGACCATATACAGATTATCTAGGTTTTCTCTTAACTTCTAGGAGTTTTATAGTTTTGCATTTACATTTAGATCTATGATCTAACTTGAGTTAATTTGGGGGAAGGATGCAAGGTCTGTGCCTAGATTTATTTATTTTTTGGCCTGTTGATGTCCATTTGTTTTAGCACCATTTGTGCGAGAGATTTTGTCCCATTGTATTGCCTTTGCTCCTTTGTCAAAGATAAGCTGACAATATTTTTGGCATATTTTTGCTTTCTTTCTTCTGTTCCATATCTATTTGTCTTTCTTTTCATCAGTACCAAACTATTTTGATTACTTCAGCTTTATTGTAAGTCTTGAAGTCAAGCAGTTTCTGTCCTCCAACTTTGTTATTCTCCTTCAATACTGTGCTGTTCTTTCTGGGTCTTCCTCCTCTCTCTATAAAATTTAGAATTGGTTTATCAATATTGATAAATTAACTTTCTGGGATCTTGTTAAGGATTTCATTAAATTTATAGATAAAATTTGGAAAAATGGACATTTTGACAATAATTAGTCTTCCTGTCCATAGACATAGAGTATCTATTTGTTTTTAAATTTTGTTCATCAGAATTCTGCAATTTTTCCACTATAGATTTTAAATGTATTTTGTTAGATGTATATCTAATTATTTATTCTTTTATTTTTGGTGCTAGTATAAATGACTCTGTGTCATTTTAATTCCAGAGTCCACTTGTTCATTTCTGTTATATAAGGAAAACTGACTTTTGTATATTAGCTTTGTATCCTGCAGCCTTGCTACAATTGCTTAACAGTGATTTTTTTTTTAACAGTTCTTTTGGATATTCTATATAGATGATCTTGCCACCTATGAACAGAAAACAGTTTCATTTCTCCTTTCCCACTCTGTGTACCTTTTGTTTCTCTTCCTTGAATTATTGCATTTGCAAAGACAACACCTAGCATGATGTTCATCTAGGAATGAAAGGAGACATCCTTGTCTTGTGCCTATCTTAGTGGAAAGCTTCAAGTCTCTCACCATTAAACATGATGCTAGCTGTAGGGTTTGTCTGCTGCTGCTGCAGCTGCTAAGTCACTTCAGTTGTGTCTGACTCTGTGCGACCCTATAGATGGCAGCCCACCAGGCTACGCCATCCCTGGGATTCTCCAGGCAAGAACACTGGAGTGGGTTGCCATTTCCTTCTCCAATGCATGAAAGTGAAAAGTGAAAGTGAAGTGGCTCAGTAAGTGTCCAACTCTTCGTGACCCCATGGACTGCAGCTTAGTCATATATAAATTGTAAATGTTTCATTTCAGTTTTCAAAAGCAAGATCTATTAAATCGTGATGGGTTGGAGATAGCTTAAAAAGAAAGAGAAAGAACTTTCTTATATATTCAGAATATAGAACATTAAAACAATGCCAAAACTATTCCAAATAATTACATAATCAAATTTCCTTCATCAGTTCATTAGACTATGTGACTGATTCTTGGTTCTTGGGTTAACACTAACTCTAAAGAGAGTTGGAAATCCTGACAGCATAGTGGTATGATCTGAATGTTGTCTAAGCAGTAACATCAGGAGTGTATATTCAGAATCTATTCTTTGAAATGTCTTGGTTTAAGGTACCTGATAGGGTCCTTTTCACAGGGCTTTGACATGGTCTTTCTTTGATGAAGAAAGAAACTCTGATCTGTAGTTGATTGCAGGGCCTTTAGTCAGCATCAGAGGAAGATAAAATCCATGTATAAATGGCAGATGTTAAACAGTCATTGCTAATTAATCACTGATAATTTTTTTGTGAACACTATGAAAAATCTTCACAACAAAAATAATGCAAATGACAAGGAAATGGGTGTTTCTGTAGCATGCAAAATAAGGTAAAATAGTGATTTCCTCAAAATTTGACAAGATATCATTAAGGGCAATGATTAATTGTATTTTCAAAGTCCATGAATATTTCAATGGAGAGGAAAATTGTTGACATATAATGTAAAATAATCCTGAAGCAATAAAAATATAAAATATCAAGAACATAACAACAACAACAAAAAAAGAGAGACGGAATATACCAAGAAAATATCAAAAGTAATTCAGTAAGTCTGGATAAGAACCCAAAGATCTGAATTTTTATAAAATATTATAGATAATTTAGACCTGCATTCCTAATGGAAAGAACTAGCTTAGAAAAGGCTAAATTTAAATTTAAAAATGAGGTTGAGATCAAGATATCATTTTTAATAACAACTGATATTCTGTCTGGTAACATTTGACTCATTCTCTAAAATCAAGCAACCAACCACCAAGACTACTAAACAGAAAGATTATGAACGCTGATGGTTTCTGAGAAATTCCCTGTTTTGTTAATAATAGTGAAGGGTGTGATATGTTATCCTACTTACACAGCTATAGCTGGAGAAAAAAGTTATTTATTGATTTAAGCAGATCAACAGCCTAGTGACACAATGGCCTCAGTCCCCCACCCCTTAGTTCCAAAGGTCATGTATGAGAAGATTACAGGATGAAGATGAGGGACTGAAAACCTCCTCTCTATTTTTATACAGAAGAGAGATTTCTGCCCCTCCAGGGAGCAGTGATAAAGAGTCTGCTTGCCAGTGCAGGAGACACAGAGGTCAGGGATTCGATTCCTGGGTGGGGAAGATCCCCTGGAGGGGAAAATGGCTACCCACTCCAGTATTCTTGGTGGGATAATGCCATGGACAGAGGAAGCTGGCAGGCTGCAGTCTATGAGGTTGCAAAGAGCCAGACGCAACTCAGAACTAGGACAGGCACTACTTTCAAAAGGAGATGGAGAAAACCAAACCACCAAACCACACACACACAAAAAAAAAACAGAGCTATTACTGTTTGATGCTTGAAGGAAAGGATTTTCACCCTAATCTTTTTTAGATATGTAAATAAATCTTTCTAAGATCCAGGTAAAAAGGACTATAACAAGATTTTCCAAGTTACAGATTCCTAATTCTGAGCTTCATCCCTTCTGAGACGTTAAGTATCTATGTGTTTGAGTCCTTCTTGGGCCTTAAGACCTAGTACAAGTTGTCATCACAGGACTGTCTAGGGGATATAACAGAAGTTTATTATCCTTTCCTAACAGAGCATAGACAGATCATAAATGACAGATCATAGACAGAGCATAAAAGACAAATCAGAGATTAATGACTAAAGATCTAATCTCTCATGGTATATGAACATGAAAAGACTTCTGGGAGAAGTGAAAGCAAGCATTCTCTAGCTTCATATCATACACATTTCATGTTTCAGGAATCTAGTGGACTTTTAGGAGCACCAAGAAGTACAGGGAAATGGTATTCCCCCACATTCTCGTAAAAGACAGTTTGTAAGAATAACGTTACTTATTTGATCAGTAAACCTGTATATATTTAGTAAAACCACATCCAACTAGAATAATCATATTAAGTAGAATAAAAAGTGTTTTTACCTTAAACTATTAATTATAGAAGGCATAGTCATTTTTATTAAGCCAGAGTTAGTAAATTTTTTTGTCAGTTTTACCCAATCTGGGGCCTCCCTGGTAGTTCAGCTAGTAAAGAATCTTCCTGCAATGCAGAACACCCTGGTTTGAGTCCTGGATTGGAAAGATGAATTTGCAGCCCTTAAGATTTCTGGGTTAGTTTATATAAAAATTCTTTCTTTATCTTTTAACTATAGTATATTTTTATACTATAGAAGTAGAATTTCATTATCTGTGAATTTAGAAGTGTAATGTTTATATGAGTGCTTATTTTTCTTGGTAAGTCCATTAGAACAGCTCTCCTTTACTTTAAGAGAACATATAGGCTAGCTGCTTAATACTTTCCAGACATAAGAAAATATTACATATTTACACTATGAGATGCTAAAATCTTTCTGAATTACAGAGATGCTTACAGACAAAAAGATAAACATATAGTTGTAATTTTATACTTTCAGCCTTGAGTCAATAGCAAGCACAAAAACACAGATGTTCACCAATTAAGATATGAAAAAAATGTTCACTTTTATTTTTTGTTGTTGTTTAGTTGCTAAGTCATGTCTGACTCTTTTGCAACCCCATGGACTATAGCCCACAGTAATCAAAATTTTGGATAGATTTGAACTCAAACTAGACATGTTTGAGTCTATCAGCTCAACAAAAAGGGCTAACAAGCCAATTCTCTCCCACTTCTATCAAGCACGTAATAGATCTCTATAAACCATAACACATTTTTACAGAAATCATAAAATGAGAAAGCTATAGACCCAGATTCCTAATCACTGCTTGGAACTTACTGACCATAAAAAAAAAAAAAAAAAAAAAAAGAGAGAGAGAGAGAGAGAGAGAGAACATGGTAAACAAAATGGAAATTGGAGAAACAACAAAATTCTGTCACTATTTGGATTCACCTTAAGGAGTCAAGTTGTCTCAGCTTAGTAGCCCATAGGAGGCAATCTAGTTCTAGCAGGTGAATGAATCCACTGGGCATCTCAGTGGCAGACTTCTAAAATTTTTAAAAATATTTGCAAAAAAATAAAATTATGACTTTCATACAGTTATAGATGATGAACTCTTAATAAAAATTTATTTAACTCAGTATTAAAGAAATAGCCAGGGAGCTTTTGCAGTCAGTTAAAAAGAGAATTCAAAGAAACATAACTTTATTTTGAGTAAAGAATATTGAATTGAATTTACAAATGAACTAAAAACTGGCTTTTTTCAAGAATAGCAGGGAAGGAGGTAGAGAAAATCAACTGAATCTCCACTGAACAAAACTCATTTGCATTTTCAAAGATAAGAATTATTTTGCATTACTTTCAGTTACCTACAGATTACAAGTTGTAAATTAAAGGCAATCAAAGTCTAGAATCAGTTAATAGAAAAGAATGGCCTTGAATCAGTTCATAGTATTCTACTGGAGACACTCAGCAATCTTTTTTGCCAATGTCTTTATGGGGTACATAACTAAATAAAAATTGTGCTTTTGTATGCATCTAGCAATACTGTTGAACAGGTTAATATCAATTAAGTTCTTAAAAATTTTAAATGATAGACTTTTGTTTCTACGGAGTTTAGTCTACTCTTTTATTTTGTATTATTAATATTTTAAGGAGTGTACTCCTTGTATTTGTTTTTCTTAGAGTTCATTACAGTGGGTCTAGTTGTAAGGTTTTACTTCTCTCAGCTATTTCTGGCTGGTATGAATGGCTAAAAGATACTACTACATTTAGCCAACGTGTTCTCACAGACTAATTTTTTTACTTCCTAAAATCCATGCACCCCAGTCAATTCTACAGTTTCCCTATAGTAACTAGGGGCAAAAAAGCGGTATCCTTCAAGTGCTGACACTACTAACACTAACTAGAAAGTTGGAAATTAAACTTGTTACTCAAGTGGACAAATGTGCAGGAGTTTGTGCAATGAAATCAGGAAAGGAAAGTCTTTTAAACTTAATGGAAAATAGCTTCTGAGATAGACCTCATTTTTTGTTTAAGATTCATCGTACCAAATAGTACAAATCATTATGTATGATACTGAAGGTAAATATTTTAAATCTATTTTGGCATTGACTTTCAATAATAATACTTGAGAGCTGTCTATAAAGGGAAGTACTTTTCTCTTAAGGCATAGACATAATGATGCTGAAATGTCACATGTAAAAGAAAAAGTTAATATTACCTGAATCACTCATAATATTAATATTCAAATACACCACAAACTGCAAGATCTGAGCTGAAATGTAAAACTTATTATTACAAAATGCCTTACTTTAGCGTTCCTAAAGTATCTATATTATAAGATTTTGACAGCAGACTGCCTGCCTTGAACCTTTGAAAGCATATAAATTGGGTGAACTTAATAAATTACATAAGCTTCATTCCTCTGTTTATTATTGTTGTTTAGTTGTTAAGTTGTGTCCCCTCTTTTGGGACACCATGGGCTGTAGCTCACCAGGCTCCTCTGTCCATGGGATTTCCCAGTCAAGAAATTGGAGTGTGTTGCTGTTTCCTTCCCCAGGGGATCTTCCTGAGCCAGACAATGAACCTGAGTCTCCTGCATTGCAGTTGCATTCTTTACCACTGAAACACCAGAGAAGCCCATTCCTCTGTTTATTTACTGTAAATTAAATATGAAATGAATAGGACCTAATTCAAAGAGTGGTTCAGTTCAGTTCAGTTCAGTCACTCAGTCGTGTCCGACTCTTTGCAACCCCATGAATCTCAGCACACCAGGCCTCCCTGTCCATCACCAACTCCCGGAGTTCACTCAGACTCACGTCCATTGAGTCAGTGATGCCATCCAGCCATCTCATCTTCGGTCATCCCCTTCTCCTCCTGCCCTCAATCCCTCCCAGCAGCAGAGTCTTTTCCAATGAGTCAACTCTTCGCATGAGGTGGCCAAAATACTGGAGTTTCAGCTTTAGCATCATTCCTTCCAAGGAAATCCCAGGGCTGATCTCCTTCAGAATGGACTGGTTGGATCTCCTTGCAGTCCAAGGGACTCTCAAGAGTCTTCTCCAACACCACAGTTCAAACGCATCAATTCTTCAGTGTTCAGCCTTCTTCACAGTCCAACTCTCACATCCATACATGACCACAGGAAAAACCATAGCCTTGACTAGATGGACCTTAGTCGGCAAAGTAATATCTCTGCTTTTGAGTGGTGGTGAGGTTTAAATGATTTCACATATGAAAAAAATTGTTTCCAAAATGTCTAGCACGTAATAGAATGTTATAAACATGTGACCACTGTATCCTTATTATTCTATGATTCCAGTGCACAGCATAATTATACGTTTAAATATGCAAATTTTATGTAATTAGGCATTATAGAGCAAAAACAATAAATTTAGGGAAAGCTTATAGGTATAGCATTGAATATCTGCTCTTAGATGTACACATTTCCAACACAGAAAATGTTGGAAATAAAGAATTATAAGACAATAATGTTCACAAAACTGTATGGATGTTAGTTATTTGGGAGGAGGAAGTTATATTATTCAATATATTTTAAATAGAAATCATAAAAGAGAATAAAACAATCATTATAATCGTGTTTCAATGTTGGCATATTTTGTTTAAGTTGAAATAAAAGCTATTTAAAACTTTAAAAGTGTGAAATTACCCTTGCCCTTTGAAGTGGTAGTTTAATGTAAATGTAAGAATTAAAAGGTGACTAACCATGTATTACTTTTTCATATTTGTCAGCTTAATCCAGTTGGGTAGTTTAGAAATTCTGTCACAGATGTCTGAAATTGTTAAAATTAGCATGTTTTATCTGCAGAATGCAGAATGTTCATTTACATAAAATTGGTTCATTTCTAACACAATGTAGCTATACAAGTATGTTTTTATAAAATATATTTAAAGTAGTTGAAACACTTTCTGGGAAAATTATTTGAAAGGAAAATGCATAGAATTTCTGATATATTCACTATGATTTATCCCAGCAGGGCCAAATTCACACTCTTACTAGTTTATGATAGTTATTGAAACCTGTTTTAAAGGAAAGATTACTATTATCATGAAAACAGGTTGAAGTATTAAGATTTATCAGCAGTGTAAGTAATTGGGTTAGAATACTGCTCTATCTATCCATTTTCTAGAATACCCATTTCAAAAAGCATCATGAACTGTTATTTTGTGAAACAACTTTTAAGTATTTTGAGCAATAAGGCATTCAGTCATATGAAAAGTAAGTAAATAATTTTGTAAACTTATCTCTTTTTAGTAAAAGAGGAATTAAAATAAAACTGATCAAGAAGTAGGAATATGTAATAAATTCACACCAATCAAAGAAAGAGAGAGAGAAAGGGAGGGAGAGATGGGAGGGAGGGAAAAAGCTAAGAGAAAGGTGAAATTAATTTCAGCTTAAACAATTTCTAAGTGGAAATGTTTTAACAATCTATATTGAGTTTATGCAGGGAAATCTTCAGATATTATGTTCACCATTGGTTTGATTTTACTTCAAAAAACCAAAAATTAGTACCAGAGTAAGATAAATATGTAAATTTATCTCTATATTAATGCTGATTTATATTCCAAGCAGAAGATTTTCTGCTTTCAATACATTTTCATTTAAGACTCTATCTGAGTATCAAACTGCCATATACACCCTACAGTAATCCGTGCCATACAGTCATGCCATGTAGTAATCCTATTTGCCTGTGAGCCTGTTGAGGCACAGTCTTATTAATAATAAACTGTACAGGTGCCACAGCCACATTTGATTAGCTCATGGAAGGACACTTGACCCAAGGGCAGCCAGTCCATAAAGCATGAAATCATCACTAAAGAGAAATCTGGTTTGAATAGCTTTGAAAGAACAGTGAGCAGCATGGCCATTTTGAAGATTACTCTTAAAAATTTGAATGGGTACTATTGCAGATTTCACAGTGAAGATTAAACTGCAAAAGTCATGAAGCAGAAAACACATGAAGAACAGGTAGTACCCAAAGTACTGACTAAATCAGATTTCAAGAAGCAGAAGCAGTTATGTAAAGAAAATACACAGCAAAGGGTGGCCATTTTAGTAGTCAGAAAATAAGTGTACAGAGATAAGGTATATATGAGAAGTGGTGAAGTAATGCTAACATTAGAAACTATTGCAGAAAATCATAAACTTCATGTCTGAAGCCTCTGCTTGTTTATTATTCTCCAGTCCTGCTTTGTCTTCTTTCAGCCCACCTGCCTTCATTAAAATGCAATGTATTTTACTAACATGTATATTCTTTAATCCTTATATTGGAATATAAGTCCCATGAAGGCAAATTTATGGGTTGGTTGTTTTCACAAATTCCAGAATATGTCTAGGATATAGTAAATGCTCAATAAATAATATAAAGATGTAAAGTAGAGAAATGAATAGCATTCTGATGTTAATAGCTCTAAATCTAACTTGGTTTGCATTTGTTTTTATTTGTAGGGGTTATATTTTTAAGGATGTTTCCAAATCACATTAAATAATTCTGTGTGACTCCTTAATTACACACACACTACTCTCTGGACTATTTCCACTTCCCCAGAGGATATTATTTCAAAAATTATTTTATGATATTTCTTGTTTATTTTCACTTACCTAAATAATACTAAATGGCAGTTTTAGATCTTTCCTTTTTTGGCTTTGCAACTTTAGGTATTATTTACTGACTTTAATTGTGGACACTGTTTTTACCACTACCTTTTTATTTAGTTTGCTTCTTTCTGTGGCATAAATAATTATATCTTTCAATTTAAATTTCTAGTAAAATTTTAATAAGTTTCTCATGCAATTTTCCCCCAGGAGTTGTTTTTATTCTCTGAATATTTCTTTAAAAATCGTCTTGTTCAAACTATGGAGAAATAATAAGCAGATTATGTATAAAAGTTAAATAACTACATTCTGCCGGTTTTCAAGCTGTATCCTGGCTCTGATGGGGATAGGAATCTGGTATTCTCTTTTTCAGACTTGCCTCCTCAATCAGCATTCCATGATGCTTTCAAGGTCTCTAGGTGACCTTCCTTGGGTTTCAAAAGAAAAGATTCTGAGAAATGATATAAACATACTCAAATAACTTTTTGTAAGATATTTAAAGAAAACACATTTCTTATGAAATAAACACAACGTTCTTTTGGAAAGTTAATATAGTAATATAATTACCAAAACAAATAATTCAGGTTTAAGAATGTGGCTTATTTTTTGAAGTGAAAGCAAAAGTCACTCAGTCATGTTCGACTCTTTATGACCCCGTGCTGTATAATCCATGGAATTCTCCAGGCCAAGATGCTAGACTGGGTAGCCTTTCCCTTCTCCAGTGGATCTTCCCAACCGAGGAATCAAACTGGGGTCTCCTGCATTGCTGGCAGATTCTTTACCAACTGAGCCAAAATGGAAACCCAAGGATACTGGAGTAGGTAGCCTATCCCTTCTCCAGTAGATCTTCCCAACCCAGGAATCAAACCCAGGTCTCCTTCAGTACAGGTGGATTCTTTACCAACTGAGCTATCAGGGAAAACCCCAAACATACAATTAAAAGAAATGCATGACAGTAATACTGTGATTAAAATTAATTTTATAAGGATAGTAAAACTGTAATAAAATGACAAATTTCTATATTTATTTCTAAGCAGGATATTGGATTTCTGTAATTTTTCATGGCTTCTCACTTACATGCAAGCATCTTCACACTCATGATTTTTTTTTTTTTCACTATTTTCTCCAAAGTTTCAAATCTCAGCTTGCAAGCCCTGACTTTTTGTAGTAGAAAAGAAGATTTGAGGAACGATTTGAATTTATGTATGTGGAAATAATAAAAGTATACTTGCATGTAAGTGGAAAGATTTCAGTTTCAAGCCCTATAAACTTATCCCACTTATCCAAACATATTTCATGAATTATCCCTTGTCATAAACCATTAAATAAAGACAGATCTGGAGGAAGATGCTCCTCTTATATTCTTTTAAAAGACATTCTTGGACAGAGGTTTTTAATCTGCTTCCCAATAGGCCCTCTGTGATTTGTTTAACCCTTATTTGTTGGCCATGTTGATGGTTGGATGGCATCATTGACACAATATACATGAATTTGAGCAGACTCCAAGAGATGGTGAAAGACAGGGAGCCTGGCATGCTGCAGTACATGGGGTTGCGAAGAGTTGGACTGAACAATAACTTCTGTTTTTCGATACAACGTTTAATAATTTGGGCATTATGTTTAATGGCAATTTCTAAATTATCTCCTAAAATCAAAGATTCTGGCTACATAAGCATGCATTTCCATAAGTGAGTGACTGACAGGGGCCTGAGTGCCAGCTTCCTCCTTTACCTCAGGAAAAGGCATACTCTGTACAGTCCGTACCACTAACAACACAGGTACAATGTGGTGGCTTCACTATGAACACCTCTTGGCTGCACCTGTAGGCATTGTGGCATGTTTGCAATTCTTAGTCTACAACTTTGATTTTTAAATATTTGTAAATTGAGATCTAGGAGAGCTAAACAACTTTGTGTCCATTTTTAGAGAGCTAGGCAATGAGAAATTAGAGCTTCTGTGCCCCAAACTTTAATATTTATTGGCTAGAATTTCACTTTGTTGAATATAATAATTGCATTTTATTAAAATTATTACTTTATTTGAACCTTTACATTTGATGATGTTTTAACATTACTACAAATTCACTCGAAGTGTACTTACAGACAACATATTTTTGTGTAAGCAGCATGATCTCTCAAAATTTTCTTTAGACCACTAAGTGGAATTCACTACTTTTTACACATACAATAATTCTCTGCTAAATTTTGTACATTTCCCCACTGTATTCAGTGTTACCTAGAATAAAAAAGTCAATAAAATAAACCAAATATGTATATTGGGTATGATTTAAGTCCAAAAATACACTTTATTATCAATAATATGTTAAATGTAATAAAGAAGAAAATATTGATGAAAATATGACTTTTTTCTTGCTTCTATAATGCTGCTCAACTTCAGTTACATACTGAATCAGCTAACTTTGATTCTTCTAATTTTCTTTCCATCAAAAGTTTCCTGATATTTTCCAATAGGAAAATTTACTGTCTGTTTAGAATCATGATTATCCCACTATGTTCTTTGAAACTTTTTCATATACTTCCTCATTCTACTTCAATAAAGTATAAAACATGAACCAAAATCAGTGAAAGGGTGATATAAATTTTGAGACAATGTTAAAGGTGATGAAAGCCTGTGTGCTTTTTTTTTTTTTTAATCTATACAACTGAACATTGGATAGGGTAATTTGCATTTTAAAGTGAAAATTTTGGAGAAAACCTTATGGAATGTTGTTTATAAATACCTTTAGGTAATTACTTTGAGCATACAAAGTTTTCCAAAGATCTTTAAAGTTTATTCAAAGAATTTTTTTCATTTAGCCAATTTTTAGAGTTTATATAGTACTGGTGGTTTTAATGATCTCAAGAGAAGTTAGGATAAATACTAACTTATGCACCAATTTAAAAAACTTAGTCAATAGAAATTGTGATTATTATTAGTTGTATATTTTGCAGCTGACATTATAGGAGATTGCCAGCAAATATGCTTGATATCTTTTCCTCACTTTAGTTTTTTTAAATATCCTACAAAACTCTCTTATAGAAGTCAAAGATAGTTAATAATCCATATTGAACAAAGATGTAAAATTGTACTTGATGAATATAAACTAAAGCATTACTTGGACTATTTTTGAACAGGTTTTGAAATGAAGACATTTGCATTTTCAGTTTTCAAATACACTCTATCTTTTCAAATATACTGAAATACTATTAGCATGAAATAAGAAGATATTTTAAGAAAACACAGAAGTAATTGACTTGCATTTTAGTAACATGAGAACGTTTAAAAGATTGCATTTTCCTTCTATACTAAAAGCACAATTTCATACAAACAGTAAAAAAGAGAGATTTTTTTTTAAACAATCACACTGAATTGTTTGAAAACTTTATTGTTATGAAAATTAGTTGTACATTTTGTAAAAGGCTTTTGAATGTCTATTTTTCATGAATGTATACTTTATCTGGAAGTTAGATAACATCTATACAAGCAAAACAAAAAAAAAGCAACATTGTGTATTTGGGCATCAGTGTTTACATACATTCCCCAAATTACAGGGCACTGGTTTGGTAATACACATTGCTTTGTGTTTTGTGTTCAAAACTTCAAGATTGAGTCTGATTCCTACTGTTATACTATAGAAGTGTCTCTAGTATTGGGTGAGATGACTTTGGATAATTTTATTATATAAAATTCAGTGTAAGTAAGATGCAGTTGGTGTTACCTACAATTTATCATTCTATTTTCTACATCATAGAATCTATTTTGGGGAGAGGGTCACCCAAGGTGTTATATTTTTATGTGATAGTCTTTGTGCTAAAGATATCATTTCAAATTTCACCAGTCATTTGCTAGACTTTCGACTGTTCTCTAGAATCTCTGAAAATCGTTTATCTCATTTGTATAACAGGAATAATAATATCTACTTCTCAACTTACTTGAGGATTAATTAAAAGTATTTTTAATAAGAGTATTAAAATGGAATGGACACACAATAAAAACGTCTTAAGAGAATAATTTTCACATCCTTCCCTGTATATATATATTTTAAAAATTTGCTTTTGAATCCATGTACTTGTTCTTTAATGATTATAAGACAGGTATTATATTATAATTACAAAGAAGTTTTTGACATAAACATTTCTTTCTCAATGCATGATATATAATGAAGTTGTTTAACTTCAGGCCACATTCTTTCATCAGTTGGGCCATATTTTGCATTTTAAAAAACTTATATTCCTTTCACATATTATTTCTTTTATGAATCTGAGTAAATATTACAGTTATTTTCAATTGGGGTCATGAGACAAAAGGGAAAGAAATTTTCCTTATTTAATGAGATAGAAATTAATAAAATATATACATATTGAACAATTCCATCTTGTTTTCCTTTTTGAAAACCTATACACCAAATTCAGCTGTGGATGGGCACATACGCTATGCAATTATAATCAAAGACAGTTCTTTAGCTGTTCGACTAGAGGACATTTTCAAGGCACCAAATTGATCAAAGCAGTTATTTTTCCTGGATTCTAACACAAAGCAACATCAAATAACTTTGCTTTGCTGGTTTGGTTTTCTTGCATGCTTTGAACTAGAAGTACAGTATACTGACTGAGGCTTTGTGTCCTCAAGTGAAATTATGGGTCTTTCCTCCAGAATCCACTTGAAGAAATTCATGAATAGTTGAAGAAAACATGGATGAAAGTATTTTTCTTGTTTCTCTACTTAGTGACATTTTTGTAATGTTGAAGTTTTATAGCTTCAGCCAGATAATCAAAATATCTCTGGCCTATCAGTATGGCTAGGCTATCATTCATATATTTATTCAAACAATGTGAGTTTCACATAAAATAAACTTAAATGCTCTGTTATGTAGCCCATTATGGCAAAAGGCTCCACAATAAAGAGAATATAGACTTAAAAACACATTAGAAATATTTCAGAATCATCTGACTTTTTCACTTAACTGTTTATATGTAAAGGCGTATTTTCTTAGTATTTTATTTTTCCTTGTGCAAAATATTGCCAGTTATCAGGTTTAGTTTAAGAAATGTTATGACTAGGACCAATTATTACTAAATTTATTTGTAGTAATGGACTTGTTACCACTTTAAATAGTTATATTAGTCTTTATATTCATACTATTTAATTCATTTTATTTTAGTATTAATAGTCATTATTTGTAGTATTAAAATAGCCATTTTTATGAAAGAGATAAAATAATTTTATTTCTCTAGTAATAATGACTTGGGAAAATGTTATAGGCTCATGGGATTGAATATTATTATTTTCCACACCAATTTTAAATAATGAGACAACAAAAAATTAGCAACTAAATTTGCTTCTTCACTTATGACTTTTTAAAAAGTAGTCTGGGTCTCTATCTTTTTATACTGATTGTGGGATTTGTATGTGTTGAATTCTAGGCAACAAGTTGCATGAGGAAAATAGACATAGAAGTGTGTGCATTTCTTATCTTACTACTCAACTGCAGTCACTTATTTAGGGGTTGCTCAGTGACAATGGTGAAGTAAAGTGAAAGTTGCCCTGTCATGCCTGGCACTTTGCAACCCCATGGACTATATAGTCCATGGAATTCTCCAGGATAGAATACTGGAGTGGAGAGCCCTTCCTTTCTCCAGGGGATCTTCCCAACCCAGGGACTAAACCCAGCTCTCCTGCATTGCAGGCAGATTCTTCACCAGCTGAGCCACAAGGGAAACCCCTGGTGACAGGAGCTAAAATGATGTTTTGGAAGAGTGTTGACTTGGGAAAGTCAGGACCTTGTCCTTCTGTATGGAGTTGTGACAAGCCTGTTTTCTTGCTAGAACATATACCCAGCCATCTTTCTTCAAATTTATTTAGAGACCCCCTCCCCCCAAAAAATCTATATATCTCAAGAACATATAATATCATCATTTATATATTACCTTTTGGAAGAAAAATTAACTGTCTTTGTGCATGATAAATCTGATAATGACTAGGCTAAATAAAATGACCAGGATTCCTCAGGGAGTCAGTAATTAGATAAAAATATGAATTAATTTTCAAACTGAAAATCTATATCATTAAATAGCACTGACTAAGGTCCTGTAACTCAGATGAAAATCACAGCTTGTAATGAATGTTGTTATGAGATTGTATTGAATTTCCATTCATTTTTCATTTATAAAAAATTGCCTTGTCTTTTTTTTTTTGCATAAAAAATCTCCACCTATGTTTCTAAGTAATTTACTAATGCTTAAAAACAGTTGACCAATAAAATATACATTTAATTATTACAATGATGCAATTTTTCAGTTCTTTTTTTGGAAAAGATAGTATTGTAAATTTAAAGTTTTATTTATTATTTCTAACAGACTGAAATGCAGATAATGAAAAAAAAATGATAGAGCAAACTATTCCTACACTACTCATTCCACAATGAAGTGGTTGTATTAAATATCCAGAAAGAACAATGAATAGAAGAGACAAAAATTCAACTAAATTTAAAAATCGAAGTTTAGAATGAGGAAACAGGTAATCAAAAAGAAAGTGAGTAATTATACTTTAAATAAACAACAATAAGTGTTTTGGAGGTAAAGGGTTTGGAGACCTCCTGGAAAAGGACGTGGAAGTTATTACTGTTTTCTAATGATCATTGAAAGCAAAGTATTTGAGGAGAGAATTTTCAAAAGTGAGGGAGTTATCCATAAAGGTAGCCATAGTAAAGAGATTTTAGGAGATAAAGCAGACTCAGAGTCTTAGGTCAAAAGTAGTAAAAGAATAAAGAACCCAGTGCCTAGAGCAGAGTATCTTTAGGCAATAATTGTAGGTGATGGAAGTAGCGGGCAAATCCTTTAGGGTTTAATTGCCATTTGTAAGAACTTTTCTCTCTCTTTTTTTTTTAATGTAAAGCTAGTGGTAAGTTTTAAGCTCTTGAATAACAAGATCTTGTTATATTTTTAAAATAGCACCTATCTGCTGTATTGTAACTGGCAAGGGAGAGTTAAAAGCAGGAAGATCAGCTTTCTAAAAATTCTGGCAAGATATGATGGTACCTAGGAGTGTGAAAAAGGTGGCTTATGGCTGTGTGTGTAGGGTTTGATGTATGTAAGATGTGGAGATGTACAAGAAACACTAAAGTCAAGAGTGACTCCAAGATTTGGGCAGAGCAATTAAAAAATAAGAGAGTGGTTGATTTCAGCTTTGAAAGAAGAGAAACCAATAGGTTGATTTTAGACAGGTGGAGTGTGGATGCTCATTATATATTTCATAAGTAGAGTCTCAAGTCTGCATCTGAGATTCAGTCTAAGTTCAGAGGAAAGGTATAATCTGAGGATGGAATTTAGTGTTCATCAATGCATATATGCTGTTCATAGCATGTGACTAAACGAGATCATCTGGACAGTTGGTGGAACTAAAAAAGAAAAGAGATCCAACCAAGCACTCATTTGAGATCAAGGAAATGATGGATAATGCGAGCCATATACTTGCAACTGCAACAAATACAGAGACTGAGAATTATTGTGGAGCTAGCAGTATAAACTCAGACGGTAAAGCGTCTGCCTGCAGTGCGGGAGACCCGGGTTCGATCCTTGGGTTGGGAAGATCCCCTGGAGAAGGAATTGGCAACTCACTCCAGTACTCTTGCCTGGAAAATTCCATGGACTGAGGAGCCTGGTAGGCTACAGTCCATGGGGTCGCAAAGAATCGGACACGACTGAGTGACTTCACTTTCACTTTCACATTCAGCAGGATAATCAGAATGAATCTGGGTAAATGAGCCACATTTTACATTAATGGGAAGATTAAATCCCCTGAATAATAATTTCTTTTCATATTAAGGCAGCTGATCTTAAAATACAATCTGAAAGAGTACTGTGAAAACCAGTGTTACCATGAAAATGAGGTTCTTTGGCCTTTGTTAGAATACATACATATTGTCCCATTTCAAATAATTATTTTTTGAGGAAAAGTCCCTAAAAATATTCTTCAATAATATTAAGTACTGAACTTACTCAAAAGGAAAAATAAAAAACAAAACAAAGCAAACGGTAACCGTGGGCTTCCCTGGTGGCTCAGACATTAAAGAATACACCCGCAATTCCAGGGACCTGGGTTCAATCCCAGGGTTGAGAAGATCCACTGGAGAAGGGAACAGCAACCCACTCCAGTATTCTTACCTGGAAAAGTCCATGGACAGAGGAGGCTGGTAGGCTACAGTCCAAGGGTTGGCAAACAGTCAGACACAACTGAGGGACTATGCACATCACAGTGGATACTTAGCAACTCACGGGTATAAAGGAAGGCTTGAAAAGTGAACTACTTAAAAACGGGAAAAATAGTTAATTCAGTTCAGGTCAGTTCAGTTCAGTCGCTCAGTCGTATCTGACTCTTTGCGACCCCATGAATCGCAGAACGACAGGCCTCCCTGTCCATTACCAACTCCCGGAGTTAACTCAGATTCACATTCATCGAGTCAGTGATGCCATCCAGCCATCTCATCCTCGGTCGTCCCCTTCTCCTCCTGCCTCCAACCACCCCCCAGCATCAAAGTATTTTCCAATGAGTCAGCTCTTCACATGAGGTGGCCAAAGTACTGGAGTTTCAGCTTTAGCATCATTCCTTCCAAAGAAATCCCAGGGTTGATCTCCTTCAGGATGGACTGGTTGGATCTCTTTGCAGTCCAAGGGACTCTCAAGAGTCTTCTCCAACACCACAGTTCAAAAGCATCAATTCTTTGGTGCTCAGCCTTCTTCACAGTCCAACTCTCACATCCATACATGACCACTGGAAAAACCATAGCCTTGACTAGATGGATCTTAGTCCGCAAAGTAATGTCTCTGCTTTTGAATATACTATCTAAGTTGGTCATAACTTTTCTTCCAAGGAGTAAGCGTCTCTTTATTTCATGGCTACAAGCACCATTGCAGTGATTTTGGAGCCCAAAAAAATGAAGTCTGACACTGTTTCCACTGTTTCCCCATCTATTTCCCATGAAGTGATGGGACCGGATGCCATAATCTTAGTTTTCTGAATGTTGAGTTTAAGCCAACTTTTTTACTCTCCTCTTTCACTTTCATCAAGAGGCTTTGTAGTTCCTCTTCACATTCTGCCATAAGGGTGGTGTCATCTGCATATCTGAGGTTATTTATATTTCTCCCGGCAATCTTGATTCCAGCTTATGTTCCCTCCAGTCCAGTGTTTCTCATGATGTACTCTGCATAGAAGTTAAATAAGCAGGGTGAAAATTTACAGCCTTGACGTACTCCTTTTCCTATTTGGAACCAGTCTGTTGTTCATGTCCAGTTCTAACTGTTGCTTCCTGACCTGCATACAGATTTCTCAAGAGGCAGGTCAGGTGGTCAGGTACTCCCATCTCTTTCAGAATTTTCCACAGTTTACTGTGATCCACACAGTCAAAGGCTTTGGCATAGTCAATAAAGCAGAAATAGATGTTTTTCTGGAAATCTCTTGCTTTTTCAATGATCCAGCAGATATTGGCAATTTGATCTCTGGTTCCTCTGCCTTTTCTAAAACCAGCTTGAACATCAGGAAGTTCACGGTTCACATATTGCTGAAGCCTGGCTTGGAGAATTTTGAGCATTACTTTACTAGTGGGTGAGATGAGTGCAATTGTGCGGTAATTTGAGTATTTTTTTGCGTTGCCTTTCTTTGGGATTGGAATGAAAACTGACCTTTTGCAGTCCTGGGGCCATTGCTGAGTTTTCCAAATTTGCTGGCATATTCAGTGCAGCACTTTCACAACATCATCTGTCAGGATTTGAAATAGCTCCACTGGAATTCCACCACCTCCACCAGCTTTGTTCATAGTGATGTTTTCTAAGGCCCACTTGACTTCACATTCCAGGATGTCTGGCTCTTGATGAGTGATCACACCATCGTGATTATCAGAGTCTTGATGATCTTTTTTGTACAATTCTTCTGTGTATTCTTGCCACCTCTTCTTAATATCTTCTGCTTCTGTTAGGTCCATATCATTTCTGTCCTTTATCTAGCCCATCTTTGCATGAAATGTTCCCTTGGTATCTCTAATTTTCTTGAAGAGATCACTAGTCTTTCCCATTCTGTTCTTTTCGTCTATTTCTTTGCATTGATTGCTGAAGAAGGCTTTCTTATCTCTGGTTGCTATTCTTTGGAACTCTGCATTCACGTGCTTATATCTTTTCTTTTCTCCTTTGCTTTTCACTTCTCTTCTTTTCATAGCTATTCGTAAGGCCTCCCAAGATAGCCATTTTGCTTTTTTGCATTTCTTTTCTTTGGGGATGGTCTTGATCCCTGTCTCCTATACAATGTCACAAACCTCATTCCATAGTTCATCAGGCACTCTATCTATCAGATCTAGTCCCTTAAATCTATTTCTCACTTCCACTGTATAATCATAAGGGATGATTAGGTCATACCTGAATACCTAATTATCTTTTTTTAAATCATATATCTAACACCAACCTGAGTTGGAGGGGCCTGTCATCGTGATTAACAATTACAGTAGACTCTTCCAAAGGGAAATCAGGTCACCATGACTAAAAAAATATGAATTGGGAATTGAGATTTTTCTTAATTATATCCTAGATAATTCCCCCCATCCGTTGTCTTTTTCCTCTGCTACTAACACTGCTATAAAATGAAAATGAGCACCTCCTCAGCTAGAACCCAGTTTTTCTCAAATGGCTTTCATCTCAATGATATTTTGCCTCTACAATAAAAAAGTAATAAATTTTATCTTCCTCTAAAATCCTAAATCTATACTGAAATCCATTTATTAATATAATAGTTTAAATTTCAATAAAAATAGTAAATTTTCTGATTATTCCATTCTCATAGCAAATCTGTTTTGTATTTAGAACTGAAATTTCCTCTGCAAATGGTCTCAGTGTAACAAAAGAATGTTTCTACACTGTCAGATTTTTCTTCTCATTAGTTTTTGTCTTTAGTGACATTATCTCTTTAATGTTGTTATTCTCAAATATCTCATGATCCTTGGTTGTTTGATCATAATTCTAAATGTAAGACTAGTTGGAAGCATTAATTGTATGTTTCTTCTAAATTTGTGTAATTTTCATTACTCACTTTTCTTGAATGTAGAGATATGAGTATATTTGCATATTAGTTTGCATTCATATGTGGGTAAGTTGTGCTGTGGTTAGTCGCTCAGTCGTGTCCAGGCTCTTTGTGACCCTATGCACTGTAACCAGCCAGGCTCCTCAGTCCATGGGGATTCTCCAGGCAAGAATACTCTAGAGGGTTGCCATGCCCTCCTCCTGGGGATCTTCCCAACCCAGGGATCGAATCCAGGTCTCTGCTTTGCAGGCAGATTCTTCACCATCTGAGCCACCAGGGAAACCCATGAATATTGGAGTGAGTAGCCTATCCTTCCTCCAGCAGATCTTCTAGACCTAGGAATCAAACCTGGGTCTCCTGCATTGCAGGTGGGTTCTTTACTAACAGCTACCAGGGAAACCCAGGGTCAAAGGGAAGAGGAGGGACTTAAATAGTCCAATCATTTGTAAATATCTGTTTCTAAGCTATAGTATTTCTGATATTTATCAACCATTTCCCATTCATATTTACATGAACATTTTATTAAGTTAAATATTAAACACATACAAAACCACAACATTCCTATATAATGCTTTTAATATATAAGTAAGATGCATACCTATGTACTGAAAAGATCCCCCTACAAAAGGAACATTTCTAGTGCTGTTAAAAATGTTCTGGGTGCCACCTCTAAAGACAATTGCATTTTTCTCTTCAGAGGTATGCTTTGTTTTAAATTTTGTTTATCATTGATATGCCTTTTTAAAAGAGATCTATGTCTATGGAATCCTAGGCAATAATTTATTTAGTTTTATTTCTCAACTTTAAAAATTATTATATTTATTCTTATACTATGCAATAGTATACACTGTATACAATACAGTATACATTGTATACAATATACCAAATATAATACAACATTTATTCTGACATAATTGACTTTCTTTGTTGTTCTCTCAGATACATTTCTGGGATTCTGGACACTTTCCTATCTTTTATATCTTTAGTTCAGGACTCAGCAAACTATGGCCAATGGAACAAATCTGGAACCTGCTTTTTTTTTTAGCCCATAAGCTAAAAACCTTTTTGTCTTTTAATATATTTTAAGGGCTTCACAGGTGGTACAAAAGGATTTATTTTTAAAAGAATATACAGCAGAAACATGAGGTTCTCAAAACTAAAATTCTTGCTTTTTGGCCCTTTACAGAGAAATTTTGCTAACACCTGCTCTAGTTTATTCATTTTTGATAGTTGTGTAAGAATTCATTTTATAATGTGGGCATTTAATTCTTTACAGTATTTTCCCAACTTTTGCTTTCGTTGTTGTTTTGCTATTTTCACATCGTATACATTTTTGATATACATGCAAATGATATTTTAAAATACAGTGTATTTATTTAACATGCGTTTTCATTTTTCAGTTCAGTTCAATTCAGTCACTAAGTCGTGTCCGACTCTTTGTGACCCCATGAATCTCAGCATGCCAGGCCTCCCTGTCCATCACCATCTCCTGGAGTTCACTAAGACTCACGTCCATCTAGTCAGTGATGCTATCCAGCCATCTCATCCTCTGTCGTCCCCTTCTCCTCCTGCCCCCAATCCCTCCCAGCATCAGAGTCTTTTCCAATGAGTCAACTCTTCACATGAGGTGGCCAAAGTACTGGAGTTTCAGCTTTAGCATTAGTGCTTCCAAAGAAATCCCGGGGCTGATCTCCTTCAGAATGGACTGGTTGGATCTCCTTGCATCCAAGGGACTCGCAAGAGTCTTCTCCAACACCACAGTTCAAAAGCATCAATTCTTTGGCCCTCAGCTTTCTTCACAGTCCAACTCTCACATCCATACATGACTACTGGAAAAACCATAGCCTTGACTGGACGGACCTTTGTTGGCAAATGTCTCTGCTTTTAAATATGCTGTCTAGGTTGGTCATAATTTTCTTCCAAGGAGTAACCATCTTTTAATTTCATCCAATCAGTCCCCAGGTCAGTAGATGTCCCATATCCTACTGGAAATCAGTGGAGATATAAATCCAGAAAGAATGGAGACAGAGCCAAAGCAAAAACATCACCCAGTTGTGAATTTGACTGGTGATGGAGGGAAGGTTTGATGCTGTAAAGAGCAATATTGCAAAGGAACCTGGAATGTTAGGTCATCTTACATAGTCCTATCTTTTTGTCTTTTCATACTCTTCATGGCATTCTCAAGGCAAGAATACTGAAGCAGTTTGCATTCCATTCGCCAGTGGACCACATTTTGTCAGAACTCTCCACCATGACCCATCCATTTGGGTGGCCCTACATGGCATGGCTCATAGTTTCATTGAGTTAGACAAGGCTGTGGTCCATGTGATTAGATTGGTTAGTTTTCTGTGATTGTGGTTTTCATTCTGTCTGCCCTCTGATGGGGAAGGATAAGATGCTTATGGAAGCCTTCTGATGAGAGATACTGACTCAGGGGAAACTGGGTCTTGTTCTGATCGGTGGGGCCATGCTCAGTAAATCTTTAATCTAATTTTCTGTTGATGGGAGGAGCTATGTTACCTCCCTGCTGTTTACTTTGTGCCAAACTATGGTGGAGGTAATGAAGATAATGGTGACATCCTTCAGAAGATCCCATGCATGTGCTGGTACACTCAGTGCCCCCAACCCTGCAGCAGACCACCACCGATGCATGCCTCAGCTCATGAAGACTCCTGAATACTCACAGGCAAGTCTGGATCAGTTTCTCGTGGGGTCATTGCTCCTTTCTCTGGGATCCTGGTGCATACAAGGTTTGGTTTGTGCCCTCCAATAGTCTATTTTGCAGTCCTGTGTAAGTTGTGACAGCTCTCTGGTGGGATTAATGGTGACCTCTTCCAAGAGAGCTTATGCCATAACCAAGTCTGCTGCACCCAGAGCCCCTGTCCCTGTGACAGTCTACTGTTGACCTGTACCTCCACAGGAGGTGCTCAAAAACAGTTTTGTCTTAGTCTCTGTGGGGTCCCTGGGTTCTGGTGTGCACAAGGTTTGTTTGAGCCCTCTGAGTGTCTCTGACTGGTATGGGGTTTGATTCTAAACACGAATTTGCCCATCCTACCATCTTGCTGGGGCTTCTCCTTTGTCCTTTGGCATGGAGTATCTCCTCACAGTCACTCCAGCACCTACCAACTTACTGGGGTTTCTCTGAACTTGAACCTGGGATATCTCCTCACTGCCGAGGATGGAGAAACTCTATACAGTCAGCAAAAACAAGACCAGAAGATGATTGTGGCTCAGATCATGAACTCCTTCTTGCCAAATTCAGATTAAATTGAAGAAAGTAGGGAAAACAACTAGATCAGTCAGGTATGACCCAAGTCAAATACCTTAAGACTATACAATGGAAGTGAAAAATAGATTTAAGGGACTAGCTATGATAGACAGAGTGCCTGATGAACTATTGATGGAAGTTTGTGACATTGTACAGGTGATAGGGATCAAGACCATCCCCAAGAAAAAGAAATATATTAAAGCAAAATGGCTGTCTGAGGAGGCCTTAAAAATAGCTGTGAGAAGAAGAGAAGTGAAAAGCAAAGGAGAAAAGGAAAGATATGCCCATTTGAGTGCAGAGTTCCAAAGAATAGCAAGGAGAGATAAGAAAGGCTTCCTCAGTTATCAGTGCAAAGAAATAGAGAAAAATAATAGAATAGGAAAGACTAAAGATCTTTTCAAGAAAATTAGAGCTACCAAGGGAATGTTTCATGCAAAGATGGACACAAAAAAGGACAGAAATGGTATGGACCCAGCAGAAGCAGAAGATATTAAGAAGAGGTGGCAAGAATAAACAGAAGAACTGTACAAAAAAAGGTCTTTGTGACCCAGATAACCATGATGGTGTGATCACTCACCTAGAACTAGACATCCTGGAATGTGAAGTCAAGTGGGCCTTAGGAAACATCACTAGGAACACAGCTAGTGGAGGTGATGGAATTCCATTTGAGCTGAGAAAATAAGAGCAAATGAAGCAACTGACAAACAACTATTCTCAAAAATATACAAGCAGCTTATGCAGCTCAATTCCAGAAAAATAAATGACCCAATCAAAAAATGGGCCAAAGAACTAAATAGACATTTCTCCAAAGAAGACATACGGATGGCTAACAAACACATGAAAAGATGCTCAACATCACTTATTATTAGAGAAATGCAAATCAAAACCATAATGAGGTACCACTTCACACCAGTCAGAATGTCTGTGATCCAAAAATCTGCAAGCAATAAATGCTGGAGAGGGTGTGGAGAGAAAGGAACACTCCTACACTGTTGGTGGGAATGCAAACTAGTACAGCCACTATGGAGAACAGTGTGGAGATTCCTTAAAAAATTGCAAATAGAACTGCCTTATGACCCAGCAATCCCACTGCTGGGCATACACACTGAGGAAACCAGAATAGAAAGAGACACATGTACCCCAATGTTCATCACAGCACTGTTTATAATAGCCAGGACATGGAAGCAACCTAGATGTCCATCAGCAGATGAATGGATAAGAAAGCAGTGGTACATATACACAAAGGAGTATTACTCAGCCATTAAAAAGAATACATTTGAATCAGTTCTGATGAGATGGATGAAACTGGAGCCGATTATACAGAGTGAAGTAAGCCAGAAAGAAAAACACCAATACAGTATACTAACACATATATATGGAATTTAGAAAGATGGCAATGATGACCCTGTATGCAAGACAGCAAAAAAGACAGAGATGTGTATAGTGGACTTTTGGACTCAGAGGGAGAGGGAGAGGGTGAGATGATTTGGGAGAATGGCATTGAAACATGTATAATATCATGTAAGAATCGAATTGCCAGTCTATGTCCGATGCAGGATATGGCACGCTTGGGGCTGGTACATGGGGATGACCCAGAGAGATGTTGTGGGGAGGGGGGTAGGAGGGGGGTTCATGTTTGGGAACGCATGTACACCCGTGCTGGATTCATGTCAATGTATGGCAAAACCAATACAGAATTGTAAAGTAAAATAAAAAATTAATTAATTAATTAATTTAAAAAAAAAATGATACTGTGAAAGTGTTGAGGTCCTTTAATGGACCGGAACCTGGTGGTCCATAGTCAACAATAAGAAAATAAAGGAGAGAGAAAGAGGCTGATATTCCTTGGTTTATGCAGAAAACGAATAAAGTCCCTGACATAGGGCTTGCTCTGTTCACTAAGGCCTCAGGCACCCTCTCGATGGGGTAGAGCACCTTCTCGAGAGGGTCTTAGAAGCCCAGGCAGGAAAGTGAACCCAGAGGTTCTCTGCACTACAAAGAAATAGCCTGAGAAAGAGAGAGTGAAAGAAAGAGAGGGAGAGAGATGACATGGGAACCAAAGCTCTGATGGAGCACAGGTGTTTTAATCAATATGGTGTGGGCATATATACTGTCTTACAAGGTATTTATTCTCAGCAAAAAATAAAGATTAAAATTCCAGACTTACAAAACATAGACAATCCATATTAAAGAGAGAGAGAGTTGTAAACAATCACTTTTACCATGTGGTTCACAAGAGATAAGAGGGTACTTATCATGGTATTGAAAAACTAATGAAGGAAATGCCTGGATTCCTCAGCTCTGGGAGAGGCTTGCCTCTCCTCTTAATTACTGAATATTCAGGAATTAATAAGGAACAGAGGATTCCTGACAGATCCAAAACAGCACAAAGGAAGCCTCCTGTTAAATGCTTCCTGACATGAAAGTGCTACACTTAATATGCCAGCAAATTTGGAAAATTCAGCAGTGGCCACAGGACTGGAACAGGTCAGTTTTCATTCCAATCCCAAAGAAAGGGAATGCCAAAGAATGCTCAGACTACCACACAATTGCACTCATCTCACATGCTAGTAAAGTAATGCTCAAAATCTCCAAGCCAGGCTTCAACAGTATGTGAACCATGAAATTCCAGATGTTCAAGCTGGATTCAGAAAAGTCAGAGGAACCAGAGATCAAATTGCCAACATCTGCTGGATCATTGGAAAAACAAGAGAGTTCCAGAAAATCATCTATTTCTGCTTAATTGACTATGCCAAAGCCTTTAACTGTGTGAATAACAACAAACTGGAAAATTCTGAAAGAGATGGGAATACTAGACCACCTGACCTGCCCCTTGAGAAATCTGTATGCAGGTCAGGAAGCAACAGTTAGAACTGGACATGGAACAACAGACTGGTTCCAAATAGGAAAAGGAGTATGTCAAGGCTGTATATTGTCACCCTGTTTATTTAACTTATATGCTGAGTATATTATGAGAATGCTGGGCTGGATGAAACACAAGTTGGAATCAAGATCTCCTAGAGAAATATCAATAACCTCAGATATGCAGGTGACACCACCCTTTGGCAGAAAGTGAAGAAGAACTAAAGAGCCTCTAAATGAAAGTGAAAGAGGAGAGTGAAGAAGTTGGCTTAAAGCTCAACATTCAGAAAACCAAGATCATGGTATCCTGCCCCATCATTTCATGGCAAATAAATGGGAAAACAGTGGCTGACTTTATTTTTCTGGGCTCCAAAATCACTGCAAATGGTGATTGTAGCCATGGAATTAAAAGATGCTTACTCCTTGGAAGGAAAGTTATGACCAACCTAGACAGCTTATTAAAAAGCAGACATTACTTTGTCAACAAAGGTCCATCTAGTCAAGGCTATGTTTTTCCCAGTAGTCATGTACTGATGTGAGAGCTGGACTATAAAGAAGGCTGAGCGCCAAAGAATTGATGCTTTTGAACTGTGGTGTTGGAGAAGACTGTTGAGAGTCCCCTGAACTGCAAGGAGATCCAACCAGTCCATCCTAAAGGAAATAAGTCCTGAGTATTCATTCGAAGGACTGATGTTGAAGCAGAAACTCCAATATTCTGGCCACCTGATGTGAAGCACTGACTGAGTTGAAAAGTCCCTCATGCTGGGAAAGATTGAGGGCAGGAGGAGAAGGGGACAACAGAGGATAAGATGGTTGGATGGCATCACCAACTCAATAAACTTGAGTTTGAGTCAACTTTATGAGTTGGTGATGGACCAGGAGGCCTGACATGCATGGGGTTTCAAAGAGTTGGTAACGACTGAGTGACTGAACTGAATGAGATGAAATATCTTTTAATATATCTACTGGCCTGTCATGCTGTCATGTCTCAATCACCTGTTCATTTCTCTTGACCATGATTCCATTATATTTTTTGTCTTCTCTTTTATTTGTTGTTTATATAAATTGAATATTAATTTTCTGTGAATTATTTTTATTTCAGATATTTTCTTTATTTTTTTACTTGTCAGGATTTTATTATATTTTCTTGATAAGCATATATTTTAAATTTGAATGTATTGGAATTCATCATTTCTTTTATGGTTTTACTTTTTTTTTTTTTTTGCATCTTAATTTAAAATAAAACATTTCCTAAACTAAGTAAAGATATATTTACCTAGTTTGATTTTCTTATTTAAATTTTAATTGAGCTTTGCATCTGGTACAAAGGAGGAATACAATTTAATTAGTTTTTCTGTAAATAATTCCCACAGACCATTTATCAGTTGTTACTGAATTCCCTACTTAGTTTAGGTAACCAGTTCTATCTCAAAATTCCCAATAGTCATGTATATTTGTTATATTAGTATATGTTATGTTCATGTATTAATACCGCTTCCTATTAATTTCTATAATTTTACTTTATATCTTGATATCTTACAGTGTATTTCACCATTTATCTAACTTTTCAAATATGTTGACTTTCGTTCTCTTCTTTCCTTCCATATAACTTTTAGAATCAGGCTGTCTTGTTTCTTCTAGAACTTAACACTTTTATACTTCATTAAAGTATTTACTTTTCCTATCTGTAACACATCTCTTAATTTTATATACATTTGTATACTTATGTTTTTTATTTATCACCAAGCATTCAATAGACAATATTGTGCACATCTATGTTGCTTTTCAAAATAAAAGCACATCTCTGCTTTTCAAAATAATCTCTTCCTCAATTGACAGCATATCCAAATGGCCAGGGACTTAAGCTGATATAACTTCAAAATTCCTCCAAAATTTGACCACTTTTCATAACCCCTGCTTTTAATACCATAAACCACACCTAAACTGGATTGCTGTGAATAGCTTTTTAAGTGATCTCCTTGCTTTTACTCTTTCTTTACGTTAAAATATAATTTAGATCATGCCACTCCATTGTTATAAATCCTTTAACTACTTCCTTTCACATCCAGAGTAAAACTTGAAGCTGCTCTGGGTAGCTCTGGCCTACCTGGGTAATTCTGCCTCAGGACCTTTGCAGAAAGAAGTCTCTTTGCCTTGGATGTTTTTACCCTACAATCTCCAGTTCTTATTGATATTTCAATCTTATCCATGAGGTCTTCACTGATCTCCCCATTTAATTTACAAAACTGTCACAAATGCTATTTCTTGCTGCTCATCTATCTTTTACCACAGTACTTATTAATATTTTGTATTCTGTATATTTTATTGAGTCCCTTTTGAGTGATTATAAACTTTATAATGCCTGAAATTTGTGTCAATTATTTTTACTGCTATACCAGTAACCCTAGTATTAATCTCAGTATAATCCCAAGCACATTGTATGAATCCTATGAATATTTGTTGAAAGAATAAATAAATGAACTCAAACATTCACAAATAAATACATAAATAAATGAATATTCTAGGTATCTCTAAATCTCATCAAAAGTGATTATCTTGGCAAATAGCTTAACTATGGCATTTTATTTTTCATCAACATTTTTATATAGTGTCAATAAATAATATATTTTCAATGAACAGCAAAGCTTTTGTAGAACTTATTAAATTGTACTCAAGAAGATGTTTGTAGTAACAATGTGTCATCTTCTATTTTTTTTATCTGTGCCTTCACTTAATCTACTAGAGTCACTATATTTCTTGTGACAAAAATATTTTCCTGTTTCTATACAGCTTCACCTTTATTTTTGTAGTTTCTTTTTCTGTGACTTATCTCTCTCCTTTAAAAATTCCACTTTGCCTGTTTACCTTATAGTGTAAAGCCGTAACTTCCATTAATTAAAAATATCTTTATTATGCCAATTAATCCAATCCTAATCTTTCTTTTTATCTTTCTAAATGTAATATTTTCCCCAATAGTTATCTCAATACATTCATTTTTTTTTACAAAATATTTTTTAAAAATCAAAAGTTTCATTTAACATAAAGCTATCTCAAGTTACTCTTATGGTAAAGAAGCAACTAAATGCAACAGGAATGATTCTATAGACATATAAAATAGTAGAGTCACTGACTTTGCACAGTCAACAAGGATTTCAGTCTGTACCATATCAGAAATCTTTATGAAACAAAGCAGGGAAAAGGCACTATATGGGCCCAGTCTCTTTTCCAAGATGTACAGTTGTCAATTTTCCTTTCTCAGAAGTTTGTAAGAAGAGAAGGTACACCTTAAGGGCTAACATTGCAAAAAAGTATCTAAAATTAGATGACAGCTAGAAGATGTATATGAGTGTGTTAGTCCCTCAGTCATGGCCGACTCTTTGTGACCCCATGGATTGGGGCCCACCAGCCTCCTCCATCGATGGGATTTTCCAGGCTAGAACACTGGAGTGGGTTACCATTCCTTCTCCAGGAAGCTAGAATATAGCTAGCTCTATATTTTGAAATACTGGTAAAACTGAAAATTTCTATTTCTTTGTATCAAAGTTTGCATAATAACAATGACTATAATCTCAAGATGATTAAATTTTGTGATGTTTCTTATTTTAGAAATTTCAGAAAGATGTATAAAATGCTTAGCAGTAAGAATAGCATCCATTCGGTTCAGTTCAGTTCAGTTCAGTCACTCAGTGGTGTCCGACTCTTTGCGACCCCATGAGTCGCAGCACGCCAGGCCTCCCTGTCCATCACCATCTCCCGGAGTTCACTCAGACTCACGTCCATTGAGTCCGTAATGCCATCCAGCCATCTCATCCTGGGTCATCCCCTTCTCCTCCTGCCCCCAATCTCCTCCAGCATCAGAGTCTTTTCCATGAGTCAATTCTTTGCATGAGGTGGCCAAAGTACTGGAGCTTCAGCTTCAGCATCATTCCTTCCAAAGAAATCCCAGGGTTGATCTCCTTCAGAATGGACTGGTTGGATCTCCTTGTAGTCCAAGGGACTCTCAAGAGTCTTCTTCAACACCACAGTTCAAACACATCAATTCTTCGGTGCTCAGCCTTCTTCACAGTCCAACTCTCACACCCATACATGACCACAGGAAAAACCATAGCCTTGACTAGATGGACCTTTGTTGGCAAAGTAATGTCTCTGCTTTTGAACATGCTATCTAGGTTGGTCATAACTTTTCTTCCAAGGAGTAAGCGTCTTTTAATTTCATGGCTGCAGTCACCATCTACAGTGATTTTGGAGCCCCCCAAAATAAAGTCTGACACAGTTACTACTGTTTCCCCATCTATTTGCCATGAAGTGATGGGACCAAATGCCATGATCTTAATTTTCTGAATGTTGAGCTTTAAGCCAACTTTTTCACTCTCCTCTTTCACTTTCATCAAGAGGCTTTTCAGAGCCTCTTCACTTTCTGCAATAAGGGTGGTGTCATCTGCATATCTGAGGTTATTGATATTTCTCCTGGCAATCTTGATTCCAGCTTGTGTTTCTTCCAGTCCAGCGTTTCTCATGATGTACTCTGTATATAAGTTAAATAAGCAGGGTGACAATATACAGCCTTGACATACTCCTTTTCCTATTTGGAACCAGTCTTTACAGAGTGCCAATTATGCTTGTGTGCTACACAAGTTTTCATGGATAAAGAGGGCAGACTAAACCAGGGGAGTTACTGGTAAATTTAACATTTAAAAAATATGTTCTAAATAAAACACACACATCTTTTTTTCTATTACATTTCTTAATATGAGGATTTGTGATTTTAACTACACATTGGAAGATGAGCAGTCAACACTCATTATCCTTTTATTTAATTCAAAAGTTGATGTTTATTGTTTTGCTCTTGCTAGAACCTATTACTTCCATCTGTTTGTTCAAACTCTCTACCCGCATACAGCAAAAGTTGATAAACCTTCACCCTCATTCTGCTAAAAGGTGAAAAAAAATCAAAGCTAAGAAATTGTAGTCTTTCTCTTGCACTTTTAAAATTGTTTTTTGGGGAAAGAAAAACAAGGTGTCCCTCTATTTCTGTTTGCTAAGCATGCAAATGGCTTCCCCAGTGTCTCAGCAGTCAAGATTCCACCTGCAAAGCAGGAGATGCAGTATCCATGTGTTGAATCCCTGGGTCAGGAAGATCCCCTCTAGTAAAAATGGCAGTCTGCTCCAGTATTCTTGCCTGGGAAAACGCATGGACAGAGGAGCCTGGTAGACTACAGTGCATAGGGTCACAAGGAGTCAGACATGGGAGCGACTGAGCAAACACAAGCATGCAAATGAGTGATGATGCTAATTAACTGGGAAGAAAATTGGTGAAGGTGAAAGAAGCTTCCCACGTGGTGAAAAGGAAAAATCAGGAATGAAGAGAGACTCATAGTAATACTAGTTTCTGGGAATCTTTGCCCTTCATGATGCTCTGATTTCTATGGTACTTTGGGGCTATGAAATATGCAGCTCTTGGTTTATAAATCCCATTTTTTAAACTTAGCTTTCATAAGTACTGTTTTTCATCCTATCATGATTCTATCCATTAACTCAAATGTAACAGTTTTGACTTATCATAGCTATGTAAATCTCCCTTACAGCCATGTGAAAACTATGCCAGCAAAGAAAGGTAAATCACCAATGCGAAGAAAAATAACTTTGTCATTTTTCTGTTATTTTTAATTTGAATGTGTGTTCATGTGTTTTGTGAGGTTTTGCAAATTAGAAAAGATATTGTAAAATCACAGAATAAAAGAATATTTAAGCAATATATTGTAGCATTTATGTCTATAATTTTAACTGGATGATAAAGATAAAATACTTGAACACAATTTTCTAGGCTATATCTGATGAAGGAACAGAGAAAAGAGGCAGAATCAAATAGCATAAAGAAATTTAACCTCTGAAATGATGAAAAAATTAGCAAATTAAGATTTGGGAGAATTAAGGATGAATGAGGTACAAATGGTACCTTATGGATATAAAAACATACTGAAAAAATATGTTCATTTATCTACATAGTGTTTTTACTTGACAAGTATAACTGATTTCTTAGCATCACAAGTATTCAAAATTTATCTTACATTTTCTTTCACTTGACGTTTTCTGTAAGTATGATTCAGTATTTCTCTCATTAGTTTTAAAAATAAGGAAGACTCTATAGGCCACACTATGAACTGCTAACTCTTGGGGAAAAGTTTATGTATTGATCTTTGGGTTTTTGACATTTCCTCTAAGTGAAAATTTATCATTTCTTTAAAACAGCTTTTCTTAATATGAATATATCTTGACCTATAGCATTTTACAAACAAACATGCTATATCTTTTAACATTTTAATAACCTTGGAATTCTTTAGAAAATAAGAGAAATAATGTTTCATATTGAAAGCTGACAATAGACATTTTTAAATCTCTGGAATATCAGGTCAAATGTGTTTAACTTTCAATGATAAAAATCAAATTTTAAAATAAATTTTAAGTGAAGGAGCAGATAATTCTGCTTTGCTTTACCAACATCTTCAACAGGTTGTTGTTATATCTATGTTCAGAAAACATATTAAAATGGGTAATACATCACATTATTATTTCTATGTATATATCATAAAATCTGCTTCTAAAGTAGTTTAAGTGTTGGCAATTGGAATTATTATTTCTGCTTCTTGATCATTTATTTACTGATTACACAGCTATTATGTGTCTAACACTATGCTAACAGGATGAAATGGAAGTATGCTGCATCTGCTGCTGCTGCTACTTCGCTTCAGTCGTGTCCGACTCTGTGTGACCCCATAGACAGCAGCCCACTAGGCTCCTCTGTCCCTGGGATTTTCCAGGCAAGAATTCTGGAGTGGGTTGCCATTTCCCTCTCCAATGCATGCATGCATGCTAAATCGCTTCAGTCGTGTCTGACTTTGCGACCCTATGGACAGCAGCCCACCAGGCTTCTCCCTCCACAGGATTCTCTAGGCAAGAATACTGGAGTGGGTTGCCATTTCCTTCTCTGAAATGGTAGTATATTATCCATTAATGTGTCAGTTGCTCAGTGGTGTCTGACTCTTTGCAACCCCATGGACTGTATAGCCCACTAGGCTCCTCTGTTCATGGAATTCTTGAGGCAAGAATACTGGAGTAGGTAGTCATTCCTATCTTCAGGGTATCTTTCAACCCAGGGACCAAACTCGGGTTTCCTGCATTGCAGGCATCTGAGCCACCAGGGAAGTCCATATTATCCACTTTGAGTGTGCAGAAAGTGGTAGCTAAGACTGGTCTAGAATGGGTCCCTCAACACTGTCTATAAAAATGATGTCTAAGAAGATTTATAGGAAAGTAGATGGACAAACAAGAGAGGAGGAAGGGAATTACTAGAAGATTTAGGAGAGAACATAAATAATGATTCCACTCCCTCATTTCTAAAAAGTCATTTGTTTCTGTGGTAGTTCATCAGTTATGTTTGTGTCTAGCACAGTCTGCATATTTGTTTTGTGTCTATTAGTTTTAATCAAATCCTATTGAAAACATTTTTTTTTTTTTTAATTAGGAAGCAGTTCAGCTGGAAGTTGCAATGGGCCTTCTGTAGGCTGTGGTTCTAATATCAATGCAGATTTCACAACTTCCCCATGCTATTCATATCTGCCCCTGCCACACATATTTTCTATGATAGTATCTGTCTTTTTCTTATTGACTTATAGGATTTTTATATATGCTTCATATATTTTGCAAATATTTTCTACACTCTGAACTTGTTTTTAATTTCTTAATTATAACACATATTTTTGACTTTAAAATAGCCCTTTTATCAATATAGTTTGTGATCCATGTTGTTTGGGCCATGTTTAAGAAAACTTTTTGATAAAGAGTTCAGTTCAGTTCTCTCAGTCACGTCTACCTCTTTTCGACCCCATGAACCACAGCACGCCAGGCCTCCCTGTCCATCACCAACTCCTGGAGTTTACTCAAACCCATGTCAATCGAGTCGGTGATGCCATCAAACCATTTCATCCTCTGTCGTCTCCTTCTTTTGCCCTCAATCTTTCCCAGCATCAGGGTCTTTGCAAGTGAGTCAGCTCTTCTCATCAGGTGGCCAAAGTATTGAAGTTTCAGCTTCAATATCTCCAAAAATATACAATTAACATCCTACTTAATGGTGATAAACTAGATACATTTTCTCAAGATGTCTTAATTACAAACACTGCAAGTTTTAAGTTAGCAATCTGAAAATGAATCTTTGTGTGTGAAATGACTGATCCCTATAACAACTTGTAAGAATATTTACATACATATCTCATGTTTGATAAATAAAGACCTAATCAACAAACTGATTCTAAAGTTTATTGGGAAAGAAAAAAGACCTAGAGTAGCCATTACAACAAAGAAGAAGAAAAGGTGGAAGGCTTGATCCATCTAATTTCAGAATTTACTATAAAGTAATTATGACACCAAGGTATTAAAAAAAAAATAGGCACATAGATCAATGGAACATGGTAGACAGCCCAGAAGTAGATCCATACAAATATAGTCAAAAATACTTTGTCAAAGACACAAAGGTAATTTAATGGAGATAAATGGTGTTTTTAACAAATGTTGTTGCAAAAAAGAAATAAATCTAAATACAGAATTTACAATTTTTACAAAATTAACTCTAAATGGTTCATAAACCTAAGTATCAATACAAAACTTTGAACTATATAGAAGACAACATAGGCCAGATGCTTTGTATCATTATGATTAATGATTTTTCCATTATATCAGAAATATCCATGAAATAAAAACCTGGTATGTTGGACTTTATTAAAATTAAAGTGTTTGCCCTGTGAAAGAAGAATGAAAAAAAAGACAAGATGCAGGCTGACAAAAAAGAAGTATTTGCAAAAATTTTGATAAAAGACTTGTATCCAAAATTTAAACAAGAATGCTTAAAACTTAACATTAAGTGAATAAACAACCCAAATAAAAAATAGGCAAAATTTCTGAACAAATAGTTCACACAAGAGTATGTAACATAACTAAGGATATGAAAATATGTTCAACTTTATTTATCATTAGCAAAGCAGATGGATCCTGCAGATCACAGGAAGGCTGTTGAATTATATTCCAAGTGTTATTTAATTCCTAGTGATTGGAGATTATTGATCAGAGAAATAATGTGATGTGATTATATTTCAGATGATTGTTCCAGTTTCTGAAAGGTTAGATTTGTCAAGATAAAGAGCAAAAGTAGAGAGGTTATTTATGAGGCTTGGGAAATATTCAAGAGATGATGATGCTTAGTAGATAAGAATAATAACGGTGAATAGGACTAAATGTGCATAAATTTAGAATATATATGAACATATATTTTTCTAAGATGGATGTTGTTTCTAAGATGGTGATGGACAGGGAGGCCTGGTGTGCTGCAATTTATGGGGTCGCAAAGAGTCGGACACAACTGAGTGACTGAACTGAACTCAACCAAACATCCAAGGAGATATCAAACAGACATTGGAATGAGCAAGTCTGGCACTTGGAGGAGAGTTTGAAGTTTAAGTTATACATTTGGCATGCAAATCAATTGTGTCCGACTCTTTGCAACCCCATGAATCGCAGCACACCGGGCCTCCCTGTCCATCACCATCTCCCGGAGTTCACTCAGACTCACGTCCATTGAGTCCGTAATGCCATACAGCCATCTCATCCTGGGTCGTCCCCTTCTCCTCCTGCCCCCAATCCCTCCCAGCATCAAAGTCTTTTCCAATGAGTCAACTCTTCGCATGAGGTGGCCAAAGTACTGGAGCTTCAGCTTTAGCATCATTCCATCCAAGGAAATCCCAGGGTTGATCTCCTTCAAAATGGACTGGTTGGATCTCTTTGCAGTCCAAGGGACTCTCAAGAGTCTTCTTCAACACCACAGTGCAAAAGCATCAATTCTTCTGCACTCAGCCTTCTACACAGTCCAACTCTCACATCCATACATGACCACTGGAAAAACCATAGCCTTGACTAGACGGACCTTAGTCCGCAAAGTGATGTCTCTGCTTTTGAATATGCTATCTAGGTTGGTCATAACTTTTCTTCCAAGGAGTAAGCGTCTTTTAATTTCATGGCTGCACTCACCATCTGCAGTGAATTTGGAGCCCCCCAAAATAAAGTCTGACACTGTTCCCACTATTTCCCCATCTATTTCCCATGAAGTCATGGGGCCTGATGCCATGATCTTTGTTTTCTGAATGCTGAGCTTTAAGCCAACTTTTTCACTCTCCTCTGTCACTTTCATCAAGAGGCTTTTTAGCTCCTCTTCACTTTCTGCCATAAGGGTGGTATCATCTGCATATCTGAAGGTGTTGATATTTCTCCCGGGAATCTTGATTCCAGCTTGTGTTTCATCCAGTCCAGCGTTTCTCCTGATGTACTCTGCATATAAGTTAAATAAGCAGGGTGACAATATACAGCCTTGACATACTCCTTTTCCTATTTGGAACCAGTCTGTTTTCATGTCCAGTTCTAACTGTTGCTTCCTGACCTCCATACAGATTTCTCAAGAGGCAGGTCAGGTGGTCTGGTATTCCCATCTCTTTCAGAATTTTCCACAGTTTATTGTGATCCACACAAAGGCTTTGGAGTAGTCAATAAAGCAGAAATAAATGTTTTTCTGGAACTCTTGCTTTTTCCATGATCCAGCGGATGTTGGCAATTTGATCTCTGGTTCCTCTGTCTTTTCTAAAACCAGCTTGAACATCAGGGAGTTTGCGGTTCACGTATTGCTGAAGCCAGGCTTGGAGAATTTTGAGCATTACTTTACTAGCATGTGAGATGAGTGCAATTGTGCGGTGGTTTGAGCATTCTTTGGCATTGCCTTTTTTGGGATTGGAATGAAAGCTGACCTTTTCCAGTCCTGTGGCCACTGTTGAATTTTCCAAATTTGTTGGCATATTGAGTGCAGCATTTTCACAGCATCAGCTTTCAGGATTTGAAATAGCTCAACTGGAATTCCATCACCTCCACTAGCTTTGTTGGTAGTGATGCTTTCTAAGGCCCATTTGACTTCATCTTCCAAGATGTCTGGCTCTACATTAGTGATCACATCATCATGATTATCTGGGTCGTGAAGATCTTTTTTGTACAGTTCTTCTGTGTATTCTTGCCACCTCTTCTTAATATCTTCTGCTTCTGTTAGGTCCAGACCATTTCTGTCCTTTATCAAGCCCATCTTTGCATGAAATGTTCCCTTGGTATCTCTAATTTTCTTGAAGAGATCTCTAGTCTTTCCCATTCTGTTCTTTTCCTCTATTTCTTTGCATTGATCACTGAAGAAGGCTTTCTTATCTCTTCTTGCTATTCTTTGGCACTCTGCATTCAGATGCTTATATCTTTCCTTTTCTCCTTTGCTTTTCACCTCTCTTCTTATCACAGCTATTTGTAAGGCCTCCCCAGACAGCCATTTTGCTTTTTTGCCTTTCTTTTCCATTGGGATGATCTTGATCCTTGTCTCCTGTACAATGTCACGAACCTCATTCCATAATGCATCAGGCACTCTAACTCTCAGATCTAGTCCCTTAAATCTATTTCTCACTTCCACTGTATAATCATAAGGGATTTGATTTAGGTCATACCTGAAAGGTCTAGCGGTTTTCCCTACTTTCTTCAATTTAAGTCTGAATTTGGTAATAAGGAGTTCATGATCTGAGCCACAGTCAGCTCCTGGTCTTGTTTTTGTTGACCGTATAGACCTTTCCCTCTTTGGCTGCAAAGAATATAATCAATCTGATTTCAGTGTTGATGTTTATATCAATATCTATATCAATAGACTTCCTAGGATTCTATCAAAATAACATGCTCTCTTTGAATACTTAATTTTACTAAATTTCAAAGATAAGTTGTCAAGAGTAAATTCATGAGACAGGTTTTTGTTTTTATGTGTATAAGTATATACATATATGTTTTTAAGGTTTTACTTTTTTTTTGCATTTATTAAGTTGGCAATCTTTTTCCCCCTCTGAACATAAAAAGCTAAACCATTGTTCACTTGTGTAATCTGACATTTCTATATTCAGAACATCTAAGTCAAGCTTTTCACTTTTAATTCTTTTCTTAAATCACCAGTTAAACCATGATTGGGGATACATTTTTTCAGTATTTGAATTATTGCACACATTGAAGAATGTTGATTGGGTGGTTGGTTTATCAGGTAAAGCAAGATAAAAGAAACTGCAACAATCTCAACTACCTTAATTAGCAAGTGATTTGATATTGGTAATTTGGTACATACCAATTTATTACAAGGGCTTGGAGACTGCTGTTTAGAATGGGCCCAAGGGAGAAGCATGTATAACTCTGATTTCAAGGATACACTGTAGAAGTTGTGATTCAACAATTAAGAAGCTGTTTCTGTTAGACTTATCACAAATTCTTGATAAGACAATTGAAATTGGGAAAACTGCTTGCTGATCAAGCCTCATTTAGCAGAACAACTTTGGTCATTCAGGAAGCTCACGAGGGGACACTGCTTTTAAACATGTAACAGTTTTGCTAGTGGTGCCAGCAGAAGGAGCAGGGAGAAGACCTCACTTTCTGTGTCTGGATTTTCTACAAGTGCATAAATATGGGAAGCCTAATTACACCCAAAATCCTAGCTACACGTGCGTCTGAGAAAGGAAGAAAAAGCTTTTTTCCCCAAACTTTCCTTATTTTATATATAAGTATATACATATATCAGAGAAGGCAATGGCAACCCACTCCAGTACTCTTGCCTGGAAAATCCCATGGATGGAGGAGCCTGGTAGGCTGCAGTCCTTGGGGTAGCGAACAGTCGGACATGACTGAGCGACTTCACTTTGACTTTTCACTTTCATACTGGAGAAGGAAATGGCAACCTACTCCAATGTTCTTGCCTGGAGAATCCCAGGGACGGGGGAGCCTGGTGGGCTGCCGTCTATGGGGTCACACAAAGTCGGACACGACTGAAGCGACTTAGCAGCAGCAGCATATACATTTATGTATGCTTTGTTTTGTATTACCTGTTCAGATTTTTCTCAGGGAGATACAGTAGAAGAGAAGAGAGGTGCTGGGTGAGCAATTTCAGAATAATAATTTTATTTTTATTGTTTGCTAATAGGATCCATCACAAATAGGGTTATATCGTAGTAAAGGACTAATGGGAATAAGTACACACATTTTGACTTGAAAGTAACTGGTCATGTGTTGTCCTTGGTCACAAATTTGTGTGTGTGCACATGAGTGTTATAACTATGGTATTGAAAATTACCATAATATTGAAAATTCTGGAGGCTTTTTACAAACATATCTTATATATTTTACATATATAGATAATTTACCTATGAATATATTGTTTTTGTTGTTCAGCCACTAAGTCATGTCCAACTTTTTGTGACCCCATAAACTACAGCATACCAGGCTTCTCTGTCTATCACTATCTCCCTGAGTTTGTTCAAACTCATGTCCATTGAGTCAGGGATGCCAAACAAGCATCTCATCCTCTGTCTCCCCCATCTCTTGCTCTCAGTTTTTCCCAGCATCAGGGTCTTTTCCAGTGAGTCAGCTCTTTGCATCAGGTGATCAAAATATAGAGCTTCAGCATCAGTCCTTCCAATGAATATTCAGGGTTGAGTTCCTTTATAATTGACTGCTTTGAATTCCTTGCTGTCCAAGGGACTCTCAAGAGTCTTCTCTAACACCACAGTTTGAAAGCATCAATTCTTTGGTGTTCAGCCTACTTTATGGTCCAACTCTCATGTCCATACATGACTACTGGAAAAACCATAGCTTTGACTACACAGACGTTTGTTGGCAAAGTAATATATCTGCTTTTTAAAACACTGTCTAGGTTTGACATAGCTATTCTTCCCAGGAGCAAGTGTCTTAATTTCATGGCTATAGTCACCATCAGTCTGCCTTGATTTCAGAGCCCAAGAAAATGAAATCTGACACTGTTTACACATTTTACCCTTCTATTTGCCATGAAATGATAGGACCAAATGCCATGATATTTTTTTGAATGCTGAGTTTTAAGCCAGTTTGTTCATTCTCCTCTTTCACCTTCATCAAGAAGCTCTTTAATTCCTCTTCACTCTTTTCCATTAAAGAGGTATTATCTGCCTATCTGAGGCTGTGATTTCTCCCAGCAATCTTGATTGCAATTTGTATTATATACACATAATTGTAATTGTTTAATTATTTCTCAGCATATAGTACAGAATCTGATAGCAGATGCTGAATAAATATTTGTGGGATACATTCAGAACCATATAGATTTCTCTAACAGATTGGCCTATCATTGCATTTATTGTAAATTAATTTTTTCATTTATAACCTCTTTAGATCTAAACAATTAATATCACTGCTCTGTGAAAGTGATGTTAAGAAATATGATTAATCAAATAAATGACCTTTGTAGAATGGTTCATCCCACACAAACCTTCCAATGCAACCTTATGTCTCTATTTCATTCTTTATTTTAAAATGTTTTCCATTTACAATGCTTCATACCAAAACTTACTAATAATATAAAACTGACAATTGAGAATTTTTCTTAAAGACAGAATCCCACTCCCCTTTTCGTTACCTTGAGTAGTTGCCAAGAGAAATCTAGCTCAAGAGACTACAAGAGGAAGTACTTGAGATTTCTTCTCTCTCCTAGATTTGTGTGGATTGTTATTTATATCTGGTGGTAAAGAGGAAAATTAGACTAATTCTTACCTCAAGGCTCTGATATTAAAATCTCCTGAAATGAGTATTTGTTGTGATGATTGACAGCATGATTATACAAGATCTTAAGTAGCCATGATTACATTGTGAATTCTCATGTTTAAATTTTTTCAAGTGTTTTAACTGCCAACAGCCTTCAAAATTAGTGAACACTTCCCAAAAAGGGCATTAGAATAAATTTATAAGATAGAAAGCCTCTCCAGACATTTTTTCTGAAATGTATCCTAGTACAGTGAATTATTTAATTATACTTAACTACTGAAGAACTTCTAGAAATGTCTATTATTTTATAGCATTTCCTCATACAAAAAAGTAAGTTGTAATATCTTTAAACATCTCTGAAAGTATTAAATGCAACATAAAATATTAAATGGCTTATAGAATATATTTTAAAGAGTTTTCCAAATAGCTATGCTATTATTTTCAAAACTACAATTTATTTTTTTTAATTATTTAGCAATTTTTTCCTGGTCACGAACAAAACAAAATTAGTTTACCTTGCCATAATTAAGATGTATTCACATGTAAAAAATATTTTAAAAATTTGACTTAAAAATGAGCATGCATATATAATATGTAGCTTTATTTTAGTATAATTATATATATTATATTATATATATTATAGATATATCTATATACTGTAATATAGATATATCTATAATATACATATTATAGATATCTATCTATATATATTATATATATATACACACATACATATGTCTCAGCAGTTTTCCAGAGCTACTAATGTCTGTTGCAGAAATTCAGAAAACCATTTCATCTCACCCAAAATAAATGGTTTACTGTACTAAGGATCAACTTTAAGACATCCTGGCACCACTAACATGCAAACCCTGACAACAGTGACTCAGTTTTTCCTACAAAAATGAATTAACTCTGATTTTGGTTAGACTGTGTGGTTTGTAGTAGATTTTTAATCTTTTTAAAGTTTACTTGAATTTTCATCATTGCATTTTCCTAACAATCCAAACACCATCTCCTCTTTCCTCTGTTCCCTCACTATATTTTTACTCTCAAAAATGTAAGTACTTAATGCAGTTCTGTATTTTTTTTCCTTATTTAAGATCTTTTACAATTCAAATAAGAAAAAATAACTAGATGTTTCTAATATTCTTATGCCTATTCAGACTGAATGTTTTAATTTTGTGTAACTATTGATTTGATTTTTATCTCATATTTACTGAAGCAACTCTCTAAAACTCAGCATGAAGGACAGAATTACTGAAAACATTAAATATATTTATTGCATTCTCTCTTTTTTGTTATATTCCACTTATTAACAGCTATATTGTTTTCCAGTGATTTCTTGAAGAATTTCTTCACAATACTTTGCATGTAATTATATTTTTCTCTTACTAATTTAATTTTATCACATCATATGCTGGTTTTGAGAATCTGGTATAAGGCAGTATTTGGGTGCTGTGTGTAAAGTTAAGCTCTATTTAGATATGCAGAGGTGAAATAAGGAGAGAATTTCAAGTAATGAAAAGTAAAAGCTAAAACATGGAACAATATTCAGATCTTAGAACATAGAAAAGTACTAACCATTATTTGGATGTTGTTGAATAGATATGGTTAGATTAGATATCTTCACTGATATTCAAAATATTTTATTCATTCTGTATCTAACTATGAGCACATCAAGATTTATTGAGCATGAGAAGCATAAAATGCTGTAAATTATTAATTATTAATAAATATGGACTACAACATTCCATATTATGGGAAGAATCAAAGCGAACAGGTTAGAGAAGTAATGAAATGTTCTTGAGTTAGATTAAGGAGGCCTGGAATGAGGATAGCAGAGAGAATAAGATGAGAAAGTGATTCTGAAGTATCAGGTCTAGATTATTTTAAGAAAACAAAAATTTAAAAAATTTTCTAGAATCTATGCTTCTATAATTATGAACACACTGATTTTCAAATTCAGCATGATAGACAAATATAGTTGCAATATAGAACTAGAGCTAAGAAGACATGAGCAATTAGGAAAATCATGATTTTAAAACAGAAACAATTTGTTTCCAGTTAACAGCTTTTAATGACTGCCTTTTGTACTGTATAATATAGACACTATGCCAGAGATGGACTGGAGACAAAGCCTGTCTTGCAATGCCCAATGCAGTGTGGATCATATTAGGTGAAACCAAAGTAATTTCAAGGGAAATAATAAATTTGGTGCTTTTAACCTAGGATGGCTGACTTCATAGGGATTCATACTGCTGCTGCTGCTAAGTCGCTTCAGTCGTGTCCGACTCTGTGCGACCCCAGAGATGGCAGCCCACCAGGCTCCCCGGTCCCTGGGATTCTCCAGGCAAGAACACTGGAGTGGGTTGCCATTTCCTTCTCCAATACAGGAAAGTGAAAAGTGAAAGTTAAGCCTCTCAGTCCTGTCCGATGGCAGCCTACCAGGCTCCTCGGTCCATGGGATTCTCCAGGCAAGAATACTGGAGTGAGTTGCCATTTCCTTGTCTAATGCATGAAAGTGAAAAGTGAAAGTGAAGTTGCTCAGTCGTGTCCGACTCTTAGTGACCCCATGGACTGCAGCCTACCAGGCTCCTCCAACCATGGATTTTCCAGGCAAGAGTACTGGAGTGGGGTGCCATTGCCTTCTCTGATAGGGATTCATATACAGACTCAATTCTATCCATGAGTTCCAGAACCAATATGTAACATTTATGCAAATAATCAGATGTACATTATGCTAATGAAGAGATCAATATTTTTTGTCAGCTAATGATATTGGGCCTTCCCTGGTGGCTCAGAGGTTAAAGCGTTTGCCTGCAATGTGGGAGACCTGGGTTCGATGCCTGGGTTGGGAAGATCCCCTAGAGAGGGAAATGGCAACCCACAACAGTATTCTTGCCTGGAGAATCCCAGGGACAGAGGAGCCTGCTGGGCTACAGTCCACGGGTTCGCAGAGTCGGACATGACTAAGTGACTTCACTTTCAATATTATTATGCTATACTTTTCCCACAAAGATAATTTAATGAAAGTTTTGAAAACAGAAGTTGTGTGAACTATGGAGTGAGAAAAAAAAAAGATTGGAGGAAGTATGATCAGAAAGGTAAACAAACTCACAGAATTCATTAACATCAAATTCAATGGGAGGAGATTTTCATGAAGGAAAAGGATTAATATTGATAAGTGTTGCAGACAAGTCCAGGAGGTTGTAAATGGCCAACTGTAATTAGCAAAACCTGTATCTTCTGTAGAGGTATAAAGAGATGATAAATCAAACTAAGAAATATGTTTAAGATGCCTTTATTTGTTCAGTTTTGACCTCCATTCTCTGTCACTATCAAGTTATACATTATATGTGTTTTCTTTTAAATTCTATCTTGAGATATTTTCTTTAATTTTATTGTGTTGGAAGATTGGAGTCATATAAAAATAAATGTCATATAAGCGATAAGTTCACTGATTTATAATATATATTTGAGGTTTTATTATTATATTTCTCTTTATTGGAAGAATAGAACTTATTTTTCTGTGCAGATAACCTAGCTTCTGGATAAACAATAGTGGTTTAAGTCTTGATCTCTGCGTCCTGGACAACAACTTGGCTTCAAAACTCAAATTTGTTATGATCTGTTCATATGACCTTAGGGATATTATTTAATTACCCTAAACCATTGTTCAAATATGTCAAAAGAAGGGAAAAATATGTTTATTACATTTGTTTTCCATCAGGATTAAAAGTAATAATGCTTGCATTGTTCAATATATAATTGCTTTATTTTTACCAGTTTGTGAGTGTACTCAGTCACTCATTCATGTCTGACTATAGTCTGCCAGGCTCCACTGTCCATGGAATTTTCCAGGCAACTATACTGGAGCAGGTGGCCATTTTCTACTCCAGGGAATCTTCCCAACCCAGGGATTGAATCCATGTCTCTGGTGCTTCCTTTATTGGCAGGTGGATTCCTTACTACTGGCACCACTGGGGAAGTCCTCCTTCTTCATTAAGACATCACAACAGCTTGCTTAGTCTTTTCTTCCATGTTACAAGAGAATTATAAATTATTGCGGCTGTTTAAGATGTGAGATTTTGTAGTTCGGGAACAATTTTAAAACCTACTACAATATCTGAGTGTCTGAGGAGGATGGAGGAGCATCCTGCAGGAAGTTTAGCTCCACATGCTGGGTGACTAGGGTGCTGTTTGGATCCCTGTGTGGATGTTGATGTCACATAGAACAATGGCAGAATTTGTAACTGGGAAGAAGACTGTGGCAAGTGTGAAGTCTCACTGAAATTAAGGGATTGAAAGTGGGTAGGGAATACGAATGAAAAGGGATGTAAAGACATATAGGCAATACCTTAAGTTTCTAAGAAATTGTTTCAGAGTCACAAAAGGGTGGGAGAACAGTAACCTAAAAGTCAGTGTGAACAAGAACTTGAGGTATGTGTATGCAGATGCTATATGAGGATCTGCAACATATTGGTTTTTCTCTGCATTTTAATTGTTAACAGTTAACAGCTTCTTATCTGTTTTAGAATAAAGTGCAATCACTCTTGTTTTAAATCATTAAATATACTAAACTAATTGGAATGCCTCATTGGGAGGCATTTTCATAGGTTTTCTACACTTATCCCTCTTTTCCACATCTTTTATCCAATGTACCTTTAATATTTCACCTTAAACATTTCATTTTTTCAGGAGGCTTTCCTTGACTTCTTAACAAGATGAGGTCCTCATGCTGTATGTCACTAAGATACATGCACTTTCCTCATGCTGATATGCATCACACTTTATGACTATTATAGCTTAACATTATCTGTTTTCTAAAGAACTCAAAGCTTCTTAGAGGTGAGTCTTGCTCAATCTGTATCCTCACCACTTAGCACAAGAACTAGTGCAGAGAAAAAGTTCAATAAATATTTATGAAATAATAAATGAATTACTCATGCTAATTTAAGGCATATTGGAAGATTAAAGTGCTTTCTGTTGAACAGAGGAAAAGTTAAAGTGTAAACATAGGAAAACAGGGTAACATTAAAGAGTGGCAAGGCAGGGGGGAAATAAAGGACTGAATACTAACAGTCCTCAAAAATGGTGACTCAGGTTACCAAAAGGAAAAGAGAGTCAAATGCCCATACCAACATGGTTCATAAAGTGGCATAAGTCTCTTTTTGTACAGAGAATAAACAGCAACAACAAATAGAGAGGCCCAATCTAAAACCATTAAAAAACAATTGTTTGCAAGTCTTCATATTCCTTGCCTTTGATTTAACAGTGACTGAACATTTTCCGTAATCAAAGTACAGATTTAATTTTATATTCACTGTTTCTTGTTTGAATACACATTTTTTCACATTGTCATTCTCTTCTGATACAAGTACCAATCACTAAGACAGATACCCACTTGCCTTGTTTATAGTAATTGTGGTTTAGGTCCTGGTCATCATAGTAGCACCCAAATTACCTCAAGGACAATACAGATTCTAGGTACTGACACCACAGTTTTTTTTCTCTTCCTTAACCAAGCCCTCCTCTATCTTTTCTCACAACATAGCACATTATGCTAATGTATTACATATTTTGAAAACTGCAAAATGATTTTTCTTCCAGTGGTTTCATTTTTCTGGGACAGATTGAAAGCACTCATGTGCTGAGTTGTGCTAATGGCATATTAAAAAATGGAAGATTTCATTAGTATAGAAACTGAAATTTATCAGTTTCTAAGTAAATTTCACAAATTTGAAAGGCAAAACTACATGAAGGTAAAGGAGTGGAGAGAGAATAAAAGAACAAAGAGACCAAAGTAAAAGCAAGCAGGCAGATGAGTCAACCCTATAATCATTTATTGATCATATTGTGATTAAAATAGAAAGATAAAATAAGTTTTGTTTTTCAGATCTAGTCATAGGCATTTGCAATATGTACTCTTTAAAGTTAGTACAAAAGTTAAAATGTGACCCTTGGTTCACCTGAATGCTTTATTCTGTGCTCCTGATATGTAAGAACCATGATGGGGCAATGGGAAAATGTTATTCTGCTTCATTCTGGGGCACTGACTCCCAGAGAATTGGTGTTGAAAGTGGTAAAATATAAAATATGACCATTCTTCCATATATATACAGAATCATTTCAAGTTACTACTGTGTGGGCATAATCAAATTCAGAAACTACACAATATAGTAAATATAAATTAAATTATTAAGATTTACATGCCTTCAGGAAATAAACAAAAGTCTCTGTTATTAAGATTTTTTTTTTATTTCTTAGAATTTGTTGCTGATGTATAAAATTTTGTAAAAATCTGGTCTAAACCTTATCAAATGACAAGTTACAGATCACCTCTTTGCAGTTTAGGCACTGAAAAGCTTTGGTATTTGAACTTCCAGACTCCTGCTTTCTTACGTTATTCATATTTCCCTCCCATGCAATATCCTCTCTTCTGTGACTTTTCTCTTGAATCCTTAGTCTAGGACACATTTTCTTCCTCAGTGCTTGAAAACACCTCTGAAATCAACTCACATTAGTTTTCACTTCACCAAGGTTTTGGGTGTTCTCATTCAATCCTCTCCCAGTCCTACATCATTGATATATTTGCCTACCTGAGCATTACTTCTTGAATCACCACTGTGCATTATTAGCTGGAGTAAAAGAACAGAGGACATCTGACACTAATGACAAGGGCATTGGTGAAAGGCACCATAAAAGTTATTGGTGAGAAATTAACTTATGAATGGATATTGTCATTTCTCAGGATGAAATTTAGAAGGAGAATAGAAGAAGCCAGTTAACCTTGGTGAGTGGGGGGGGGGCAGTCATCAGTCCCTATGTTTCTGGACAAGGACTAAAAATAAAGTAATTTTAAAAGCCCAAATATACTAGAAAAATTATGAAAAGGCAAATACATCATTAAAGAATTCAAAGTTGGGGGGTGGGTATTTGAAATTATATTAAGCCCTGTCAAAAGATACAGAGATAAAGAGGGTTAAACTTTTATATGGGTCATTTTATCACATTTTTGATTCTCTTAGGCCATGGACTTGTGCATATGTTACCAGCTTTTAAATCTAAGTTTTTCTTGCTTTAGTATCAAATTTCCCTTTTCATTTCAGTATTGCATGTCTGTTCAGTTAGCAGATTAATATCTCTGAGATAGTTTTTCACGTTTAATTTTCCTCAGATTCTCAGTGATTACATGGAGTATTTCTCAAAGTGTGTACCTCAGAACACTTGTATGAGAATCCACCAAGGTGTGGTCCTTGCTTAAAATTTCAAATACCAGCTCTTCCCTATACAATACAAAAAACTATACCACCCCCCAAAATCCTAACACAAACAACTACAATGATGTGATCAATCACCTAGAGCCAGACATCCTGGAATGCAAAGTCAAGAGGGCCTTAGGAAGCATCACTAGGAACACAGCTAGTGGAGGTGATGGAATTCCAGTTGAGCTATTTCAAATGCTAAAAGATCATGCTGTTAAAGTGCTGTACTTAATATGCCAGCAAATTTGGAAAATTCAGCAGTGGCCACAGGAATAGAAAAGGTCAGTTTTCATTCCAATTCCAAAAAAAGGCAATGCCAAAGGATGTTCAAACTACCACACAATTGCACGATATAATTGCTCTGCACAATCACACAATCGCATCTCACATGCTAGTAAAGTAATGGACAAAATTCTGCAAGCTAGGAGTCAACAATACATGAAACCATGAACTTTCAGAAGTTCAAGCTGGATTTAGAAAAGGCAGAGGAACCAGAGGTCAAATTGCCAACATCTGCTGGATCATCAAAAAAGCAAGAAAATTCCAGGAAAACATTTGCTTCTGCTTTATTGATTATGCTAAAGCCTTTGACTATGTAGATTACAACAAACTGTGGAAAATTCTTCAAGAAATGGACATAACAGACCACCTTACCTGCCTCCTGAGAAATATATATTCAGTTCAAGAAGCAATAATTAGAACTGGACATGGAGCAACAGACTGATTTCAAATCAGGAAAGGAGTATGTAAAGGCTGTATATTGTCACTCTGCTCATTTAACTTATATGTAGAGTACATCATGTGAAATGCTGGGCTGGATGAACCACAAGCTGGAATCAAAATTCCTGGGAGAAATATCAATAATACATCATCTCAGATATGCAGGTGACACCATCCTTTTGGCAGAAAGTGAAGAAGAACTAAAGAGCCTCTTGATAAAACTTAAAGAGGAGAGTAAAAAATCTGGCTTAAACTCATTCAAGCCAGCTTCAAGATTCAAAAAATGAAGATTATAGCATCTGGTCCTATCACTTCATGGCAAATAGATGGGGAAACAATGGCAACAGTTACAAACTTTATTTTAGGGGGGTCTCCTGAATCACTGCAGATGATGACTGTAGCCATGAAATTAAAAGATACTTTCTCCTTGGAATAAATGCTATGAACAACCTAGACAGCATTTTAAAAAGCAGACATTGCTTTGCCAACATAGGTCCATCTAGTCAAAGCTATGGTTTTTCCAATAGTCAAGTATGGATGTTACAGCTGGAATATAAAGAAAGTTGAGTGCTGAACTGATGTTTTGAACTGTGGTGTTGGATAAGACTCTTGAGAGACCCTTGGACTGCAAGGAGATCAAACCATTCAATCCAAAGGAAATCAGTCCTGAATATTCATTGAAAGGACTAACGCTGAAGCTGAAACTCCAATACTTTGGCCACCTGATGAACTGACTCCTTGGTTCTTGACCTTCTTGGTCCCAGACACTGATGCTGAGAAATATTGAAGGCAGTAGGAGAAGGGGATGACAGAGGATGAAATGATTGGATGGCATCAGCAACTTGATGGACATGAGTTTGAGCAAGCTCCAGGAGTTGGTGATGGACAGGGAAACCTGGCGTGCTACAGTCCATGGGGTCACAAAGAGTCGGATACAACTGAGAGACTGAACTGAACTGAGTTCTCCACTTACCCAGTATATTAGATTATGGGGCATGTCCTTATGTCTTTTGTTTTAATGATAACTCTATAAAATCTTCCCTGATCTTTTCCACCATTTTAATTTGTATCACATTTCCTCTTTCCCATGGGTCCATTCTAATAATGCTGGGAAAATGGAAGGTCCAGTAAATCCATACTACTTAGAGCTCATCTAGTTAAAGTTTGGGCTTCCTTTGTAGCTCAGTCGATAAAGTATCTGCCTGCAGTGCAGAAGACCCGGGTTTAAGACCTGGGTTTGATCCCTGGATTGGGAAGATCCCCTGGAGAAGGAAATGGCAACCCACTCCAGTATCTTTGCCTGGAAAATCTCATGGACAGAGGAGCCTGGTGGGCTACAGTCCATGGTGTCGCAAGGAGTCAGGCATGACTGAGCGACTTACACTTATAGTTAATGTTACCACGTGAAGGTAGAAATGCTGGAGGTTAGAGGCAGCATGGAAATCTTCTGGCAAAGCTGAATCTCAGCAGAAGCTCAGCAGCCTAAGAAATCTTTGATTTGTCAGGGCAAATCCAAATTGAAAATAAGAAGCCTGTTGAAAATAAGGGAAAAGACATTCTAACTCCTTTTCTTAAAGTGTTCACTTTAGAAAACTTGTCATGGTAATTAATCTGTCTCTGAAATGTATATGCAAATCTTTTCAAGGGCTAAATCAATCTCTTGCCAAATTAAAAACCCAGAAAATGTCTTTCTCAATGACCATCTCCTTGTGCTGTAATCATCAAAGAAGAGAAACCTATCTTCCACTTTCTAAGGGAGGATTGGAGCCTAACTTCTCTAAGTACCTCCCTCCAAGCTGTAAACTAACTCTTGTTATAAAAGATATAAGAAGTTTATTTCTCTGAGTTAAATCTACTAGCAAACAAGAATGGGCATCCAAATTGCCAGGTGAATTGTGGTGAACTGTATGTAGCCAATTGCATGGTCAAAATCTTTCTACTTGAGAACCACTCACTAGTTTTCTTAAGAAGTGTTATGTCATGGGTCCTATCTGCTGACTTGGTGTGACATCGTTATTTTGGTAGTCCCTTAGTGCATTGCTTTTGATGTGCAGTGCATTCTGATTTAATGTGTATTCAATAACAAAGTTATTTTCTTTCTGTTTTACCTCTGTGGACATGCTTTCTAAGTTGTAAGGAGACATTGTTTTTAATTTTATTTCAATACATTATTAAAGGGAAGAGCTTATTATGCATCTTAATAAATTCAACAAAAACAAGTAACAAGTAGAGAAAACTAAAAGTAAGAAAGGAAAACAATAGAAATAAAAGCTTAAATTAATGAAATGGAAAATAAATAACTGAATTTGAAATATAAATAGATCATAAAGTACATTCTTTGATATGAAGAATGAATAAATGTCTTTTAAAACTGATAACAAAAAAGAAAGAAAAAGAAAAATTTAGAATAAAATAAAAATGCAACATATTTAAACATATGGAAAACTATAAAATAATTTATATATAATATACATAATTATATATAACAGGCTTCAGCAGTACATGAACCGTGAACTTCTAGATGTTCAAGCTGGTTTTAGAAAAGGCAGAGGAACCAGATATCAAATAGCCAACATCCAATGGATCATAGAAAAAGCAAGAGAGTTCCAGAAAAAACATCTATTTCTGCTTTGTTGACTATGCCAAAGCCTTTGACTGTGTGGATCACAATAAACTGTGGAAAATTCTGAGAGAGATGGAATACCAGACCACCTCACCTGCCTCTTGAGAAATCTGTATACAGGTCAGGAAGCAACAGTTAAAACTGGATATGGAACAACAGACTGGCTCCAAATAAGAAAAGGAGTATGTAAAGGCTGTATATTGTCACCTTGTTTATTTAACTCATATGCAGAGTACATCATGAGAAACGCTGGGCTGGAAGAAGCACAAGCTGGAATCAAGATTGCCGGGAGAAATATCAATAACCTCAGATATGCAGATGACACCACCCTTATGGCAGAAAGTGAAGAGGAACTAAAAAGCCTCTTGATGAAAGTGCAAGAGGAGAGTGAAAAAGTTGGCTTAAAGCTCATCATTCAGAAAACAAAGATCATGGCATCCAGTCCCATCACTTCATGGGAAATAGATGAGGAAACATTGGAAACAGTGTCAGACTTTATTTTTGGGGGGCTCCAAAATCACTGCAGATGGTGACTGCAGCCATGAAATTAAAAGACACTTACTCCTTGGAAGAAAATTTATGACCAACCTAGATAGCATATTGAAAAGCAGAGACATTACTTTGCCAACAAAGGTCTGTTTAGTCAAAGCTACGGTTTTTCCTGAGGTCATGTATGGATGTGACAGTTGGACTGTGAAGAAGGCTGAGCGCCGAAGAATTGATGCTTTTGCACTGTGGTGTTGAAGAAGACTCTTGAGAGTCCCTTGGACTGCAAGGAGATCCAACCCGTCCATTCTGAAGGAGATCAACCCTGGGATTTCTTTGGAAGGAATGATGCTAAAGCTGAAGCTCCAGTACTTTGGCCACCTCATGCGAAGAGTTGACTCATTGGAAGAGACTCTGATGCTGGGAGGGATTGGGGGTAGGAAGAGAAGGGGACGACAGAGGATGACATAGCTGGGTGGCGTCACTGACTTATGGATGTGAGTCTGAGTGAACTCCGGGAGTTGGTAATGGACAGGGAGGCCTGGCGTGCTGCGATTCATGGGGTCACAAAGAACCAGATATGACTGAGTGACTGAGCTGAACTGATAATATTATTCATTGATATTATTAATATTATATAATTATATAATATATTATATATATTTATATATACTCACAAGCTCACATTTGGCTACAAATGGCCGCAGCTTTTTATTACCCTACTAGGGACTCTACCCAGGTCCTGGCAGTGTAAACACTGATTCCTAATCACTGGTCTACCAGGGAATTTCTGAAAATATATTTTGTATTGTGTAAAATAAATTTGAAATTTCAAGGATATTGACAATTTCTTGAAGCATTTTATACCTGCATTATATCTTCTAGAACCAGACATTCAAAGAGTATCTTGTTTGTCCTCAAATCAATTAACTTTCTTAAATTAAGATATTGACAGTAATTTAATGAACATCCACTCTACCAGTTGTATTTACCCTCCCACCATTTCTAAGGCAATCTTTTAAAGTGATACTTGCCTGGGAAGCCCAAGGCAAAATGGTTTACCTTAAGGCTCATTCAGCATTACTCTATAGACCTAATGCAAATTAGAATTCTGACTCTAGTTGAGTTTGGAATTTTAATTAGCCTGAGGGAGTAAGGCAAAAGGGGAAAGAAAGAAGGAAATATTTATTAAATATCAACTATGTGTCAAATGCTTTTTGATATATCCTTTCATGTAAGTTAATTCATTTGATTCCCACAGCTGGTAAAGGTGTTATTATACACTTCTCAATTTTCATATGAGAGACAGAATTTCAAAGAGTACAACTTTCCAAATCATACACAAAAGTAAAATCCATACCTAGTATGCTTGATGACAAAGACCATTCTCTTGTACTATTGTGAACATTTCACAGTTCAGGGATAGGTGTAGAACTCACTCATCAGCTTCACATTTGGTTTATTTGCCTTCTCATGTATCATTGTTCAAAAATAATTTTCAAACTGATACTCTTACCAAAACCTGTATTGTGGAAAAGAAAAGGTCTTTTATGCATGGACAAAACTGAAAAGTGGAAAATTCAGGAGCAAAAGAAAAAAAAAAAAAAATAGAGGAACAGGAGTGGGGGAAGATGTGTACATACATATTCACTAAACAAATATTGAGTACATATTCTATACCTTACACTATTGCAAAATAAACATACAAGCTAACTACTATGCAAGTTTCAACAGAGATAGGGAAATATTCTCTTGATTGAATTGCACTGGCCACATATGAGCTTCATTGCTCATCTGCTTCTGTGTGTAGTGCTTCAATGTTAGTAATGACTTTGCCTAATGATTAACTCATTGTCTACATATTTCATAAACTGTCTCTCATTCACTAGGTCAAATAATGTGTACAAATACTGGAATGTCATAAGTCTCCATTGTATTTCTCTTACTGCTATCTTTTTCCATTATGTTTTGCAATTATTTGGATAAATACTAATACTCTTTATTTGTTTAATTTACCAGTTCCTTAAGAGTTGAGAGGGGCTTCCCTGGTGGCTCAGTGGTAAAGAATCTGCCTACCAAAGCACAAACTGCAGGTTCAATCCCTGGGGTGGGACAATAACATGGAGAAGGAAGTGGCAAACTATTCCAGTACTCTTACCTGGAAAATCCCATGGACAGAGGAGCTTGGGGTCACAAAACTGTCAGACAGGACTTTAGCAACTAAACAACAACCAGAGTTGAGAGCATAGTATACATTTTATGAAGTTCTTAGTTACTAAATGAATAAATATAGTACTATCATAAATGATCAATTTAAGTTGATTGAGATTTGACTTTTCAACCTAGAAACCCTTGTGAGTTGCCCTCCATAGTATTCTATTTTTGAAAGACTTCATTTAAGGTCAGGAAACTAAAAATTTCAAATTCTGAAATGAACAGATAGACTAAGACTTCTATTGTTGAAAGTGGACAACTCAGCCATGGAGCACTTTTTTTTTTTTTTTTTTTTCCCTTCTAGCTCAGTTTCTAAAATCAAAATTTGTGTAAGGGAGCTACTTCCACAAATCAAAATCCATTTTATAAATTTCCAACTAGTGTAAAAATGTGTAATGGGAAAATTGTACTCTGGACAAAATTGTACATTAGTATGCAGTGTTAGAAAAAGGATTCACCAAGTAAAATACTCAAGCATTGCACTGATGTAGATTAGTCTCTTATTTTCATTATAGTACACCTCAAAAAAATCTTCCAGGTGCTCTGGTGTTCTACCTTGAAGGCAAGCAAGTCCTCAGGGTAAATCTCAAATCATCAGATAAGGGCTTTGATGTGAGCTCTTTTATTTCCTGTCACTTTGTCAACCTTTTCAGTACTTGAGTCTGTAGAATTGCACATTAAGAATCGCTAAAATTTGGCTCCAGAGAGATGCAACAAAATGAAACTATTATGCTTATTGCCTTCAGGGCAGATTCTGCTCTAGAGATCAACATGCTGTATATCAGAGTAATGATTGGACTTTAGGTGTGAGCACTGGACACAGAAGTTCTGTCCTTGAGTGATATTTCCAGATTCCTAGTTTCAGCTAAAGTCCACATCATACTCTGTAGACTCACTTTTATTACTACAATAAGAATCTACAAGCTGTAGTTTAGTACAATACACAAAATGTTATCATGATAACCATATCTAATTATCACACTGCAGACAATGGCAATTTATTGGCCAAGATGGCCATTGGCTATATTTAGCTTTATAAACTTATAGACTCCTTAACAGCCATGATATGTTTAATTATGTTCTCCCTTTTTAGAAAAACAAATGCAAATATAAACTGCCAGTGTTCATAAGTCCCATGTAGATATGCACTGTGTGTGTGTACATATCCCTTTAAGTATAAATTTTATGTTGTTGGAACAAATAGAATCTTATAAATCTTGGTAAATTACAGTAATACATTTTGTTCAAAAAGTATGTGTTTGCTATTCAGTATCACAGAAATCCAAGTCTATGCCACAAACAATAATGTCAAAGCAGGTGAAGTTGAACGGTTCCATGAAAGCCTACAAGATCTTTTAGAACACACAAAAAAGATGTCCTTCATATCACAGGGGACTAGAATGCAAAAGTAGGAAGTCAAGAGATACCTGGAAGAGTAACAGGCATGTTTGACCTTGGAGTATAAAATGAAGCAGGACAAAGGCTAACAGGTTTTGCCAAGAGAATGCACTGCACATAGCAAACACTCTCTTTCAACAGTACAAGAGACGACTCTTGGACATCATCAGGTGGTCAACACTGAAATTAGATTGATTATATTTGCAGTTGAAGATGGAGAAGCTCTATACAGTCAGCAAAAACAAGACCAGCAGCTGACTGTGGCTCAGATCATGAACTCCTTATTGCCAAATTCAGACTTAAATCGAAGAAAATAGAGAAAACCACTAGATCATTCAGGTATGACCTAAATCAAATCCCTTATGATTATACAATGGAAGTGAGAAATAGATTCAAGGGATTAGATCTGATAGACAAAGTGCCTGAAGAACTATGGACACAGTTTCATAACATTGTACAGGAGGTGGTGACCAAAACCATCCCCAAGATGAAGAAATGCAAAAAGGCAAAATGGCTGTCTGAGGAGGCCTTGCAAATAGCTGAGAAGAGGAATGAAAGGGGCAAAGGAGAGAAGGAGAGATATATCCATCTATATGCAGAGTTCTAAAGAATAGCAGTGAAGAAAGCTGAGCACGAAGAATCGATGCTTTTGAACTGTGGTGTTGGAGAAGACTCTTAAGAGTCCCTTGGACTGCAAGGAGATCCAACCAGTCTATTCTAAAGGAGACAAGTTCATTGGAAGGAATGAGGGCAAAACTGAAACTCCAGTACTTTGGCCACCTCATGCGAAGAGTTGACTCATTAGAAAAGACTCTGATGCTGGAAAGGATTAGGGGCGGGAGGAGAAGGGGATGACAGAGGATGAGATGGCTGGATGGTATCACCGACTCGATGGACACGACTTTGAGTAAACTCTGGGAGTTGGTGATGGACAGGGAGGCCTGGCGTGCTGTGATTCATGGGGTCGCAAAGAGTCAGACATGACTGAGCGACTGAACTGAACTGAACTGAAAGAATAGCAAGGAGAGATAAGAAAGACTTCCTATGTGATCATTGCAAAGAAATAGAGGAAAACAACAGAATGGGAAAGACTGGAGATCTCTTCAATAAAATTAGAGACACTAAGGGAACATTTCATTCAAAGATGGTCACAATAAAGAACATAAACAATATGGACCTAAATGAAGGAGAAAATATTAAGAAGATGATATTAAAATGCTGCACTCAATAAGGCAGCAAATTTGGAAAACTCAGCAGTGGCCACAGGACTGGAAAAGGTCAATTTTCAATCCAATCCCAAGAAAGACAATGCCAATGTTCTTTGGCTAGAATGTTCTAGAATGTTCAAACTACTGCACAATTGCATTCATCTCACATTTTAGCAAAGTAATGCTGAAAATTCTCCAAGCCAGGCTTCAACAGTGCCTGAACTGAGAACTTCCAGATGTTCAAGCTGGATTTAGAAAAGGCAGAGGAACCAGAGATCAAATTGGCAACATCCGTTGGATCATAGAAAAGGCAAGAGAGTTCCAAAAAATCATCTATTTCTGCTTCATTGACTATGCAAAAGACTTTGACTGTGTGGGTCACAACAAACTGTGGAAAATTCTTAAAGAGATGCAAATACTAGACCACCTGACTTGCCTCCTGAGAAATATGTATGCAGGTAAAGAAACAACAGTTAGAACGGGAACCTGGAACAACAAACTGGTTCCAAACTGGAAAAGGAGTCTGTCAAGGCTGTATATTGCCACTCTGCTTATTAAACTTATATGTAGAGTACATCATGTGAAATGCTGGGCTGGATGAAGCACAGGCTGGAATGAAAATTGCCAAGAGATATATCAGTAGCTTCTGATATGCAGATGACACCACCTTTATGGCAGAAAATGAAGAGGAACTGAAGAGCCTCTTAATGAAAGTGCAAAAGGAGAATGGAAAAGCTGGCTTAAAACTCAACATCCAAACAATGAAAATTATAGCAACTAATCCCATCACTTCATGGCACATAGATGGGGGAAACAATGGAAACAGTGACACCCTTTATTTTCTTGGGCTCCAAAATCACTGCAGATGGGCACTGTAGGCATGAAATTAAAAGACACTTGCTCCTTGGAAGAAAAACTATGATTAACCTAGACAGCATATGAAAAAGCAGACATTACTTTGCCAACAAAGGTCAGTCCAGTCAAAGCTATGGCTTTTCCAGTAGTCAGGTATGCCTGTGAGCATTGGACCATAAAGAAATCTGAGTGCCAAAAATTGATGCTTCTGAACTGTGGTTTTGGAGATGACTCTTGAGAGTCCCTTGGACAGCAAGGAGATCAAACCAGTCAATCCTGAAGGAAATCAACTCTGAAATACCATTGGAAGGGTTGATGCTGAAGCTGAAACTCCAATACTTTGGCCACTTGATGTAAAGAACTGACTCATTGGAAAAAACCCTGACGGTGAAAAGATTGAAAGCAGGAGGAGAAAGGGACAACAGAGGATTAGATGATTGGATGGCATAACCGACTCAATGGACATGAGTTTGAGCAAGCTCCGGGAGTTGATGATGGATAGGGAAGCCTGGCTTTCTGCAGTCCATTCGATTCCAAAGAGTTCAAGGTGAATGAGAGACTGAACTGAACTGACTGATTACTGAATTTTATTAAAAATTAGAGAGGGACATGTTTGTTATTGGTGCTTCCTCAATGAGATAATAACCTCTTGATAGTATGTTTTTACTGGTAATTTATTTTATGCCGGGAGATGTTAAAACAGGGAGTAGAACACACTGCAAGCTTGGAGGGAACAAAAGCAAAGACTATAGGGAAAATCCTATGCTTACTTTCTTAAAAGAAGCTGGAAGATGATTTTCTGGATTGTTTAAATGTATGATTAAGACATGTCAAGTGCTGTAACAAACATAATGATACAGGTAATAATATATTTTATAAGGAAATGGGAATACGAGGTCAATGTTGACTTCTGGTGTCATAAAATTTCTTTCCAGATTCCATGGGCTATGGTTACCTCTCTTCTACTTGCTTCCCACTATTTTCTACTTTCTTCAATTTATGTCAGGTGCACAATCCTTTTATCTGATAGATCATGCCCCAGAATAGAACATTTGTGTTTACTCTCCTTTTTATTCCTGAATCCTCTGCTACAAGAGCAGACCCTCCTCTTCATTCATATTACATCTAGAATGTTTCATCTTGCTGTTGTTGTTTAGTCACTCAGTTGTGTCCAACTCTTTGTGACCCCATGGACTGCAACATGCCAGGCTGCCCTGTCCTTCACCAATTCCTGAAGCTTGCTCAAACCCATGTCCATTGAGTTGGTGATGCCATACAACCATCTTGTCCTCTGTCATCCCCTTCTCCTCCTGCCTTTGGTCTTTCCCAGCATCAGGGTCTTTTCTAATGAATTGGCTCTTTGCATCAGGTGGCCAAAGTATTGGAACTTCAGCTTCAGTATCAGTCCTTCCAATGTATATTCAAGGTTGATTTCCTTTAGGATTGACTGGTTTGATCTCCTTGCTGTTCAAGTGACTCTCAAGAGTCTTCTCCAATACCACAGTTCAAAAGCATCAATTCTTTGGCGCTCAGCCTTCTTTATGGTCCAACTCTCACATCCATACATGACTACTAGAAAAACCTAGAAACTCCATAATAAACTATGTTTTCTCCACCCCAAGTGAACTCCATCTGATACTATTACATTGAACAAGGCAGATGGAGCCCCTTACTTCATGGATGTTTTATCATATTGAGGTAGAGACATAAACTAGTGATCAAATGAATAAGAAAAACAATTTTAGATTTTTGGTCAAACACTTAAAAGAATAAAGCAGAATAATATAGAGTTGAACAGTGATGGGAAGAGAGGATTATCATATAATATGTACTATAGTTTCTAAAGAAATATTTTAATGATTAATACGCAAGTTGAATAATCTCTACACAATCCTTGCCTTTGGTGTAACTTTTTTGAATGTAATAATAATCAGATAGCAAGCAAGCCATTTTGCTGTGTGCCCCACATCCTCAAATGTAAGTAGGTATCTTAATATCTTTTTATAAGTGATGCTTAATACCTTCTTAAGTATTGCCCACACAAGCACGGGTGGCTGCGAAGGCACACAAGTATGGCTGAAAGGAGCTACTCCACGTCCGAGGTCAGGGGCAGAAGTCACATGGACCCCATGCCCAAGGGGTGGCGGCCAAGAGGAGCTACCCCACATCCAAGGAGCGGTGGCTGCATGGGTTCAGGAGGGCCTAGAGGAGCTTCTCCACATTCAAGGTCAGGAGGGGTGGCGGTGAGGAGATACCCCTCCTCCAAGGTAAGGAGCAGCGTCTGCGCTTTACTGGAGCAGCAGAGAAGAGATACCCCACGTCCAAGGTAAGAGAAACCCAAGTAAGACGGTAAGTGTTGCAAGAGGGCAACAGAGGGCAGACACACGGAAACCATAATCACAAAAAACTTTAGTTAATCTAATCACATTAAGATCACAGCCTTGTCCAACTCAATGAAACTAAGCCATGCCCTGTGGGGCCACCCAAGATGGGCGGGTCATGGTGGAGAAGTCTGAGAGAATGTGGTCCACTGGAGAAGAGAATGGAAAACCACTTCAGTATTCTTGCCTTGAGAACCCCATGAACAGTATGAAAAGACAAAATGATAGGATACTGAAAGAGGAACTCCCCAGGTCAGTAGGTGCCCAATATGCTACTGGAAATCAGTGGAGAAATAACTTCAGAAAAAAATGAAGGGATAGAGCCAAAGCAAAAACAATACCCAGTTGTGGAAATGACTGGTGATAGAAGCAAGGTCTGATGCTGTAAAGAGCCATATTGCATAGGAACCTGGAATGTTAGGTCCATGAATCAAGGCAAATTGGAAGTGGTCAAACAGGAGATGGCAAGAGTGAACATTGACATTCTAGGAATCAGCGAACTAAAATGGACTGGAAAGGGTGACTTTAACTCAAATGACCATTATGTCTACTACTGTGGGCAGGAATCCCTAAAAAGAAATGGAGTAGCCATCAAGGTCAACAAAAGAGTCTGAAATGCAGTACTTGGATGCAATCTCAAAAACGACAGAATGATCTCTGTTCATTTCCAAGGAAAACCATTCAATGTCACAGTAATCCCAGTCTATGCCCCAACCAGTAATGCTGAAGAAGCTGAAGTTGAATGGTTCTATGAAGACCTACAAGACCTTCTACAACTAACACCTAAAAAAATATGTCCTTTTCATTATAGGGGACTGGAATGCAAAAGTAGGAAGTCAAGAAACACCTGGAGTAACAGGAAAATTTGGCCTTGGAATATGGAATGAAGCAGGGCAAAGGCTAACAGAGTTTTGCCAAGAGAACACACTGGTCATAGTAAACAGGGCATCCACCAGATGGTCAACACTAAAATCAGATTGATTGATTATATTCGTTGTATGCAAAGATGGAGAAGTTCTATACAGTCAGCAAAAACAAGACTGGGAGCTGATTGTGAGTCAGATCATGAGATCCTTATTGCCAAATTCAACTTAAATTAAAGAAAGTACGGAAAACCACTAGACCATTCAGGAATGATCTAAATCAAATCCCTTATGATTATACAGTGGAAGTGAGAAATAGATTTAAGGGACTAGATCTGATAGATAGAGTACCTGATGAACTATGGACTGAGGATCATGACATTGTACAGGAGAAAGGGATCAAGATCATCCCCATGGAAAATAAATGCAAAAAAGCAAGATGGCTGTCTGGGGAGGCCTTACAAATAGCTGTGAAAAGAAGAGAAGCAAAAGCAAAGGAGAAAAGGGAAGACATAAGCATCTGAATGCAGAGTTCCAAAGAATAGCAAGAAGAAATAAGAAAGCGTTCCTGAGCGATCAATGCAAAGAAATAGAGGAAAACAACAGAATGACAAGGACTAGAGATCTCTTCAAGAAAATTAGAGATACCAAGGGAAAATTTCATGCAAAGATGGACTCGATAAAGGACAGAAATGGTATGGACCTAACAGAAGCAGAAGATATTAAAAAAGAAGTAGCAAGAATATATAGAAGAATTGTACAAAAAAGGTCTTCATGACCAAGATAATCACGATGGTATGATCACTCACCTAGAGCCAGACATCCTGGAATATGAAGTCAAGTGGGCCTTAGAAAGCATCCCTATGAACAAAGCTAGTGGAGGTGATGGAATTCCAGTTGAGCTGTTTCAAATACTGAAAGATGATGCTGTGAAAGTGCTGCACTCAATATGCCAGCAAATTTGGAAAACTCAGCAGTGGCCACAGGACTCAAAAAGATCAGTTTTCATTCCAATCCCAAAGAAAGGCAATGCCAAAGAATCCTCAAACTATTGCACAATTGCACTCATCTCACACGTTAGTAAAGTATGCTCAAAATTCTCCAAGCCAGGCTTTAGCAATATGTGAACCGTGAACTTCCTGATGTTCCAGCTGGTGTTAGAAAAGGCAGAGGAACCAAAGATCAAATTGCCAACATCTGCCGGATCATTGAAAAACCAAGAGATTTCCATAAAAACATCTATTTCTGCTTTATTGACTATGCCAAAGCCTTTGACTGAGTGGAGCACAATAAGCTGTGGAAAATTCTGAAAGAGATAAGAATACCAGACCACCTGACCTGCCTCTTGAGAAACTTGTATGCAGGTCAAGAAGCAACAGTTAGAACTGGACATGGAACAACAGACTGGTTCCAAATAGGAAAAGGAGTACATCAAGGCTGTATATTGTCACCCTGCTTATTTAACTTATATGCAGAGTACATCATGAGAAACATTGGGCTGGAAGAAGCACATGTTGGAATCAGGATTGCTGGGAGAAGTATCAATAATTTCAGATATGCAGAGGACACCACCTTTATGGCAGAAAGTGAAGAGGAACTACAAAGCCTCTTGATGAAAGTGACAGAGGAGAATGAAAAATTTGGCTTAAAGCTCAACATTCAGAAAACAAAGATCATGTCATCTTGTCCCATCACTTCATGGGAAATAGATGGGGACACAGTGGAAACAGTGCCAGACTTTATTTTAGGGGGCTCCAAAATCACTGCAGATGGTGACTGCAGCCATGAAATTAAAAGACGCTTACTCCTTGGAAGAAAAGTTATGACCAACGTAGACAGCATATTCAAAAGCAGAGACATTACTTTGCCGACTAAGGTCTGTCTAGTCAAGGCTGTGGTTTTTTCTGTGGTCATGTATGGATGTGAGAGTTGACTGTGAAGAAAGCTGAGCACTGAAGAATTGATGCTTTTTAACTGTGGTGTTGGAGAAGACTCTTGAGAATCCCTTGGACTGCAAGGAGATCCAACCAGTCCATTCTGAAAGAGATCAGCCCTGGGATTTCCTTGGAAGGACTGATGCTAAAGCTGAAACTCCAGTACTTTGGCCACCTCATGCGAAGAGTTGACTCATTGGAAAAGACTTTGATGCTGGGAGGGATTGGGGGCAGGAGGAGAAGGGGACGACAGAGGATGAGATGGCTGGATGGCATCACTGACTCAATGGACATGAATCTGAGTGAACTCCTGGAGCTGGTGATGGACAGGGAGGCCTGGCGTGATCTGATTCATGGGGTGGCATAGAGTCGGACATGGCTGAGTGACTGAAGTGAACTTAACTGAGTACCTTCTTTGAGGAAAGAATGTCTCTGGCTCTCAATATTCTGGAAATTGGAAAGATCAACTGACAGAGGTGAACCCACCGAGAAGTATGTCAATTTCCAGTCTTCTCTCTCTATAGCCCTATGCTTCACCCATACAAAGATGCATGTGGTTTCACAGAAGAGTGAAACTAACACAGAGAAGAGTTAGTCTAGCCCTTTGTTTTGCAGAGAACTCTAGTTCATTAGTCTCTGGGACCAGAAGGATCAGTTGTTGTAGCCACTCTGCAAAATTCAGTTCAGTTCAGTTCAGTTCAGTTCAGTTCAGTCATTCAATCGTGTCCGACTCTTTGCGACCCCATGAATCGCAGCATGCCAGGCCTCCCTGTCCATTACCAACTCCCAGAGTTCACTCAGATTCATGTCCATCGAGTCAGTGATGCCATCCAGCCATTTCATCCTCGGTCGTCCCCTTCTCCTCCTACCCCCAATCCCTCCCAGCATCAAAGTCTTTTCCAATGAGTCAGCTCTTCACTTGAGGTGGCCAAAGTACTGGAGTTTCAGCTTCAGCATCATTCCTTCCAAAGAAATCCCAGGGTTGATCTCCTTCAGAATGGACTGGTTGGATCTCCTTGCAGTCCAAGGAACTCTCAAGAGTCTTCTCCAACACCACAGTTCAAAAGCATCAATTCTTCGGCACTCAGCCTTCTTCACAGTCCAACTCTCACATCCATACATGACTACTGGAAAAACCATAGCCTTGACTAGACGGACCGTAGTCAGCAAAGTAATGTCTCTGCTTTTGAATATGCTATCTAGGTTGGTCATAACTTTTCTTCCAAGGAGTAAGCATCTGTTAATTTCATGGCTGCAGTAATTACTTTTACTAAATTCCTCAACTTCAAACTTCACTACCAGGCTCCAAAATATCTCTGATCCCATTTCTTTAAGTTCTATTTGTGCCTTTCTAGATTCCATTTGGGCTAAAATAATTCTTTCTCAAGAACAAATCTCTTTATTGAGTTTTAAGTACCTAAACTCTGCTGTCAATTAACCATCCTCTAGTTGATATTGTCTTCTATAAAATTTATTGATTTTCATTGTCTGATCATGTCTCTTTTCTCATTCCCTTTGTTCTTGTAGGTTTCACAATAACCTCTTTTATTTCTTAAAAAGTAATAACCTTTGACTTCTGTTTTAATCGTGTAGGCAGGATAAGTCACAAATATATATAATTTGCTCTTTCATAAACTTTTTAAAATAAAATATTAAAAACAGGATCATAATAAGTTTCAAGAAAATAATATCTTCAGATGGAGATTGTCATTTATTATTTCCTTTTGCTCAGTAATTTTCACTTAAAAAGTGAATCCTTGTAATAGTTTCAGATACCTTACAAATAATCTTGAGCTTAAATGAAATACTTTATGTGTTACAACTAAAGATGAATTTGTGTGTGATATCTACATATAATTCCATTTATTTAATGGAATACAAATTTAAAGAGTGATTCTTAGTAACATTCATGAAAAAGCAATTGTTTTCCAAACTATGAAGTAACATTAACACTGAAAGTTTTGAATATATATGCATTATATTTTTTGCCTAAATGTGTTCTCTATTTATGGGTATAAATTCAATACAGAAATTGAATCATATCAAATAACAATATATTAAGATATTAAACATAAAAGTGTTAGTGCATTGTTTGGGGAAATAAAAATGCATGCTTCTTTTTTCACTGTCCTTTATTAAACTGCTAAGTTAAAAAGTCATATTTTATAAACGTACTTAAATTTAGATCAGTTTTGTTCACTTTTAATTTTTGAAAAAGCTAAGTATCATTAAACATGGTGATAAATACATGTTAAATATTTTAGTGACCTTGTTTATAAAAAGTCACAAATTCAGGATTGAGTAGGAGTATTGGAATACAAGAACAAAAATCCAAGAAAGTAACTAGCCTGGATGTGGCATTCCTTAGCACAGAGGGACTAATTTTATAGAAATTATTAATACTACTATTTTAAAAATCTGTATTGTAAGTATGTGATTAGTGTGTTGTGATTAGCCTATTCAATGTATTTCACATTTCTATTAACCTTAATATAAATTACCCACCTACAAAACTGAGAATTACAGAGAAATAATTTGTTTTGACTTTTCAGAACAGAATTTTGACTAATGGAAATGAGAACTGAATTCATTGATTTGATATCAAATCTTTAAGATGCTCAATTTATTGATTTGATGTATTGTCTCTCCTAATGCCAAACACATTAAGCATTAAAGAGAGTGACTAAAATAAACAGTTTCTTTATCCTTATGTAGGTTAGAAATTCATGTATGTTGGTTTCAATCACAAATTCAAGAGCTCAGACAGTAAAGTATCCACCTGTAATGCAGGAGACCCAGGTTTGATCCCTGTATCAGGAAGATCCCCTGGAGAAGGAAATGGCAACCCACTCCAGTATTCTTGCCTGGGGAATTCCAAGGACAGAGGAGCCTGGCAGGCTGAGGTCCATGGGGTAGCAAAGGGTTGGACATGACTGAGCAACTAACACTTTTGTTATTCTTATAAATATTTAGTTTCCTATATGTAATGAAGATAATTTCTTATTTTAGATCTCACAATAATTATTATAAAATTATTATTATGAATTTGTTTTGAAAACTTAGCTTGAAATGTGCACTTGCTATTTAATACAGTACAAATTTTCATATATATGAAGTATTGCTGCAAGGAATTGGCAACATTTTTTAAGTAAAATAGTCAAAATTTTAAAATTTTAAGGAGTGTTTTACTCTAAATGAGTCATTTTCGTTAATATATAAATATTCTGATTATTCTCCTCTGTTAGTCTGGGTTCCCAAGACAATAGGTAAGCATGAGAAAAAAATGGAAATGAACCAGGGAAGGAGAAAAATTAAAAAAACAAAGTGACAAGCTAGTGAACTGTCCACAACTTCACAAAACACCATCTGTGTAGGTCATGTCAGATGATATCTCCATCTAGACCACGTGGTATCCCTGAATCTCCATATATTTGATTGGAAGTAAGAAGGACAAGAAAATCATCTTCTGACTCCTTCATGAATGCAGAATCTCACTGTGGGTGTCTCTGCAAGATGCTAATTTCCTGAATTTCAAGATTCTTGTTCTGACCCGTCTTGGCAACTTTAGGGAAATCAGAGCATTCTCCAAGAGCTCTCAACCAGCTATGGTGCACACCATGGTCTCTCTTTTTACTTAGCACTAGGAATAGGTTCCGGAGAAGGCAATGGCACCCCACTCCAGTACTCTAGCCTGGAAAATCCCATGGATGGAGGAGCCTGGTAGGCTGCAGTCCCTGGGGTCGCTAAATAAATTTATATTAAAAACACACACACACAATGGGAAAAAAAAAAAAAGAGTCGGACACGACTGACGACTTCACTTTCACTTTTCACTTTCATGCATTGGAAAAGGAAATGGCAACCCACCCCAGTGTTCTTACCTGGAGAATCTCAGGGACGGAGGAGCCTGGTGGGCTGCTGTCTATGGGGTCGCACAGAGTCGGACACGACTGAAGCGACTTAGCAGCAGCAGCAGCAGCAGGAATAGGTTCTCCTAGATCTGTAGAACAACGGTGGAATTGGTGGCTGAATCTTTACATGAATGAAATGATCCACTCTGCAATGAAGCAGAGTAAGTTGCCTAGAGAGGGTAGGGTGGAGGGAAGAGTAAGGGCCCAGTGGTTTTAGTTGGATGTAAAGTCCAGTATTCCATCCATCACTCTCTGTCTCTCTTTTTGAAGAGAATGACTCAGATGTTTCAGGTATATTTCTTTCTGGATCTAACCACAACATACTTTTTGTATTTTTAACATTAAATCAGTTATCATAGTGAAAATTAACATGTATAATGACATTAACAAATTGATTGCATTTGAAAGTGGAAAACATTAAAAAAATGACATGGTAAAGAAAAACTAGTTGATTAGTTATAACATTTCTAGTATTTTAAAATACCCTTGCCTTCTAATTTTAACACACACATACACAGATTCATAAAAAGGAAATTACTATTTGATTGCATAAATCAAGTTATTTTTTTATTCCTTTGCAAGAAGTATATTACATTGAATTTTTTAAAAAGTTTCCTTGCCCAAAATTTATTTCAGTCTTTTATATAAATTTGTAAGGAAGAGACTTCGGCTGCAGTAAAGTTAAATATGAAATTATACTAGTACTTTTCTTTAAAAAAATTATTTCTCTGAAGTGAAAAATGATAATGTAATTTCCATATTGTAACCTTATTTTTCCAGGAATTTATGGCATGCATATATGCAGTTTAACAACTAAACCTATTCTTTTTCCTCAGATACCATACAAACTGATCAATATGAAGTTCATCTACTGTTGTCTTTCACATTTCATGTTATTTGCTTACTGTCTAGCAACTTCACACTGCAGAACACTAACTTGATGAATAGAAATTATATATAGAAGCAAATAATGTATTAAGATGGGGCTTCCTATGTGGTGTTAATGGTAAAGAATCTGTCTGCCAATGCCACTGATGCAAGAGATACAGGTTAGATCTCTGGGTTGGGAAGATTGTCTGGCGGAGAAAATAGCACCTCACTTCAGTAGGGTAGCAAAGAGTAAGACACAGCTGAGCACAAGGAATGTATTAAGAATTTTTTTAATTTATATTCTTGTCAGTATCTTTATATTCTAGAAAATGAATTAGCAAAATAAATATAGAGTCATTCTTAATGCAGTTTTATAAAACAAAGAGAAAGAATCCAATATTCCTTACTTAAATAAAATTCATAAATAAAGGAGTTTTAGATGGATTAGGTATATTATGGTAACTGATTACAACTTGTATGATAGATTGAGAAGCAGTCAAGCACATGGTTTTAGTTAGTAAATTTTGGCATTTGAATCTATAAATCTTAACTTTTATTTTTCATTTTACTTATTTAGAAAAAAGATCATTGTTGTTATAGTCGTTAACTTGTGTACTACTCTTTGCAACCCCATGGACTGTAGCCCACCAGGCTCCTCTGTCCATGAGATTTCCTAGGCAAGAATATACTGGAGTGGGTACTCTTTTCTTTCTTCAGGGGATCTTCCTGACCCAGGGATGTAACCCACATCTCTTGCATCTCAGGTGGCCAGGGAAGCCCATGGTGGGGTGGGGGGAGGGGGGAATAAAAAAGACTGCTTTTTTTAATACCTGCATACCTGGCCTGTTATTACCTGTTCACTCATGGTTGCTGAGTGTTCTATAGGGTAGCATTTTTATCTCTGTAGAGGAATTATGCAGTTGATATGTTCTGAATGTGGACATATGGTAGATTGTGATTCTTCAGGAATGAATAGCTTATTACCACTGTTACCAGAAGGGCTTGTGAAAGATAATCCTTGACTTTGTTTCCTCAACTCACACAGTTCTATATACTCAACCTATTTTCTGAAATCCCATAGAGTCAGCTAGCTGAGATATAAAATGAAGTTACATCACAGTTCAACTTTTCTAGCTGCTAATTTTTGCTTCTTTCTTTTTCCTTCATGGAATTTTATTCCAAAGGAACTCCCTAATAATCCTTCTATTTTCATCTCATAATCTGATTCTTGGGGATTTCAACCAGTGAGAATATGTGAAGAGCAATAAAAAGTTTTTGAATATTTGAACCATAGCTTACATTGTAAATAAAATTGGCAGCAAATCTTTATGACCTGTCTTATTTGAGAAGTAGATCGTAATTCCATTCTCTTGCTTCCTGGCAAAAGTTCATTACTTGCTTGAACAGAGAATGTGAAAGTGGGACTGTTCTAGAAATTCAAAGACTGGGTTAGAAGAAAACTGTGGTTTAACCTTAGGCTCTTCGAGCATTCTCTGAGAGTCTTAATCCATGGTATAATAAGTCCAATTATCCCCAAGTTCCTAAACCTGAAAGGACATGTGCAAGTATTTTGCACTGTAGTTCCAGGTAGGCCAGCGAGCTGTGTTTTCCTGCCTAGAGACCAGACATTTGAATGAAACTATCTTGGACATATCAGAAGAGACCATAGGTCAGCTGAATAGCATTGAGTGACCTTTGTTGATGCTACATTAAACAGAAGAATCATACTACTGAACCCTGACCATATCCTAATGCATTAAATGCCAGAGTCCAGCTCCAGCAGCCAGGGATTCCACCTGAAGAGAAGGACAGTGCCGGTGATGATGATGTAGCCTCTGACTCATAGTAGGAGCTACATGTTTATTTCAAGCTTCAGGTTCTTTTATAATTTGATGAAAGCATTAGGTCAGAGGATTGACGTTTTTAGTTTCCCCCACCCAGATTTAAGGTGCTTAACTTGTGATTACATTGTAACTCATGCTACATCCCTCAGTTTATTTCTTATCTTTCTAAATCCTGTTTGCCCCTAGCACCTTAAGATCATTATCTCCTAAAAAGGCTTCTAGCTATCCTTCAGTTCAGTTTAGTTCAGTCATTCAGTCATGTCCGACTCTTTGCAACCCCATGAATCACAGCACACAAGCCTCCCTGTCCATCACCATCTCCCGGAGTTCACTCAGATTCACGTCCATCAAGTCAGTGATGCCATCCAGCCATCTCATCCTCTGTCATCCCCTTCTCCTGCTATCCCCAATCCCTCCCACCATCAGAGACTATTCCAATGTGTCAGCTCTTCGCATGAGGTGGCCAAAGTACTGGAGCTTCAGCTTTAACATCATTCCTTCCAAAGAAATCCCAGGGCTGATCTCCTTCAGAATGGACTGGTTGGATCTCCTTGCAGTGCAAGGGACTCTCAAGAGTCTTCTCCAATACCACAGTTCAAAAGCATCAATTCTTCGGCGCTCAGCCTTCTTCACAGTCCAACTCACATCCATACATGACCACAGGAAGAACCATAGCCTTGACTAGACAGACCTTCGTCAGCAAAGTAATGTCTCTGCTATTGAATATGCTATCTATGTTGGTCATAAGTTTTCTTCGAAGGAGTAAGCGTCTTTTAATTTCATGGCTGCAATCACCATCTGCAGTGATTTGGGGGCCCCAAAAAATAAAGTCTGACATTGTTTCACTGTTTCCCCATCTATTTCCCATGAAGTGATGGGACAAGATGCCATGATTTTCGTTTTCTGAATGTTGAGCTTCAAGCCAACTTTTTCACTCTCCTCTTTCACTTTCATCAAGAGGCTTTTTAGTTCCTCTTTCTGCCATAAGGGTGGTGTCATCTGCATACCTGAGGTTATTGATGCTTCTCCCAGCAATCTTGATTCCAGCTTGTGTTTCTTCCAGTCCACCATTTCTCATGATGTACTCTACAGAGAAGTTAAATAAGCAGGGTGACAATATACAGCCTTGACGTACTCCTTTTCTTATTTGGAACCAGTCTGTTGCTCCATGTCCAGTTCTAACTGTTGCTTCCTGACCTGCATACAGGTTTCTCAAGAGGCAGGTCAGGCAATCTGGTATTCCCAACTCTTGATCCCTGTCTCCTGTACAATGACAATGTACAATGTAGCTATTCTTAATTAATCCTAAACTCTAAACTCAGCAAACTTCTCTTGCCGTAAACACTCCCCTCATAAACAAGTGTCAGATAATTATCCTTCCCATGGCCTCAAGCTGTGGCTTACATGCTCATCCTGGGACATCCTTTGTAAAGATCCTTGAACAAATGTCAATGGTTATTTTATAGATTATTTTCTGGGCACAATTGTAGAAGGCTTTGTTCCTTCTCATGCTTCTTTCAAGCACCTTAGCATTCTTTCCAGCCAACTCAACTGAAGAAAGGAAAGAAAAGTCAGAATCACAAGGCCTAACTCCTTCATCCCAGGACCACGCCTGTGAGATGAGGAGAGGGGTTGGGGCCATGCCTCCATTTTGTCAGTAATGCGGCTCCTGACAATTAAATTGTGACACATAGTAACATTGCTAAAAACAAACATTTTTACATTGTTATAGAGCAATAGAAAACAGAAATGTATTTGGGTAGCAGAGGAAGAATGCTTTTTAATAAACTTTAAAAATGTAAAATTGTCTCTGGGACCCAGTAGTAGGAAAAAGCTAAAACACTTTGAAGTAACTGTAATTAAAGATGAGTATGTCAAGAAGACTGATAGTGAAAGATGAAGAATTCCTACAGACACTATTAGAAATGTTGACATAAAAAAAATTATTATTCATAGCCCTACCCTTCAAAAAAAGTTGAATCTAAAGAGCTGGTGGATTTGGCAAAGGAGACATTCAAGCTGTAGTGTTTAATGTATTTTTAAGCTGTGTGTGAAAATATATGAAAAAAGATGATATTAAAATTGGACAATTCAACTTTAAATCAGAATTTAGAAAATAAATGAAATAGAACTTAGTAGATTTTATGAAGAAAACGTTTTCTTAGTTTCAAATTATTTATATGGCAAAAATCACCTCAGAATAAGAAATAGATTCAAGCTAAAATCATGTCAAAAGTGTTGCTTCAAAAACTCTCTTTTTAAGACCACAAAAAATGTAAAAGACTATAGACACTATACATAAATGAAAAATAAAGTATTTTATGATCATTCACTGTGCCATAATAATCTAATTCTTCATTTTACCTAGAAAAAGACCTATGTCAAAGAGATCTGTGTATGTGTCTTTGTCTAATTTAATGAAACCCTATAAGATTCAGAGTAATTCTTTATGTTTTTAAGAGAATTTCATTGGCAAAAATACCGTCAGTTTTTACTGAGTCAGAGACACTTCAAAATTAAAAGCAGCATGGAGGCCCCCAAACATCTAAAGACAGGAAGTAATCTAAGAGGTCTATTCAGCTCCAAGCATGAGTTATTTCTTTTGGATAAAAATAAGAATATCTTAGAAAATAGAACAAAGAACCCAAACAATAGAGCCAAAAAGCTTGAAGAATTATTCCCAGAGTGCCTTAATAAAGTAACTGGCATCATGTGCTCAACAGAATTTCAAAATTGCTGTGTATCAGTAACAGTTATATGATTACAATTTCCCCACTTTTGAGTCATGTTATCAGTGAAAGCTATCATCTCCTCTATGATAATTCCATGTTATAGCCACGAAAGCAACTGGAGATAGGGTGCAGGTAATTGGTCTCTTTACTTAATAGTTCGGAGGATTAAGAGGAATTGTACTTGGGAAAGTGTGGCCATGAATCATCTCATTTATATCTGGATCTGACCTGATTTAGCTGCTTAGATACAGGAATTTGAGCAAATGCTCTAATAGAATGAAAGACTCTGTGCTTTGCAAGAGGTGAAATTTGCATGTGAAAGTGAAATTGTTTGTCTCTCAGTCATGTCCATCTCTTTGCGACCCCATGGCCTGTAGCCCACCAAGCTCCTCTGGCCATGGAATTCTCCAGGCAAGAATACTGGAGTGTGTAGCCATTCCCTTCTCCAGAGGATCTTCCCAACCAAGGAACTGAACCAAGATCTCCTGCATTGCAGAAGTATTCTTTACCATCTGAGCCACCAGGGAAGACACAAAAGGGGAAGTTTATGTGTGAGAGAAATGTAAATATTTTATGTCGGGCTTAATATAGCTATAATATGGTTAATGGTAACTCAACATTTTGGTGCTCTTCCCATTGAGAGGTGGAGTCTCATTCTCCCCTTGAATCTCATTTGGCATGAGAAATTTGTTTTTACCAAAAAATGTTGCAGATATCATGTTTTGGAACTTCAAAGTTATATATCTCAAGAAGATTTTCATGTTCTAAATGGATTTCTTGACACTCTCAGCCTCAGATAAAAACAGATGTCCAACTACCCTGAGAGTGCCATGTGTGAATGGGCATGCTTAGATTTCCTTCTATACATACATATACAACCTTCCTTAGGATTTCATGTCAGAGCATCAGCCAGCTAGACTTCACCGTGTGACTTTCAAAGCTGTCACATGGAACAAAAGCCTCATGCAGGAGAGCTTTGCCCATATTCCTGACTCACAACTCCAAATAGTGACAGATAATAGAATAGCTATTGCTTTCAAGTACTAAATTTTGGAGTAGCTGATTATCCAGATATAGTGAATCAGAAAAACTTAGAACAATGACAGCCTTATTTGTGATTTGTAAATTTCTAACTGCTCCTACAGTACATATAATAGTACACACATATATATTTAACTCAAGCTTAAAGTCAATATGGGTATCTTTTATCTCATTTTAAAACTATAGTAAAACTTGATAAATTTAGAATACATAATTTGACAAAATCAGCCAGAAAAAGAAGAGTGGAAAATTAAGTAGTGATGATTCAGTAGAAGAGCTATATAGAAATTTGATACAGAAATAATTTAAAGGCAATAAGAAAAGACTTAATCAGGGAATAATATCTACGTCATTTTACACAGAATGTCAAATTTATGTGTTACCTTATGATACTGGAAACATTTCAGAATGGTTAGAGAATGTGTGTTAATTCAGATCAAGGGCGTTACTTACCCATATAGAAATAGAGAATAAATAAATATGTTTAAGCAAAGAGCATTTGTCAGTGTGTGTTCAAGAATGTTAATCACGTGATACTCTTTAGGGTAAATTAGTATAGCAAGAGGACTTCTCTGGCAGCTTAGCTGGTAAAGAATCTGCCTGCAACGCAGGAGACCCTACTTTGATTCCTGGGTCAGGAAGACACACTGGAGAAGGGATAGGCTACCAACTCCAGTGTTCTTGGGCTTCCCTGGTGGCTCACATGGTAAAGAATCTGCCTGCAATGTGGGACACCTGGGTTTGATCCCTGGGAAGGGAAGATCCCCTGGAAAAGGCAACAGCTACCTACTCCAGGATTCTGGCCTTTATAATTCCAGAGGAGCCTGGCAGGCTACAATCCATGGGTCACAAAGAGTTTGACACAACTTCATGCACTGGAGAAGGAAATGGCAACCCACTCCAGTGTTCTTGCCTGGAGAATCCCAGGGATGGGGGAGCCTGGTGGGCTGCCATCTATGGGGTTGCACAGAGTCGGACACGACTGAAGTGACTTAGCAGCAGCAGCAGCAGCAGAGCGACTTTCATGTACACTCACATACAGTATAGAAATAAAACAAATGTGCAGAAATAATTCTAAAATTGTTGCAATAAGCCAGGCAATTGATTGCAAGTATTTCAACCAATGCAAATGGAAATGCAGCTTTTGACACAAATTATTTGAGTGTTTCTTCAAATAGGTCCACGTGACTAAATGAAAATAATGAAAAAAAAGTGGTCTTTGAACTTGAGTTAATCAATGAAAGGAAATGCTATTATCATATTTTGAGAAATAAGTGATGAGAAAAAGTTTTGGGAAACATGAAAAACTTAACTTCTCTTTTTCTCTCAAATATAATACATTGATTTGGTCTTAGTTTGTGTGCTGTTCTGAAGTTGAATTAATAATATATTTTGAAAATTGTGAATTTCTTTTATAAAAAATACTTTCCTAGTTTTACCTTGGATCTTAAATATCCTTTGAAATATTTTGATATGTGTATTTTCATGAATGCGCATACCTCTTATTGGATAAAATGGCTTGCATTTACAGTTTGCAGACTAATTGCTTGCTGAAGTCATAGGAAAACCATGCACAGATGACTATTTATTAAGTCCTGTAAGGAAGCTGCCGCTTTTCCATTATTGCTGAGATACTTAGCAAAAATCACTGACAAACTATATCTCTTCTTTCATTCCATTGTATTTACGTAGTGTCCTTCTGATTCAAAGCTCACAATATTTACTGCACATCTGTTTTACACTTACAAATATACAGAGTATTGCTTCATTCAAAGTTCTAGTCCTTATATTCTTTCTGCCTGATGCAATTACTGCATTTAAGAAAAGGATAGAAATCTAGTTGGATGAGTAAGAAGAAAGCAAATGAATCCACAGCTGTTTAATTCTTAAACTTTATAACACATACAAGTAGAGTCCTCAAACCCCTGCAGGATGCCTAAACACCTGGTAGATGAGATGGAAATGCAAAGCAGCTTAAATATTTTAATTCGTTTTGCTCAAAGAATCAGAATATGTAACTATACAGTCATAAACTGAATATATGGGCTGCATAAGATATCTCCTCCTAAAATGTTCTTCAATAAATGGTCCCACAGCAGTTTTAAATATCTGTCAACCTAAAGTCGGTGGAGCTTATCAAGATAAATCTAGTGAATGCAATCCGTGCCTCTATTGGACTGATACAAATGAGCTTTTTTCTTCTTCTTCTGTTCGAATAGAAATCTCAAGGACAATATGTTTGACAAAGGCTTTTCAAGGATTATATACATATATTACTTGCGGGACTGGTTTTCAGATGGCTTTCTGGGGGCTACCTACAGTATCAGTTTGCTTTGCAGAGGGAAGATAGTGGTAAATATGCTTTTTTTTTTTTTCTGTTCTTTCTTTGCATGAAATATTTAAAAAGCAGATATTGGCTGGAATGCTGTCCTATAAACCCAAAGCTTGTTATCTGGTATACTCACGTTGCTAACCTGCCTTCAGTGTGTTCTATTCATCTACTATATATTCCTACAAAATCTTTCCTTTCATGAAAGCCAGAACAAACAACAAATAAAAAATAGGGCTTAATGTCATTGTCAATTGTGTCTCACTAAGAAAGCTAGAGCCCACTTAAATATTTTTGGCTTCAACCCAGGGGTAACCACTGGCATCAATAATCCAGTTGTTAGAAATTTTATGACTGCAGTTTCTTTGGAAATGTTTGGCCCAAGATCTCCTACATAAGGAATATATAAACTCCTGTATTTTTTATTCCATATGCTATGTACAAACAAAACAAAAAATAAATAAATTAAGCTGTCACAACATAGTAAAATATATGTTTTAGTCTACAGATGATACTAGTATACACATTATTATATGTGATTAAACAATGTTTGCACATTAAATGTTTTTATGTATATATATATATATATATTAACAACTGCATGTAAAACAGATATCCAAGAAATTGAAACAAATATTCTGTTTTATTTTTTGCAAATCTAGTAGATTATGATGCTTATAATTTCTTTATAAATCATTCCTCAATCTATCACAGCCTTAGGGAAGTCATGATCTATGAAATCATGATAAATTCATGATCTACTGGCTGGCAATTAGATGGATCATAAAGAGAGAAGTCTTGCTCTTTTATTGTGTTTGTAATGAGATGATTTCCTTTCCATCTCAAATTATTGAAGTCCCCAATAAAATTACCCACGAAAATAGATTTGCTTTTATCTTGGATCTTCTTGTGGCTTAATCAGTATGTGTATTATTTTGTGGGAAAATGTACCTGGAAGATTACATATTAGAATCACAAACAAATATTTGCAACTTGATATCTTTTAAATCTGATATTTGTCTTTTAAAATAAACATATCACTTATGTATCAAGATTGTTCAATCCACTTCCATAAACTTGTTAGAAAAGTTAGCCATATAATTGTGATACTCTTGGACTTCCTGTTCTGGAGTCTGTGAGTTTCAACTACTGAAGCCTATATGCCATGGAGCCTGTGCTCCACAACAAGAGAAGCCACCACAATGAGAAGCCTGTGCACAACTAAAACCTAGGGAAAGCCAGTACGACAATGAAGACCCAGCACAGCTGAAAATAAACAAAATAAATATTTTTTTAAAAAGTGACACATTAACTTTAATTTTTGAATTAAGCCAAGGTTTCTATTATTTTTTTCTTTTCTTAATCCAGGTTAACTAAAACAATTTTTTTTTTAAATTGCCAGAGGCAATGTTTATGAACCATTACTTACTTGGAGTAGAAGAGCAGCCCTAGTGAAGCAAAATTCAGTTAAAAAAGGAAAATGAGGCAGAGGAAGGAGAAAAACTGCTTCAATGACACAAACCATCATTAGAAAGGCCCTATGAAGCCAAACATTTTAGAAAAGTTAATGAAAATAGTAGGAATGAGAAAAATTTTCCCCAGCTCTTCACCAATCTCCTGGCTCCTAAGTCTGTCTCATGGGGAATTAATTTCCCAACAATTCTGAAAGCCATTAACAGGCCCTTATGGACAGAATCTGAACAAAGCCAGAGTTTCTGTTTTAGTAGGAAAATCAGATCTATGGTGGAAGCTACTCTTCTCCTATTGGGAATGGCCCAGTAGATGTTACATCAAAGCCATACAGTTTGGTAGGGAACGTTAAACAATTGGCAATGTTCAGAGATGAGGCAGCATATGTGGCAGCTAGACTTTACCGCTATAGGACACAGTGTAAGCCATTATGGTGGCACTGCCATCAAGGAAGAAGTACAGGGGGCTGAGGCCAGGGTGGGCAACTGGGGATGAGATTTTGGAGATTTTATTACTGGATTACTCTACCTTCTTATATCCTGGAGACTGCTCTTTAAATTTCTGATTATTTTCTGCCTGCTTCATCCTTGATTTTTTAAGCTTGGCCTTTAGAGGCTCTAGAAAATCAAGAAAGGTAATAAATACCAGTTATGGAGTCAATAGCATTTGATAAATACCAATATGTTTATTAAATCACCACCATAAGTTCCCAACATGTAGTTTGTATGCTGTATTAAATAAATGTGACCAAGACATATAAATTTGAATAATATGCTCAAGATTAATAGCTTTATAATTTGTAAGACCAACATGTATACCAAAAACTTCTAAAAAAAAAAAGGAAAAGTCATGTTTTAAATTCTATACCAAGATACCAAGAGTTTTATTTTGATGCAATGCTTTTCAGCCTTCTTAAGTGAGAAAGAAATTACTTAAACTCCCCAGCCTTAGATGGTATGTATTCAATGTAAATATATTTAGCTGCAGACACAATTTTAATAGAATGCCATTATAAATAATAAAGGGAAGGGAAGATTCTTGTAATTGCTTATGCTCCAATCAAGAGGCAAAGCCACAGTTAAGAGAGTCTGTAATCACTGCTTGGTGTTCAATGTTGTCTATATTCCATACTAACACTGTTAGATGCTTTTCATGAGATAATGTGATGAGAATTTCAGGTTAATTCTGAGTTAAATTATAGTATAAATATTATGTAATAATATTAATGGTGATATTAGGTCATTTTCATAAAATAAATTGAGAACATTTTATTCTCAAATAGCTTTCTTATCTAACAATGTCTTATGACCCATTACAATGGTGTAAACAATCTCCAGGAGCCCTATGGAATCCATATATTTATGAATATATGTGTGCATGTTTGTATCTCAAGCTGAAAAACCACAAAATAAATCCATTTATAAAACAGGTCATTTGAATGATAAAGCAGGCATGTAGTTTGCCCCATATCAGGACAAATCTTTGAGATCAGTAGTCATTGGCTTTCCATACTGCAAAGTTGTAGGAGAGGATTTTCAGGAATGCAGTACTTATGGAAAACAATCTGAGTGTGTGCACGTGTGAATATGGACATAATCATAAATTTCATCCAGAGTAACTGCTTAAAAGAGCAGAAAGTATCCAATATCATACATTTTATTTGAATAACTGGATCAATTTTATGCATTTGTTTTGTTAAGTGAAACAAACATTTTCACTATCATTGAAGCAACTGAGAACAGTGTGTATTTCTGACACAGTGATTACTAGTTATTCAATATCTTAAAAAGCAAAGTAAACAAAATAAGAATTGTGGCAGTGAAAATTTAGTTCCTTGGCTTACAGTCTTTTTAACAAAAGATTATATGGGACTGGAATGCAAAAGGAAGATGTTAAGAAACACATGGAGTAACAGGCAAATTTGGCCTTGGAGTACAGAATGAATCAGGGCAAAGACTAATAGAGTTCTGTCAAGAGAACACACTGGTCAGAGCAAACACCCTCTTCCAACAACACAAGAGAAGACTCTTCACATGGAATCACCAGATGGTTGACATCAAAATCAGATTGATTATATTCTTTGTAGCCAAAGATGGAGAAGCTCCATACAGTCAGCAAAAGCAAGACCAGGAGCTGACGGTGGCTCAGATCATGAACTCCTTATTGCCAAATTCAGACTTAAATTGAAGAAAGTGTAGAAAACCACTAGACCATTAAGCTATGACCTAAATCAAATCCATTATGACTATACAGTGGAAGTGAGAAATAGATTAAAGGGAATAGATCTGATTGATAGAGTGCCTGATGAACTATGGACAGAGGTTTGTGACACTGTACATGAGACAGGAATCAAGACCATCCCCAAGAAAAAGAAATGCAAAAAAGTGACATGGCTGTCTGGGGAGGCCTTACAAATAGCTGTACAAAGAAGAGAAGCAAAAAGCAAAGGAGAAAAGGAAAGATATAAGCATCTGAATGCAGAGTTTCAAAGAATAGCAAGGAGAGATAAGAAAGCCTTCCTCAGGGATCAAGGCAAAGAAATAGAGGAAAAGAACAGAATGGGAAAAACTAGAGATCTCTTTAAGAAAATTAGAGATACCAAGGGAACATTTCATGCAAAGATGGGCTCAATAAAGGAAAGAAATGGTATGAACCTAAAAGAAGCAGAATATATTAAGAAGAGATGGCAAGAATACACAGAAGAACTGTATAAAAAACATCTTTATGACCCAGAAAATCATGATGGTGTGATCACTCACCTAGAGCCAGATATCCTGGAATGTGAAGTCAAATGGGCCTAAGGAAGTATCACTATGAACAAAACTATTGGAGGTGATGGCATTCCAGTTGAGCTATTTCAAATCTTAAAAGATGATGCTGTGAAAGTGCTGCACTCAATATGCCAGCAAATTTGGAAAACTCAGCAGTGGCCACAGGACTGGAAAAGGTCAGTTTTCATTCCAATCCCAAAGAAAGTCAGTGCCAAAGAATGCTTAAACTACTGCACAATTGCACTCATCTCACACGCTAGTAAAGTAATGATCAACATTCTCCAAGCCAGGCTTCAGCAATACGTGAATCGTGAACTTCAAGATGTGCAAGGTGGTTTTAGAAAAGGCAGAGGAACCAGAGATCAAATTACCAACATTTGATGGATCATGGAAAAAGCAAGAGTTCCAGAAAAACCTCTATTTCTGCTTTATTGACTATGCCAAAGCCTTTGACTGTGTGGATCATAATACACTGTGGAAAATTCTGAAAGAAATGGGAATATCAGACCACCTGACCTGCCTCTTGAGAAATCTGTATGCAGGTTAGGAAGCAACAGTTAGAACTGGACATGGAACAACAGACTGGTTCCAAATAGGAATAGGAGTAGGTCAAGGGTATATCACCCTGCTGATTTAACTTGTATGCTAGAGGAAGGACAGGCTGGTATCAAGGTTGCTGGGAGAAATATCAGTATCCTCAGATATGCAGATGGCACCACGCTTATGGCAGAAAGTGAAGAAGAACTAAAGAGCCTCTTGATGAAGGTGAAAGAGGAGAGTGAAAAAGTTGGCTTAAAGCTCAGCATTCAGAAAACTAAGATCATGGCATCTGATCCCATCACTTCATGGCGAATAGATGGGGAAACATTGGAAACAGTGGCTGACTTTATTTTTCTGGGGTCCAAAATCACTGCAGATGGTGATTGCAGCTATTAAATTAAAAGACCCTTACTTCTTGGAAGGAAAGTTATGACCAACCTAGACAGTGTATTGAAAAGCAGAGACATTACTTTGTCAACAAAGGTTTGTCTAGTCAAGGCTATGGCTTTTCCAGTGGTCGTGTATGAATGTGAGGGTTGGATTATAAAGAAAGCTGAGCGCTGAAGAATTGATGCTTTTGAACTTTGATATTGGTGAAGACTTGAGAGTCCCTTCGACTGCAAGGAGATCCAACCAGTCCAACCTAAAGGAAATCAGTCCTGTATATTCAGTGAAAGTACTGATGCTGAAGCTGAAAATCCAATATTTTGGCCACAGGATGGGAAGAGCTGAATCATTTGAAAAGACCCTGATGCTGGGAAAGATTGAGGGCAGGAGGAGAAGGGGACAACAGAGGATGAGATGGTTGGATGGCATCACCAACTCAATGGACATGGGCCTGGGTGAACTCCTGGAGTTGGTTGGTGATGGACAGGGAGAAGGCAATGGCAACCCACTCCAGTACTCTTGCCTGGAAAATCCCAGGGATGGGGGAGCCTGGTGAGCTGCCATCTATGGGGTCGCACAGAGTCAAACATGACTGAAGTGACTTAGCAGCAGCAGGGAGGCCTGGTGTGCTGCAGTTCATGGGGTCTCAAAAAGTCGGACATGACTAAGCAACTCAACTGAACTGACTGCATTTTCAAAACAGTTAACAAAGAAAGAATTTTAAGTAAGTAACATCACAAGTTATTGAAAAGTTCATGTCTGTATCAGTATGAGTCTTTCTTCATAAATAAACAGAAAAGAGTCACACTCTCTCTGCTTACTTAAGCACTGTACTGGAAAATATTTGTTAGTCTAACACAACTGAAATTTTTCTTTGTTTAAATTTAAATTAAATGTGTAGAAGATTAGCAACTTAAGCACTTTTTTTAACCCTTTTTAAATGCACATTTATGTCTTTTATTCATGTTCAATTTAAATTCTGATTTCCTAACGCAAATTAATACTGCATTTCTCATATTAAACCCTTGAGAAGCAAACTGCATTTAACCCTCAAAAAAACCCAGTGTCTTACTGTGAATTAATGAAGTGACCTCAACCTCTGACTGAAGACTCCCTACAGAAGCGATATAAAAATTACAAACAGTCAAAATTACTGTCAAAACTGCATTGCTGGCATGAATATTCAGAAATCTAATGGCATTCTAGAGACCTCGAGGATGTACATGTTTCTACCTCATGCAAAGCTAGATCAAGAATGAATAGTATATGATTCCACCAGAGTTATGGCTAAGATATTTAGTGTTAATTTGAGGAAGATACATTCATGCATTATGTATACAGAAAAAAATAATTATATACTTCAGTTTCAAGAATACAGAGAAGAAAGCATAAGAAGATATTGAGTGCTGAATTATAATTGCTGATTATCCTGTAATTAAACTTAAATTGTTAAACATCTGTTTGAATAGATACTACACAAAATTATTATGATCTCTTTGAATATTAAATGGAAAATGCAGTAGCACTAAATGAAATCAAATATAGATTGCTCCTGATGGATAAAAATGTTTTTTATCTGCCTCAGAATTGTTGATACAAACAAACATTAGAAGGCACTGTAGTCATCATATGTTCATAAAGTAAGATTAAAAACTGCCAGATTATTATTTTTTAAATTCAGTTTCTCAAAGTACCAAGAGAGCTAAAAAGAATAGTTATCTCAAAGGATTTCAGATTCAATATTTGCAACAGGTGTATATAGTGTTTGAAATTTCATAGCAGCAGAAAAGTAATGAAATGAAAATTAAAGTGCACTTGTATACATACTGTTAAGAATATTTTGATATTTAAATTCCAGAAGAGATAAAATGAGTTTACTATGTTTGTGCTGTTCTATTTCTAGCTGTTTTGCAGAACTAAAATGTATGTTATTTTAATTTTTGACAAAAACTTGTTCTTTACCTATTAAAAGTGGAATATTGAGCTTGTAAAATAATTAGGTATTTTTATCTTCATTTACTAAACTGTCATTTAAACATTTCTTCAATTAATGTTAAGTCCTACTGTACTTTATATAATTTGTGTAGTTCTCAAAGGAGGGACTTGGTTAGGAATGCTATGCTCACTATTGAATATTTAATCTGCACAAATAATTTAAACTTTTGAGTCAAGAATTTTCTAATAAAATATACTGTTTTGAAACAGAGAATATGTTGGTTAGTTTTATAAGAAAGAAAATATTGAGTGCAATATATTTGTAGATATCTCTTTCCAAGTTTCCCTTGAAATTCCATAATGAACTAAGATAAAATATATAAAGGGTTTTATTGAGTTTTTTTCTATTGTGCTGAAGCATACAACTCCCACAGCTTGTCACCATTCAATGTTAAACTGCACAAAATTATTAAGATTTTAATTCTTCAACTTGTATCTAACAAAATTTTAGTTTCATATAAAGAATATATTAAAGGTAAAAAGAAATTTTAGTAGCCTGAACTTCCTTGGTGGCACAGTGGATAAGAATCCACCTGCTAATGCAGGGGACATGGTTTTGATCCTAGAGCTACACACTGCAACTACTGAGCTTGTGTGCTCTACCTATGAAGCCTATGAATCTTGAGACCTTGCTCTGCAAAAACAGAAGCCACTGAAATGTGAAGCCCCTGCACCACAACAGAGTAGTCCCTCACTCCCAACTACAGACAGACAGTGTGCAGCAACAAAGACCCAGTGCAACGAATAAATAAGTAATTTATTTATATTAAAAAGTTGTAGCAGCCTTCCCTGGTAGCTCATCTGGTAAAGAATCCGCCTGCAATGCAAGATACCCTGGTTTGATCCCTGGGTCAGGAAGATCCAATGGAGAAAGGATAGGCAGCTGCTGCTAAGTTGCTTCAGTTGTATCCGACTTTAAGCGACCCCATAGACGGCAGCCCACCAGGCTTCCCCGTCCCTGGGATTCTCCAGGCAAGAACACTGGAGTGGGTTGCCATTTCTTTCTCCAATGCGTGAAAATGAAAAGTGAAAGTGAAGTCGTGTCCGACTCTTAACGACCCCATAGACTGCAGCCCATCAGGCCCCTCCATCTATGGGATTTTCCAGGCAAGAGTATTGGAGTGGGGTGCCATTGCCTCCTCCAAAGGATAAGCTACCCACTCCAATATTCCTGGGCATCCCTCGTGGCTCAGACTGTAAAGAATCCGCCTGCAATGTGGGAGACCTGGGTTCAATCCCTAGATTGGAAGATCCCCTGGAGGAGGACATGGCAGCTCACTCGGGTATTCTTGCCTGGAGAATCCCCATGAACAGAGGAGCTTAGCAGGCTACGGTCCATGGGGTTTCAGAGTTGGACAGGGCTGAGGGACACAGAATAGATCATCAACTTTAAGTATCCTTCAACATCTGCTTTTACACAGCTATGGAATTTAACAGGAGGGGTGCCCAATCTGAAATGCTTCAGTGATGCCACATGGTTACATTAGAGTATAAGGATGGAATTTCATATCCTGTGATATATTGTACCCTGAGTCTGAGCTCAGGAGAAGGATTGAGTGCTCTGTTAGCTTATGGAAGACTTCTTGAAATTTTAAACAAAGGGAATAAACTTGTTTCTCAATTCTGCTTATTAGATATGATATTCTTTCACTTGGACCTTGATATCTATAGCAAAGCATGTGTGTTTATGAACAAGATAGCAAAAGAGTTTTACTTACCTGTTAGAAGAAGACAAATAATATAAAGTTTTAGTTGGTAGCATTAATGAAAGTAAATCATTACATGTAGATATCTTGGGCATTCTCTAGATTACATGTGATGTACATTAAAAATCATTATTTCATTAATATTATCCAAATTATTTACCCTCTATAAGTAACAAGCATTAATACATAACACAATATTTAAATAACCAAAGTAGACAGAATGCTGGAGAAGAGAGTATGTGCTGGGAAGATGGAGAATTTGGAGATAATTTCTGAAAAGATAATAGAAATGTTAGAACCAAGTTACCCTTCCTGTGGGTCATACTGAAATGGAAATTGGCAGAAAGTAGCCTTTTATGCTCATGGAAAGTTAAGGGTGGCAGTGAAGTGGGTGAGACAGCTTCCAACTAATTTCACAATTTTATTTACATAATTGAAGTCAGCTATGGATTTGAATGCTGGACAAAGACTTTCAGACTTCCTTAACCTCCAGATAGCAGACTTTTCATCTGCTACATCATATATTTTTCACAAGCAATCTACTTGGTATACATCACACATTTATGTGACAAATAATAGATAAATGAACACCATGTGCCATCTATTCAGCTAGACATTGGGGAATAAAGTCATAAAGAAAATCAGGTGAATATGTATGCCTCCCATAGGAGTACTAGTAATGGGAGTTCCTGAAATATTGGTTATATCTTCTCTGTGTTTATATTCCATAACTAGCTATTTTTCTTAATTCTAAAAATTCTTTTAGGAATGTTGTTTATAAAATAGAGTAGTGAGAGCTATCCCACATGTCTCTATTTCTATAGAAATTTAATAAATCTGTAAGTCTTTTGTCTCTAAGGATAGAAAATATTTAATGTAAAATCTAAAAAGTATACTTGGTAGATCATGTTTATTTTCACTAGCCAAGAATCCTTTACTTATATTAGAAACTAGATAAGAAGGAAAATAGAGACATTTTTATCTCAGTCATATGCAGTTTACCAGTGATAAAGCTCAGGCTTAAGTATCAGAGTGACTTAACCAAGTTTCTTTGGAGTATCATTTATTTTTTGGAGAATCATTAATTTTTAAATTATAATAATGAAGTAAGCCTATTTGACTCTTTATAACATAAAGGAACAAGTGAACAGAATATTAATTAACATAATTCTAAATGTTTATTTTAATCCCATTATGTTGCCCTAATAAGCTATGTATCTTTGAATATAAACTTGCCTGATTAGCTACAGAATAAATGTCTGGACATAGAGGTCATTCAAAATTACAGATTATCTTTGTTGATGCAATCCTAACACTATCTAACTCAACAAACCCAAACTATCCAAGTCCAAATTGATGCTATCAGAAACATAATCATAATGTGTGTTAAATATAGCTAATAGCTGAAAGAAAGTTAAAAAAAAAAAGCTACAGCAGGGTAACAACAGATGTTATATGGTCAGTCTTATGTTCTGGATGTAAAGAAAAGTGAAGGAAACTAACATATGGAGACCTGAGAAAGCCACTATCAGTGCAAGGAGACACATTGTGAGAGATTTGCTATGCTGGATCAGTCTGAGGTTTAATGCACTTGTCTGTATGACAGGCTAGATGAGAGCCAGTTCCTTCCCATCAGTATGCAGTAAAGACTCAAGCTTTTAGGTTTAGTATTGAAATTAATTTGATTTATCCTGATCTTCTTTAAAAGAAAAAAATTAATCCTAAGAGATAAGAGCATTTTCTACCATGTCAGCATTTTATTTTAAGGAAGGTTTAATATCATCAAGCTACTCTTGCACTAAGGAAAACTGCACATTTGAAATACACATTATTGTATCTTTTCCTTGTTTTCTCCTCTGATAAGTTCTGTGACACTTAGCCAGAATTTTATTTAGAAAGTAATCATGTTTTTATGTAAACATACAATTATTTGTTTTAAATACAACCAGATATTGTTTACATTAATTTAACAAAGATGTTATTTATAGATAAATCAGCTTTTTCTTATCCTAATCTAGACAAGTTTGTCTAAAAATACTATGAACTAAGAAAGCTCTAATATTATTAACACTTAAACTTATCTTAAATTTTTCTATTCTAAATGTCTTTTAAAAATTCTATTTTCTAGATTCAAATATATCTCTATCTTTAACCATATTCTATGATATTTAGGTTTTTAACAGATATACTTAAGTTTTGTAAGAATAGAAAAGTAGCTTTAATTGCTTATTATTTCAGTCATCCATATCAGTAAATTATTTGAATTTGATTATTTTGAGGGGAATACAACTTCCTTATTTTTCCTAAGTAACTCAAGGCAATAGCATCCACTGGAAAACACTTCTGAATTTTAATCATAGAGCACCAAAAACAGTAAGTCTCTAAGATGATGGTTTATAAGCTGTGCCATTACCTTAGCGATGGCAAATGTCATAGAAATATTTTAAGAACAGCAGCTTTCTAGTTTTGTAATAATAATAATGAGTTTATCTTATTTTCCATGCCTGGCAAAATCACTAGAAAAAAAATAATCATAAGTCAAGAACTTTAAATGATTTGATTAGATGTATTAAGGACAGGAGTAATGGGGATAGTGGTATAATGAAGATTACAGTCAGGAGAGCCTGGAGGTGGGTCTCTGAAAGTACCATATGGGTACACCAAGCACAGGATGCTGGCCTAATACACTAGCTAATGGAAGTGTATGTCCAAAACAGTAAAGGGAGAGAACCTAATATATGGTGTTCTCTTGACCCTGCAGGTGAACAACGATTGAAGAGGGAACTCCAAATATTTTGAATCTATCATTCAAACATCTTGACTATACATATTATATATACACAGAAGAACCTTTCTGAATTAAGTGTGTTCACAAAAGTGTATACCACTGTGACATAGTATAAAATAGTCAGAAATAACAGAAATCTCATATTTTCTAACAACTATTTTTTTCTAATTAACTTGCTCTCATAAACATGTCCCAAGGTATTTAATGTTTAATGGTTTAATGGCTCTGCTGTTTTGCACTAAGTGTGACAGAATACTGAAATAATAGCAGCTACCCAGATAAATTCATTTAATTACTTCATACAAAACATACGTCTGGATTTATCCAGTTCTAAGGGTTGGGTTGTGAAGTTTGATTCCAGGAAACTTCATTAAACATCTTTGATTGTTTTGGCCTACTTTTTTCCTGTAAAATGGTTGTAGCCACTTCAATGAGCTGTATTTAAAATAAGGATCAGTAATAAATAGACCAACAAAAACCAAAAACAAATGAATGTTTATCATAAAAGTCTCCTCTTTCCCAGAAAGTCTCTCTCTCTTGTGTGTGTGTGTTGTTTTTTTTTTTTTAAGAGAAAAAGACTTTTCCCAGAAGAGCCACATCAAACTTTCCCTTACGTCTTAGAACCGAGTCGTGTGTTCGGTCCAGACCAATCATTAGCCACAGGCATCACGACTGAACTGATTTAAAATGACAGTTTAAGGTTCTTGACCTGTGGTTGAGGACAGTTTACTTGAACAGACTCAAGAATTACTGTAATGAGGAAAAAGAGTAAATGGCTAATAGGTAGACAACCTATACTTTCTGTTAAAGAGATTGTATATAAGAACAGGTACTTATATTTAGATGACTTCTTATAGGATAGTAGTTTCTTTGTTCTTTCTAGAGTGGAACTGAACTTATAGATTTCTACAGTGAAAAAAAATTTACAACATTTCCTAAATTTTGTAACAGCAATTGAATGCAAGAATGTATTCCCATAATTAATTCTATGAGAATAAAAATAAGTGTGAGAAATTTCCTAGATAATTGTATATAATTTTGTATAAATGAAAGCAAATATCCAAAAATAGGACATTAGTTAAATAAATCATCTTCTTTCTATTGAAAAGTGTATTATTCCCTTTCTTGAATCCATTAGTATTGGACAATTCCTCTAAAAATGTTCAAACTAAATTTGAAAAAGAAAAACTTCTAGGTGACTAAATAAATAAATCAGTGAGAAGGATAGACAAATATCACATGCAGAAGAATTTAAAATACTTTATGTACACACACTGTCCTCAAGGAAGTGGGGTATAATTTCTCATTCTTAAGCGTGAGCCATACATAATGGCTTCTTTTCAAAGAGTATAATATAGAATAAGGGAAAAAGAGTATCTTACCGTAGAAAAATCTAACAAATACTTTCTCAGTCAGGTGATTAAGGATATCATTAACAGGGATAAGTCATGTTGATAGCATGTACTCTTGACATAATGTGATGAAAATGGCTGTTTACTTTTATTGTCTCTTCTCCAAAACTCCAAAACCCTGTCTAATCATAAGAAAAATATTGAGCACACCCAATTAAGAGACAGTCTATAAAATATCTGACTTATCTCTTCAAAACAATTAAAGTCTTCAAAAACAAGAAGAGACTGAAAAACTCAAGGGGAAGTCTACTGAGACATGACTAATAAATGTAAAGCATTATCTTGGATGGAAATAGAACAGAAAAAGAAGATTAAGAAAAATCTTAGGAAATCTGAATATAGACTTTAGATAATAATAATGTGTAAATATCAGTGATGCTGGAGAAGGAAATGGCAACCCACTCCAATATTCTTGCCTGGAGAAACCCATGGTCAGAGGAGCCTGGTGGACTATAGTACATGGAGTCACAAAGAGTTGGACACGACTGAGTGACTAACACTTAATTATGATGAATGTTATAAATTAGTAAGTTAAAAGTAGGGGAAGTGGACATGGCATGCATGAGAAATCTCTTAGTTATCTTTGTAACTTTTCTATAAATCTAAATTTATTCTAAAATCTAGAAATGCAATCCCTATCAAAATCCCAATGACATTTTTCACAGAAGTAGAATAATCTCTCAAGTTTATTTTGTTGTTCAGTCACTCAGTCATGTCCAACTTTTCATGACCCCATGGACTGTAGCATGTCAGGCTTTCCTGTCCTTTACCATCTCTGGGAGCTTGTTCAAACTCATGTCCATTGAGTCAATGATGCCATCCAACCATCTTATACTCTGTCATCCCCTTCTCCTTCTGCCTTTTATCTTTCCCATCTTTGCTTGTTAACATGCTGTCTAGGTTTGTCATAACTTTTCTTCTAAGGAGTGAGTGAGTTTATATGAAACCACAAAATACCTTGAATAGCCAAAGCAATTCTGAGAATAAAGAACAAAGCTGGAGGCATCAGATGCCCTATTTCAAATTATATTAAACTATTGTAGTAATAAAAATATTTAGTGAGTTAAAAAAAGATAGTCTCATATCAGTCAATACTAGTTAGAAACACTAGTCAGAAGTCATTAGTTAAGTACTAGTTAAAAGAAAACTCTATTTACTTCCTAAGTAAAATGATACCAAGTGTCCTTTGATCACCCTATCATCCATTTATGTTTTATTAGAACTTTAATTGTGTCTAAATAGGATCTAGTGAGAGAAAGCAAGAGAGAACACACTTGATTATCATGGGTCAATAAACTTGTAAAAAATATTTTTAAATTTAGGAATCATGGCCATTAGATCAACTGCACTTTAGGATAGAAGATAACACCAGACTTTCTGTGAACCACATCCATCTCCAAAGAAGTATATGTGAGTCAGAGATTGGTAATATTTTCACTTGCTGCTTCATTAGTTGTATTTCATCTTTTTAAAAAATTGTGTCTATTAGAAATGGTTTTATTTAACTTACATGTGAATAAGGAGAATAGTTATAAATCATTGAGCTGAGTCTTTGTCTCATTTAATCTTATAAAGCCCTCTCCCTGACCCCCAGCCAACTCTTATTTTTATTCTGTTTCACTGACTTTTCAAAGAATTTCAGGCAGCTACTGTCTTCTGGATTGTTTTTATAGCTTCTTTATAGTGCTCTTTAGTTATTTTCTATCCTCTTGATATCCTATAAATGAGAAATTAGTTCAACAGGCTCCGACCATTGAAGGTATATATTTTTGGTTAAAATATTCTACAGATAAATTGTAGAGTTCATCTTTCACCACATAAGGAGTCACATACATTAGAATAATCAACCAAAAATGATGCTGATATTGAGCAATGAGTTAGGATGCTGACTGTCTGAAAACTGCATTATAGCATTCCTCTATTGTGAAATAACTTTAATGATTTTAATATTTTATAAATGTTCAATAAATATTAAACAAATACATTCTATTGTTCACACTAAATTGTTTCATTCTGGCTTTTTATTTAGATTCATTCATGAGATATTTTACCCAGGCCCAACTATATTCTTCACAGTCTGCCTATGGGATGCAATAGTCTCTTTGAATTCTATTCATCATCTCAAAGACAGAAGAATTGGAGTTGGTACTCTAAGATATAAGGTTAATGCTTTAGGTTAGTGTCAACACACTGTATTATGATACAGATACTAAAACAGTAGCTTGTGCAGAGAAATTGAGTTTCTGCTTTTCTAAAAGAGCTCAGATGTTGCCAAGAATGGTAGTCTGCTTCTACAGTTTAAATAACAAGGTAGCAAGGTTCATATCTTTTATTTTGTGTAAGAAACAAATTAGAGTATTACAGGGGGTACATTGGAGGCAACTGGACTGAGTGCCAGGAGGACTGCTATTCTCTTCTAAGATGAGAGATGCCCCAAGAGCACAGATGGTTAGGATAGCTCTCCCAATCCAGGGTTCCTGGAGAGTACCTAGCAAAACCCTAGTGTTTACATCTGCAGTGATAACCTAGATGAGTTCAGGTTAATCACACGGTACCCACCAATAACTGACCAAGTTGAGAGATAGACAAGATGAAAATCATATCAGCCATAGAACTTAGCCTCTGTCATCAGTATGGTGAACAACTATCAACTGAGTAAAACAAGTAATATTTTCACAGTGCAAAGACAGTACCCTTATCTTATTCTAAAGAACGTACTCTATGAGAGTTTTAATTAGAGGAGAGTAGAAAACTCACAAGTCATAGTAGGCCAGCAAACTTACTCCTACCTCACACTCAGATACTATCTTGAAAAGAAGGTCACATTGTACTGGAGATCAGATACCAGAAAGACTAAAGATTCTTATAGAAAGTAGATTGTTTAATTGTTGAATGGGAAGCACAATGGATTAAGGGTTCCCTCAGCCCATCCAATGCCGTATTGTTTTGAATTCTACCTAAATTCAAATTGTTTTGAATTTTCTACCTAGGGTCAGTTTTTGAAAGGGATGAAATAAGTCTGAGGGAAAATAAAATAAAAACTTAAACATTTCCTCTGCATATCTGAGTTTTAGTGGAAGTAAATTCATTACTTTTCAAAATTCATTAGTAATTTGAAGATTAATCAAATAGAAATAATATCATAAATCTTTTGTATACAAACATCATTATACATACCAATTTCATTCATTAATAGGCATAAAATAGATTTCTTATACTGAAAATCTTCATTTTAACTTTTTTCTCTGTGTGTGTGTTAGTCACTTAGTTGTGTCCGATTCTTTGTGACCCCATGTACTATAGCCCACCAGGAAACTCTGTCTATGGAATTCTCCAGGCAAGAATATTGGAGTGGGTTGCCATTTCCTGCTCCAGGGGATCTTCTTGACCCAGGGATTGAACCTGGGTCTCCTGCATTGCCAGCAGATTCGTTACCATATTAAAGCTGTTGCAAATGGTAGAATCATTTCAAACAGTTGTTTATTATTTTTGTCATACTTATAGGATACAATTCTTCTGTGTATAGATATATGTACAGAGAGTTCTGTTCTCCATTCAGCTACCACACTCATTTTCTGATTCTCTTCAAGGAAACTTCCTTGAAAGAACTGTTTACACCAATTTGTTCTCATTCCATTCCTCCAAGACCTTCTCGAATTCAATCAAATTGTTGTTTGAGTCACATCACTCTACAAATTCATTAGGTCACCAATATTCAGTTTCATTTTCTTTCTATTTCAATAATCATTTCTTTTTATCTCTTCATTGTATCCTTCATATCCTTGACTACTAAAGTTTACTTACTTCAGCTTTTTATTAATTTTTTTGTCTTTCAAACAAAATGCAAATTTCATAAGAACAAAGGATTTTGTCTGTTTTGTTTATTCTTGTACCCTCAGCACTTGAAATCATTTGTAACACCTAGTACATCCTCAAGAAATATCTCTAACTTAAGGAATGAATGAAAATAGTGAATGGCTTGGATTTAGGACAATGCTATGCTGAAAAGAAGGCACGTGTATGTAATAGTATATTATCTTAGGTTTACTTTTATACTCATTAACTAGTGTTTTTATTTTGTCAAGACTATCTTGTCTCTTTTGTGTCAGCAGAAAGAATTTTCCCAGAAATTTAGGAATGGAACATATTATAAAATGAAACTGTATAATATAGACTCAGATTTTCTTAAACTATATTAGAGCTCAATAGTATAAATTAAGTGCATCATTAAGTTGCTGTATAGATCAATTGCAGGATGACAATCATATACACGTACCTCACGGAACATAGGCAGATGTCAGAACAAATATGTGAACCAACAACCAAATTTTCTCACTGTGTAATTATTGCTTCATTTTCAGTTATCTCTAGAACAGAAAAATTTCTTCTACACAACTGATTTCTGAAAAGTTTTTGAAAGCAAACCAAAGCATCTTAGCAGTAGAGTGAAGTTCGTTCCCACATTATATATACATATATGTAGAAATATTTGTACAATTTAATTTCTTGACAGAATTTGATATAAATTGTAAGTGTCATCCAGTTGATTTAGTTTTGCATTCTAGAGAGATCCTGATGTCTGTATTTTCTGAGCAACTTTTACATTTAAACTAAATCTAGTTTGTCTTACAATTATTGATTCAGATTCAGTAAAACAAAATGGAAATGTTTATATATTTCACCTTACATTTTTGTTACTTCACTTAAATTGTTGAGTTTATCAAATGCTGACCTTTTCATGGAACTAAGAAAATTAAAGAAAACATTTTTCAAAACAAACAGTACATTTTCTTGTTCCTATTAGATTTTCACAGTTTTTCATTTTCATTGCTATGCTTTATGGTAGATAAACACACTTTGATACTTTGCAGTTGAAAATGTATTAGATTTAAGAGTTATTTAGATTTATTTAGTATATCAGAATATATATAAAGTCTTGAGTTTGCAAAATTTAACAAAATAATAAAGTAAAAAAAAGCATGTGAAAAATTCACAGTTAATAAAATTTATAAATCAAGGAACTCTAAGAAGTCATTGATATTGTTATATTTTAACTGCAATTAATGTTTATTTAGTGTTAAACTACTGCAAAGTTCTAGTTTAAATTGGGGGCAGTATATTATTTCAAAGTTTGTTACCTGTAGCTACTTCCAGAGTTCCAGGGAGCAAAGATCAGCTTGACATAAGGTTATAGTTGACTAAGAATAACAATAAGCTTGAGTATAAGTGAAATGCCCTTATGGTTACAAGCAAGAATGACCCACCTTTTCTGACATTTACTGCCTTCTATAGTTTTGCAAGTCTTTCTTCTCTGCTGGATGTCTTTGCAGCATATACAGAGTAAAATTTCCCAAGTGATTATTTCTTTTTTGAACTGATACTACAAAAGAACAACTCTCATTCTTTTTTTTTTTTCTTTTTTAAGTACCATGGGCTTTTAGCACACAGGTAATGCTGGAAACATAAATGTCTCTGCAGAAGTCATCTTCTCATGCCCTTTATTGATATATATTGGCATCACAGGAAATGTAAATAATAGAAGGGCAGTAAAGACTTAGACATTCTCAAAGTAAAAATGCACCCTGCTAGCAGCTTGTTTTCCATGTTATTGAAAAATAAGACTAAGTGGAGAAAAGGCATGTGGAGATGCAAGCACTTTTAGAATTCAATGTAGAGCAAAACAGAACAGTAAGACAAGGTGAAAAAATGTCAACGGACATATGCCAGAACTTGCCATTTATTTCTCAAATGACAATTACATCTTCTTGATAATTTTTATCCTGCTGGTAGATAACTACACAGAATTTCTTCCTAAACCTCATAATCATTATATATGTGTTTGTGCAGATAGCTGTCTAAACATCTGTAATACTGATTAGAGATTATTCTGAATAAAATAAACTGTATATTTGGTATGAGATCTAAACTTATATATTGTATTCAAATTTACTACTCTAGTGTATTTTTTTCACATTATTAAACCCTGTATAATCAAAATTTTAAGCAAATTATAAAAGTAATATTTAAACAGAGTTTAAACATTTAAATCAGTAAGACAAGTTTCCTCCCTTTACTCTACCTTAGTCTTGATCTTCAGAAGCAGCACATTTAATTACATATTTCTGTTCTTAACACCTTAGGTTGTCATTTCATGTTTAAATAATATGTAATTTTTTTTTTAATTTATCAGAGCTAGATATTATTTTTTAACATTACCTCTATATTTATGAAGTCACTGTGTTTGCAGTGACCACATCTCAAATGTGAGACCATATACAAGAATTTCCATTGTTTCTGCTAGAAATCATAAAAATATGATTCCTTCCTTATTTTTTAGAATAACAGTGAAAGTATGGTTGCCCTTCCTTGCATCTCTCTTTTTGCATTCTAGTTTTCTACTTTAAGGAAAGAAAGAAAGAGAGGAAGGGAGGAAGGAAAGGGAAGGAAGAAATATTATACTGTCAGTTGACTTTTTTATGATAATATTCTATCATTTTTTGATACCTTTAAAGTCACAAAAGTTAAAAATTAATAAACAGGAAGAAGATGCACAGTGATTTTCCAGAAGACCTTAGCAAGGAGTGAGAAAGCAGCTACAAAGTGAAGCTAAGTGACTTCTTGGCTCTAAAATTAAAGGATAACACAGCCAAAATAAATAAGAATGTAAATTACCATTTTTCTTTTCCAATGGTACAAAAACAGTTTTGTCAAAAATGGTTTCCAACTTAGAAGGAAAAGTAGAATATATTTATATAATGAAGGTTCAAGTATAGTTTCCAAGAATAACCCTGTACAAATGATATACGTATTTTAGAAGTTCCAATACTTGCTGGAGAACTTTTTAAAATGCTAAACATCTTTCTAGTTAGTGCTATTTTAACCTTACTGATTAACCTTCTAACAGCATATTGTGAGAGAATGCAAGCAGCTTAAAAACACCACGCTGTTTTCTCCACAAGAGATCGAGGTGATGATGTGACACGAGCGTGTCTGGCCTGAAAGCCAGTCTCTGTTTTTCACCCCTTTTCCTTTGTGGAGTCACCCTCTGTTTCAGCAGCAGCACCTCCTTGGGGTTCCTGCCAACCTCCTGTGCCAGCCTTGTCCATAGTTCTGGGCCAGCCTGGCCTGCCTCTGGCCCAAGTGCTCTGGCTGCCCCCCACCCCCTGCCCTGTCCTGTGTGTGCCCCTTGTGCCATCATGCTGGCCTGCAGTTCCCGATCCGGGCCCCTTGTGTCCAGGCTTCCTTAACAAATCATCCTGAAGGAGGAAGTTGGACTGAAGTCACCTGCTCTTGGTTTGTTAAGGCTTTTTTTTTCCTCTGAGAGACTTTACTGGCACTCCTGCCTCCCAGCATTTGAAATATTCTTCTTCCATGGGCAGAAGTGGGAATTAGGAATTTGCTTATGGAAAACAACAGTCAACTCTGGAGTACTTGTAGAAACACATTCGTCATCACGTTGCATTTGTGTATGTTGTTAATCCTGTACCTCGTGTCCTCATTGGAGGGCGTGTCAGCTTGGACACTTCACGATGTTATGACTTGATTTTCTTATGTTCCAGAAATAACTTACTGCGAGGTGGTTATCATTGATTTTTCCACGGTACCCATCACATAGATGCCACGGATTTACATGCCTTTCTTCTGCTATTCGGGAGGTGTAACAGGCATTGTTTTTGATAGGATGTGAAACTGGTTCATTCTCTGGCCTGGGGTCCAGATACCAAGATGGGCCTGAAGAAGACAGCCCGTGGAAGGCGGTGTTAGGAAGATTCTCATTAAACTCTTCCTCGGTTTAAAGACTTTCTTGGTCTTAAGGATACTGCTAAAGCCATGGGCTTGCAGAGTCATCAGGACATATATTCCTATGAGTATTTTTTTTTTTTTAATTAAATGTCATGTAAAGACTGCTAGTAGTGAAAGGGACCAGCAGATCTGAAAGATAAATGTCCTGGAGCCTCCCCAAGAGCCCATGACATGCATAGTGCAGGGGCGTGTGAGACACTCTGAGCCTTACTCAAACAAGTCACTCGCTCCCATGCCAGGCGACTCTCAGCGTATGGTGGTCTCAGGTTACGACAGGATCCTTGAGGGTCATGTTTTAAAGGATCTAGAAAACTCGGTGGTGGTAAGTTATTCATGTCTATTAAAAATTTCCTCATTAAAAGGGAGTCCTCAGGTTGGGGCTGTTCAGGGGAAAGGTGTCACCATGCACAACAAATTGTAACTTTAAAAAGCATGTCGATTTTTTTATAAATTTAAGTGTGCTTGGGAATTCCTTGAATTTTGTGCAATAAACTATTTTTTGTTAAAGAAAAAAATTAATAAACAGCATAAAATCATTTTATAATACAAATATCATTTATTGTTGAACTAAGTCTTATTACAAAATTTAATTCTCAAGGTCCACTTCTGAACCACTAATCTACTCAAGGAAAAGCTTTCTAACATCAAATTGAAATTGATTATTTTTCCTTATACTCCTCTAATCACTGACAAGCATGCTGTGATTTAGTTTGTTTAAATATAAACCATAACTTTCTTTTCCTCTTTTTTTTTTTTTTTTGAGTATCTAAACACTCAAAATTCTCCAAGCTAGGCTTCAACAGTATGTAAACTGAGAATTCCCAAATGTTAAAGCTAAATTCAGAAAAGGCAGAGATCAAATTGCCAACATCCACTGGATCATAGAAAAAGCAAGAGAATTCCAGAAAGACATGTACTTCTGTTTCATTGACGATGCTAAAGCCTTTGATGATGTGGATCACAAAAAAACTGTGGAAAATTCTGAAACAGATGGGAATACCAAACCACCTTACCTGCCTCCTGAGAAACCTGTATGCAAGCCAAGAGGCAACAGTTAGAACCAGACATGGAAAAAGGAACTGGTTACAAATTGGGAAAGGAGTACATCAAGGCTGTATAACATCACTGCTTATTTTACTTATATGCAGAGTACATCATGTGAAATGCCAAGCTAGATGAAGCACAAGTTGGAAGAAATATCAACAACTTCAAATATGCAAATGACACCACACTTATGGCAGAAAGTGAAGAGAAACTAAAGAGCCTCTTGATGAAGATAAGAGGACATTGTATTACAAAGCAAAGACATTACTTTGCCAACAAAGATCCGTATAGTCAAAGATATGGCTTTGGCCACCTGATGCAAAGAGCTGACTCTTTAGAAAAGACCCTGATGCTGGGAAAGATTGAAGGCAGTAGGAGAAGGAAATGACAGAGGGTGAGATGGTTGGATGGCATCACCAACTCAAAGGACATGGGTTTGAGCAAGCTCCAGGAGATGGTGAAGGACAGGGAAAACTGACATGCTGCAGTCCATGGGGTTGCAAAGAATTGGACATGACTGAGCACTTGCTCCTTGGAAGAGAAGCTATAACCATCCTAGCCAGCATATTAAAAAGCAGAGACATTACTTTGCCAATGAAAATCCATCTAGTCAAAGCTATGGTTTTTCCAGTAGTCATGTATGAATGTGAGAGTTGGACCATAGAGAAAGCTGAGCACCAAAGAACTGATGATTTTGAGATGTGATGTTGGAGAAGACTCTTGAGAGTCTTTTGGACAGCAAGGAGATCAAACCAGCCAATCCTAAAGGAAACCAACCCTGGATATTCATTGGAAGGTCTAATATTTTGGCCAGTTGATGTGAACAACTGAGTCATTGAAAAAGACCCTGATTCTAGAAAAGATTGAAAGCAGGAGAAGGGGACAACAGAGGATAAGATGGTTGGATGGCATCACCGACTTGATGGATATCAGTTCGAGTAAACTACGGGAGTTGGTTATGGACAGGGAAGTTGGGTGTGCAGTTCATAGGGTCACAAAGAGTCAGACACAACTGAACAACTGAACATCTACTGAGCGACTGAACAACAACAACACTCAAAGAATCTGACCTGGTTCCAGTTTGATGACTAAGCAATTTGTAAACAAAAAGATGTTGCGTTCTTTTCTGATTTGGGATTAAGCTGTTCTACAGTGCAGACGTTCAACAAACTCTCCAAAGCCTCCGCATTCCATCCCACCACTTTGAGTCTCCTTTTTCTGTCTCTATAACATATGCGTTCTTCCAGAATGGATCTTCTGGAAAAATGCAGATAGGTTTGCTCTCTGCTGGCTTCTGCCCTCTTAGAATATTTCTCAGACTTTCTCCCACAATATTTTAATTGGACTAAAGAGGAGGAAAAAAGTTGCATTTGTTCTATGTGCCTCACTAAACTGAAAAATCTTTCTTCTCCATTTTACTTTAAATTGACACATAAAGTGCCATTTTTAATTTTATTAAAAGATCTATAAAACACTTATGAGACATAAAATATGCTCTTCACAAAAATGTATGCTCTGGGAATTCTCTTTTATCCTGTGTCCTAACTACCTTCTATTTCTTACTGATAACAATTTGTGATGATTTGTCCTTACTCCTTACAGTATTTATTTGCAAAAATAAGTATGTATGTATATATATGTATATATATACATATATATATAATGATATATTCTACTCAGATATTAAAATATGTACCCAGATGTGTCTATTTTTAAAAGAAAAATACTTGGAATCATTTTACTTCAGTTTATAGGTTCTATTTAATTTCATTTCATATGTTACAATCAGTATTCCATTCTGTAGAGATATGCTACATTTTATTTAAACTTTCTTTATTATGGGCATTTATCTGTTTACAATATTTATCTATACAAAACAAATTTGTATCTGCAAGTGTGTAAATTCAAGGAAAATTATTAGTAATATTGCTGGGTCAAATTGTAAATTGATATATAGAGAGACTAAAAGATAATCTTGTTAAATGTCAAGTTCATCTCTGAAGGAATTGTATGATTTTGAATACCCACAGACTATCAGAAGAATATTCAGTTCAATTTTTGGATTTGTGATACTTTGATAACTGAGATCATGGCATCCGGTCCCATCAGTTCAGTTCAGTCACTCAGTCGTGTCCGACTCTGCAACCCCATGAATCTCAGCACACCAGGCCTCCCTGTCCATCACCAGCTCCCGGAGTTCACTCAGATTCATGTCCATCGAGTCAGTGATGCCATCCAGCCATCTCATCCTCTGTCGTCCCCTTCTCCTCCTGCCCCCAATCCCTCCCAGCATCAAAGTCTTTTCCAATGAATTAACTCTTCGCATGATGTGGCAAAAGTATTGGAGTTTCATCTTTAGTATCATTCCTTCCAAGGAACACCCAGGACTGATCTCCTTTAGAATGGACTGGTTGGATCTCCTTGCAGTCCAAGGGACTCTCAAGAGTCTTCTCCAACACCACAGTTCAAAAGCATCAATTCTTCGGTGCTCAGCCTTCTTCACAGTCCAACTCTCACATCCATACATGACGACAGGAAAAACCATAGCCTTGACTAGACGGACCTTAGTCGGCAAAGTAATGTCTCTGCTTTTACCTCATGGCAAATAGATGGGAAAACAGTGGAAACAATGGCTGACTTTATTTTTCTGGGCTCCAAAAATCACTGCAGATGGTAATTGCAGCCATGAAATTAAAAGACGCTTACTCCTTGGAAGGAAAATTATGACCAACCTAGACAGCATATTAAAAAGTAAAGATATTACTTTGCCAACAAAGGTCCATCTAGTCAAGACTATGATTTTCCAGTAGTCATGTATGGATGTGAGAGTTGGACTATAAAAAAAGCTGAGTGCAGAAGAATTGATGTTTTTGAACTGTGGTGTTGGAGAAGACTCTTGAGAGTCCCTTGGATTGCAAGGAGATCCAACCAGTCCATCCTAAAGATCAGTCCTGAGTGTTCATTAGAAGGACTGATGTTGAAGCTGAAACTCCAATACTTTAGCCACCTGATGCAAAGAGATGACTCATTGGAAAAGACCCTGATGCTGGGAAAGATTGAGGGCAGGAGGAGAAGGGGCAACAGAGGATGAGACGGTTGGATGGCATCACCAACACAATGGACGTGGGTTTGGGTGAACTCCGGGAGTTGGTGATGGACAGGGAGGCCTGCCATGCTGAGGTTCATGGGGTTGCAAAGAGTCAGACATGCCTGAGTGACTGAACTGAACTGAATTGATAACTTAGAATTAGTATTTCATAGTATGAATTTTCATTTTTCTTATTATGGGTGACTTTTGGTATTTTTTGTAATTTAAGTTTATAAAAATAGTGAATGAAAAGTGAAAGTGAAGTCGCTCAGTCATGTCCAACTCTTTTCGACCCCGCAGACTGTAAACCACCAGGCTCATCCATCCATGGGATTCTCCAGGAGAGAGTACTGGAGTGGGTTGCTATTTCCTTCTCCAGGTGATCTTCCCGACCCAGGAATTGAACCCAGGTTTCTGCATTGTAGGCAGAAGCTTTACCCTTTGAGCTACCAGGGAAGTCCAAAAATAGTAAATAGAGAAATATATTAAAAATAATGAAAAGCAAATGATTAAATTGATGCTTATAATATTGCCATGGAAAGATTTAATGATATATTGTTAATTAACAAAGTATTTTAAACGTGTAAACTGTTCTTAACCTTTAAAATCTGTCTTGTAGGAATGTGAGGACCACTGTAGATCCTTCCTTAGAGGTGTGAGGATATAAGCAGAAGGAATAGAATCTTTCCTTAAAGTTTTATTTAGTTAATCTGTAGAAGTATATGCATACCTTTCTTATAAATTTAAGAAAATATTTAAAAAGGAATGCATTAAATATGTTCATTTTTAAACATATACATAGACATGTTTGCCTATGTTAAATCCTCAAATAATAGAAAGTATAAACTAAGTTAGCCATGATTATATCTAAGATGTTAGGATCAAAAATGACTTAAAACTTTTAAACAGATTTTTACAGTTTTTCTACGATGAGCATCTGTCTTTTGTAAAAAAAGTTTGATTTTGATTTTGATATAAAATCAGTAGTTGAAGAAGTTGATATCACTGACCATGATTAGTTTTCCAAACATTTGAACTACTGCATTAACTGAATCATATTTCAGTGTTCTTCTATTTTTTTTAAATTAATTTATTTATTTTTAATTTTTACTTTACAATTCTGTATTGGTTTTGGCATAGATTGACATGTTCTTCTATTAATTATTTTAAAAGTTATTTTGCTTTACATCTTTGGAATATGTAACAATAAAGATTAATTAAACTTAAGGAAAAATTTTGTCCTGTAATTAACCATCAGCAGTCTAAAGTTTGTACTATACATAATATTATTTTTTCCACTTTGTATATGAATCATATAGACAGATGAATTGTTTCTTCAGTAACTGTCTTTAGAATTTTTTTTGCAATCTCTTAAGAGGCAGGGTCAACCCATTCTTATTTATTTCTTCAAAACTTAGCTAAATATATCACAAATAATATATATATATATGATAAATATATTTAAATTAATAAAAGGAGATATATTTAAATGAAGAAATCACCATCATAAAAATACACTGTTAAATCATTAAATAATTACAATTTTTCTTACCAAGCATGAACCACTACAGATTAGATATATGTGCTTTCACATGTAAGATTTCCAGCAAAATATAAATTACCAAAAATTATCCAATAGGAGAGTGCTTGAAACAAATTACAAAAACAAGTATAGTTTTAGAAGGATTGAGGAGCTCTATTAAAACTGATACTAAGAACAGATTTTTTTTTTTTTCTAATTTCTACCTAATTATAAAGAACAGATAGTTCTGTTAGGTAGATAGAGTAGGCAAAACGAGTCCAAAATGGCAATGACTAAAAGACAAAGAAGGGAGTAGCCCATAAAACTGAAACAAAGGAAGGTCTAAGAACTGGAATGAGAACCTCAGATGAAACAAGCAGCCCTCCTGGCTATCCTATTTACACAAGGCAGGCTCAGACGGAGGAGAAAAAACATAGAAAAAGAGGAGCCAAAATCAAGCCCCTCTCTTTCTTTTGGCCTACCCTCATGCCTCAAGGATATATTCTCCTTCCCTTGCCAAATAAAACTGAGCTGTAACAGAGCTGTAACACTGATCCACTATTTAAACTGAGCTGTAACTGAGCCATAACACTGGTCTGCCATTTCAAATTTATGCTGCGGTGAGACAGACAGAGGAAATTACACACTCCTCTGACAGTCCCAAAGTTATTTCAACTTTTCCTGATTATAAGGAATGATCAAAATTTTGTCTATACATGCTTTAAAGTAAACACAGCTGTAACTTAAAGAAAAAAATAGTATAAGAGGATAAAAAGAAAGTAAATCATAGATTGATTTCACTAATGAATGTCAATACAAAATTCTAGGTAAAATATAATTTGTATCACCCATCCATGAAAACAGGTGTGTAGTGATAAAGAATCTGCCTGCCAGTGCAGGAGACACAGAAGATGCAGGAGACAGTTTCAATCCCTGGGTCAGGAAGATTCGTTAGAGTATGAAACGGCTACCCACTCCAGCATTCTTTGCCTGGAAAATCCCATAGATAGAGGAGCTTGGCAGGCTACTGTCCATGGAGTCACAAAGAGTTGGACACAGCTGAGCACACACATTTGTCCAAAAGTAACAAATGACACATTCCATCTAGTCTGGCTCATACAAGTCAGCAAGCTAAAAATCTCTCCAACTCACCCATCACCATGTAAGGGTATAAGATAGTGTAAATTAAATATGGCATTTGAATTATTGACAAATATGGCAAGATTCACATCAGTGGAATTTTAAGACATAAAATCATAATGGGTAGAAAAAAACAAATACTCCAAAACATACAGAGTCAGCATATCTAGTTTACCGTTTGAAAAATTTGTGAAGAGAAGTAGTAAAGTATTTGGAAAACAATTTGTGCTCATGAGAGATTTTCTTATGAGACAGTATTAAATTAAATACCAATGTTGTTAGAAATGATTTCATAAAATGTGTGTACTAATGATGTGGGAGAAACAAGGATTGTGGAAGGAGAGAGTGATGATATTCAGAGTGGTAATCCCAGGTGTGGAAAGGATTTTTACAAAGATAGTGGTTTCCTTCATTCTGAGAGAAGAAAGAAGGAGTCTCTATAGGTGCATTATATCTGATGGAAGAAAAATGAGAAAAAATGAAGAATTTTCATTTCTCAAAGACATATAACATAACTCATGAGTGAGATGGATATGTGGGTGCAGTCTGTGGAGAAAGATAGGAGATAGGAAGAAAGTAAAGTAAAAGGTTGTCTTTTGAAAATCAAGTAGGAAATCTCAAAAATGTTCTAACAAAAGTGAAAATATTGAGGACTTTTTTTTAAGTTGGCAATTCCCACAGTAACATACAAATACATGGTCAAATATAATACATATACATACAATGCATTCTGTTGTTGTTTAGTTATTCAGTTATGTCTATCTCTGCAACATCATGGATTGTAGTCCTCCAGGTCCTCTGCCCATGGGGTTTCCCAGGCAAGGATACTGGAGAGGGTTGCCACTTCCTTCTCCAGGGAAACTTCCTTACCTAGGGATCGAACACATATCAAAATGCAATACATATGCTACCCCAAAATATATATCTTGCATATAAAATAATTTTTTGAAACTTCTTAATGAGATGGAGCTGAAAGTGCTTTCAGTATCAAATATTGTTTATTGTTAAAGGCATGTCATAGCTGTATGAAGTAAATATGTTTAGAAATTTGATCTTTTACATACTATCAATGTGCAAAGTTAAGAGAAGTATGTGGCAAAACTGAATCATTTTAAGTTTTCAAGGTATTTACTATTAAGATAGATATGTAACATATGTATGTATATTTCCAAAAGTTTGAATAAAGTTAAACTATAACAAAATTGTTTTTCTTCACAAAAAGATGCTAACATTTTCAAGTCATTTTCATTGTGTGATTTTTACTTCAGAAAGTTGAATTTTGGAATATGCATATCTAATTTCCATTAAAATAAATTTATCTGCATTGCTATTTTTGCAAGTTTAACTGTCAAAAGTGCATTATACAGAATGGCTACTTTTTAAATTAAAATTCAAGTGCATAAGCTTTGTATGATTTTAATATAATTATATGCCTGGTGCCTAATGTCCAATACCTGATTTTATAGTGATCATGGATCAACTTATACTAATATAATTATATAGACTGACATTTTGTAGGACTGTAATTTACTAGTATGTGGTAGGAAATCTATGGGAAACATTAGGGATTACTTAAATAAAAAACGAGATAAGCTGCTAACATGTAGAAAGTATTTGGTTTTCTATGATGGACTTTTCAAAGAATAATTGCAATAAACTGGAATTCACATATAAATATGCAGCTTGAGAGCATAGAAATGTGAATTCAATATAGGATTCACATGCAAGATATTCAGTTAACAAAGTCATTACTTCACAGAAAATATGTGAAAACCACATATTAATGGACATGTTTATTCTGCAAATAGGTTTTAAATACACACTGCAAAAGGTCCTTGTAATAAATTCTCTTAAAACTTTTGTGATGTAGAAACTGACTATGTTTGTTTAAAGATATGGGCAATCATTAATGAAATATTTTTAAGGCACTAAAAGGAGTACATCAAGGATGTATATTGTCACCCTGCTTATTTAACTTATATGCAGAGTACATCATGAAAAACGCTGGTCTGGAATAAGCAGCAGCTGGAATCAAGATTGCCGGGAGAAATATCAATAACTTCATATATGCAGATGATACCACCCTTATGGCAGAAAGTGAAGAAGAACTAAAGAGTCTCTTGATGAAAGTGAAAAAGGAGAGGGAAAAAGTTGGCTTAAAGGTCAACATTCAGAAAACGAAGATCATGGCATCCGGTCCCATCATTTCATGGCAAGTAAATGGGGAAACAGTGGAAACAGTGTTAGATGGTTTTTTGGGGCTCCAAAACCACTACAGATGGTGATTACGGCCATGAAATTAAAAGACTCTTACTCCTTGGAAGGAAAGTTACAACCAACTTAGACAGACCAAACTAGCATATTGAAAAGCAAAGACGACACTTTGTCAATAGAGGTCCATCTAGTCAAGGCTATGGTTTTTCCAGTAGTCATGTATGGATATGAGAGTTGGACTATAAAGAAAGAATTGATGCTTTTGAATTGTGATGTTGGAGAAGACTCTTGAGAGTCCCTTGGACTGGAAGGAGATCCAACCAGTCTATCCTAAAGGAGATCAGTCCTGGGTGTTCATTGGAAGGATTGATGTTGAAGCTGAAACTCCAGTACTTTGGCCACCTGATGCAAAGAGCTGACTCAGTTGAAAAGACCGTGATGCTCGGAAAGATTGAAGGTGGGAGGAGAAGCTACGACAGAGGATGAGATGGCTGGATGGCATCACCGAGTCAATGGACATGGATTCGAGTGGACTCCGGCAGTTGGTGATGGACAGGGAGTCCTGGCGTGCTGTGGTTCATGGAGTCTCCAAGAGTCGGACACGACTAAGCCACTGAACTGAACCGAACTGAACCGAAATGAACCATATACCAGTACCTATAGGCACTAGGGACAAAATGGTGAACAAAAGAGAAAAATTGCCTTTCATCATGTACCTTATGTTGCACTCAGAAATGAACAACTTTTTCTGAAATGATGACCAGTGATAGAATTAAGGCAGCTAAAGGGAATAGGGAGTGACATCAGAATATATCAATCAAGTATTTAACACTGTGCAGTGAAACTGCACAGAGCTTAAAACTATTAAAACCAATGGCAGCAAATTAAGGTTTATCTTACATCCAAATTACTACATTGCTTCATTAGCTGAATGGTTGAATGGTGAAAAGAGGGTCTTGCCAAAGAAGGAAGGAAAAAAAAAGTAATTTAATTAGTGAACCATAATTGAATAATCAATGTTAAATGTCATTTTATCTATTCTTACAGTTGACCTTCTCCTATGACCCTGATTTCTCAATAATTATTATGATTTTTGTAACATTTAAGGAAATAAAAGATACCTATTTATTCAAGCAAGTTTAACTCATGATAGCATGAATCTTTTTTTCTGGCCTCAATGTGACATGCTAAAATATACTACATGAAAAATAGTTTTAAGGCATTTTGTTACAACATATTTGTTTCAGGTGCAAATCTTCACATTTTGTCAGCTAGACAAATAGGAATTGATAAAATCACACACATTCAGAAAATAAAAAGTTGAAATTAGCTAAATTTATACAAACTAACAAAAGTTGTAAGAAATTGTCATAAATTGATTATGAAACAACAAAATATTTTTGCTTATATTCCAAACACAAAGGTATTATTTCTGAATAAGAAAAGAGGGAGGAAGGAAAAAAGAAGGGAGGGAGAGAGGGAGTGAGGAGGGAGAAGGAAGAAAGAGAAGGAGGGAAAGAGAAAGGAAGAGAAAGAAAAACATTTCCTCTTTAGTAATTCACATTCCTGTTCACCATTTATCTTGAGAAATGAAAGGGCTTATTTGATTATAAAATCATTATTGGGGGGGGCGGTCCTAAGATGGTGGAGGAATAGGATGGGGAGACCACTTTCTCCCCCACAAATTCATCAAAAGAACATTTCAACACTGAGTAAATTACACAAAACAACTTCTGAATGCCAGCAGAGGACATCAGGCACCCAGAAAAGCAGCTCATTGTCTTCGAAAACAGGTAGGAAAAAATATAAAAGACAAAAAAGGAGACAAAAGAGGTAGGAGGGATCTTAGTCCCAGGAAGGGAGTCTTAAAAAGAGAGAAGTTTCCAAACACCAGGAAACACTCTCACTGCTGAGTCTGTGGTGAGCCTTGGAAGCACAGAGGGCAACATAACAGGGAGAGATAATAAATAAATAATTAAAACCCACAGATTACGTGCCCAATGGTAACTCCCCCAGTGGAGAAGCAGCATAGATACCTGCACCTACCACTAGCAAGTAGGGACTGGGCAGGGAGGCACGGGCTGCATTGCTTTACAAGGATCGGGTCGAATGCCCTGAATGCCCTGAGTGCAACCAGAGGGACCTAACTTGGGCTAGCAAACCAGGCTGTGGGATAGCTACCACGTGAAAAGCTCTAACATAAGACACTGCCAGGACCACACACAGAACAAAGGATGGAAGAGAATTAGCCAGCTGCAGACCATCCGCATCTCGTGACAGGCAGCCAGAGCCGGAAGGGCCAGAAGGGGGCAATCACAACCCCAGAGAGACATTACCTATGAAACTGCAAACAGGCTTCTTTGCTAACTAAGACTTCTTGGGGTTCTGGACAGTTATCATCCACCTGAGAAAGTATGCCAACTGTACATGCAGAAAACTGAGCCGCAGGAACAGGAGAGGCAATAAGTTGCAGCAACCACGCTCACCAAACACCTGAGCTACTCGGACCTGGGAAGGGCACAAAATGCAGTCTGCGCCTCTGGGGACTACCTGAGTGCCTGAGCCTGAGCAGCTTAGACCTGGGAGGTACATACAGCCCAGGGCCAACCTCAGACGGTTCCCAGAGGAGCAACCTAGAGCCTGAGCTGTGTGCACCATGAGCGGGGGCAGGCCCAGCGTGGCTGGGACACTGCAAGCACTTGCCAGTGTTATTTGTTTGCAGCATCCCTCCCTCCTCACAGCATGACTGAACAAGTGAGCCTAAAAAAAACTGCCCACCACCGCCCCCCTTGTGTCAGGGCAGAAATCAGACATTGAAGAGACCAGTAAATAGAAGAAGCTAAAACAGAGGGAACCGCCTTGATAGTGACAGGTGCAGTAGATTAAAATCCTGTCATTAGTACCTACTACATAGGAAGGGGCCAATAGAACTTGAGAAATATAAGCCGGACCAAGGAACTATCCTAAAATGAACTGACCCTACACTGCCCACAACAACACCAGAGAAAGTCCTATTTTACCTTCATTAGTTTTTTGATGTTTGTTTTTTCTTCTTCTTCTTTTTTAAAATATTTTTAAAATTTTTAAGTCCTCTATTTTTCCTTTAGTTTTCATTTTTATAACCTACTATTACTCCCTCCCCAAAAAAGACCCTATTTTTAAAACAAACTTCATATATATGTATTTTTTAAATTTAATTTTTATTTTTTAAATAATTCTTGTGACTTTTTCTTTCTTTTTTCTTCTATTTTTTAATATTGTATTTTTGAAAATCCAACCTCTACTCTAGATTTTTAATCTTTGCTTTTTGGTATTTGTTATCAATCTGTACCTTCAAAAATCTAATCTTCAGTACGCATTTATACTTGAGAGCAAAATTACTGGCCTGACTGCTCTCTCCTCCTTTGGACTCTCCTTTTTCTCCACTAGATCGCCCCTGTCTCCTCCCTCCCCCTGCTCTTCTCTACCCAATTCTGTGTATCTCTGTGTGTTCCAGATGGTGGAGAATTCTTAGGGAACTGACTACTGGCTGAATCTGTCTCTCTCCTTTTCATTCCCCTCTTTTATACTCCTGACCACCTTTGTCTCCTTCCTCCCTCTCCTCCTCTCTGTATAATTCCGTGAACATCTCTGAGCGGTCCAGACTGTGGAGCACTCATAAGGAAGTGATTACTGGCTAGCTCGCTCTCTCCTCTTTTGATTCCACCTCATCTCATTCAGGTCACCTCCAACTCCCCCCTCCCTCTTCTCTTCCATGTAACTCTGAACTTCTCTGTGTGTCCCTCAATGTGGAGAAACTTTTCATCTTTAACATAGATGTTTTATCAATGGTGTGATATAGAAGGAGAAGTCTTGAGACAACTGTAAAAATAAAACTGAAAACCAGAAGCAGGAGGCTTAAGCCCAAATCCTGCGAACATCAGAGAACTCCTGACTCCAAGGAACATTAATCAATAGGAGCTCATCAAATGCCTCTATACCTATACTGAAACCAAGCATCATCCAAGGGCCAACAAGTTCCAGAGAAAGACATACCATGTAAATTCTCCAGCAACACGGGAACACAGCCCTGAGCTTCAATATACAGGTAACTCAAAGTTACTCCAAAACCATTGACATCTCATAACTCATTACTGGACACGTCATTGCACTCCAGAGAGAAGAAATCCAGCTCAACCCACCAGAATGCCAACACAAGCTTCCCTAACCAAGAAACCTTGACAAACCACTGATACAATCCCACCCACAGTGAGGAAACTCCATAATAAAGAGAACTCCACAAGCTGCCAGAATACAGAAAGGCCACCCCAAACGCAGCAATATAAACAGGATGAAGAGACAGAGGAATACCCAGCAGGTAAAGGAACAGGATAAATGCCCACCAAACCAAACAAAAGAGGAAGAGATAGGGAATCTACCAGACAAAGAATTCCAAATAATGATAGTGAAAATGATCCAAAATCTTGAAATCAAAATGGAATCACAGATAAATAGCCTGGAGACAAGGATTGAGAAGATTCAAGAAAGGTTTAACAAGGACCTAGAAGAAATAAAAAAGAGTCAATATATAATGAATAATGCAATAAATGAGATCAGAAACACTCTGGAGGCAACAAATAGTAGAATAACAGAGGCAGAAGATAGGATTAGTGAAATAGAATGGTAGAAATAAATGAAGCAGAGAGGAAAAAAGAAAAACGAATTAAAAGAAATGAGGACAATCTCAGAGACCTCCAGGACAATACAAAATGCTCCAACACTCGAATTATAGGAGTCCCAGAAGAAGAAGACCAAAAAAAAGACCATGAGGAAATACTTGAGGAGATAATAGTTGAAAATGTCCCTAAAATGAGGAAGGAAATAATCACCCAAGTCCAAGAAACTCAGAGAGCTCCAAACAGGATAAACCCAAGGCAAAACACCTCAAGACACATATTAATCAAATTAATAAAGATCAAACACAAAGAACAAATATTAAAAGCAGCAAGGGAAAAACAACAAATAACACACAAGGGGATCCCATAAGGATAACAGCTGATCTTTCAATAGAAACTCTTCAGGCCAGGAGGGAATGGCAAGACATACTTAAAGTGATGAAAGAAAATAACCTACATCAAAACAAGGGACACATACAGACTGACAGTGAAGGGCTGGAAAAAGATTTTCGACGCATATAGAGACCAAAAGAAAGCAGGAGTAGCAATACTCATATCAGATAAAATAGACTTTAAAACTAAGGCTGTGAAAACAGACAAAGAAGGCCACTACATAATGATCAAAGGATCAATCCAAGAAGAAGACATAACAATTATAAATATATATACACCCAACATAGGAGCACCGCAATATGTAAGAAAAATGCTAACAAGTATGAAAGGGGAAATTAAAAATAACACAATAATAGTGGGAGACTTTAATACCCCACTCACACCTATAGATAGATCAACTAAACAGAAAATTAATAAAGAAACACAAACTTTAAATGATACAATAGACCAGTTAGACCTAATTGATATCTACAGGACATTTCACCCCAAAACAATGAATTTCACCTTTTTCTCAAGTGCTCACGGAACCTTCGCCAGGATAGATCACATCCTGGACCATAAATCTCGCCTTGATAAATTCAAAAAAATTGAAATCATCCCAAACATCTTTTCTGACCATAATGCAGTAATATTAGATCTCAATTACAGGAGAAAACCTATTAAAAATTCCAACATATGGAGGCTGAACAACACACTTCTGAATGACCAACAAATCACAGAATAAATAAAAAAAGAAATCAAATTATGCATAGAAACGAATGAAGATGAAAACACAACAACCCAAAACCTGTGGGACACTGTAAAAGCAATGCTAAGGGGAAAGTTCATAGCATTACAGGCATACCTCAAGAAACAAGAAAAAAGTCAAATAAATGACCTAACTCTACACCTAAAGCAACTAGAAAAGGAAGAAATGGAGACCCCCAGGGTTAGTAGAAGGAAAGAAATCTTAAAAATTAGGGCAGAAATAAATGCAAAAGAAACAAAAGAGACCATAGCAAAAATCAACAAAGCCAAAAGCTGGTTCTTTGAAAGGATAAATAAAATTGACAAACCGTTAGCCAGACTCATCAAGAAACAAAGGGAGAAAAATCAAATCAATAAAATTAGAAATGAAAATGGAGAGATCACAACAGACAACACAGAAATACAAAGGATCACAAGAGACGACTATCAGCAATTATATGCCAATAAAATGGACAACGTGGAAGAAATGGACAAATTCTTAGAAAAGTACAACTTCCCAAAACTAAACCAGGAAGAAATAGAAAATCTTAACAGACCCATCACAAGCACGGAAATTGAAACCGTAATCAGAAATCTTCCAACAAACAAAAGCCCAGGTCCAGACGGCTTCACAGCTGAATTCTACCAAAAATTTAGAGAAGAGCTAATACTGATCCTATTCAAACTCTGTCAGAAAATTGCAGAGGAAGGTAAACTTCCAAACTCATTCTATGAGGCCACCATCACCCTAATACTAAAACCTGACAAAGATGCCACAAGGAAAGAAAACTACAGGCCCACATCACTGATGAACATAGATGCAAAAATCCTTAACAAAATTCTAGCAATCAGAATACAACAACACATTAAAAAGATCATACACCATGACCAAGTGGGCTTTATCCCAGGGATGCAAGGATTCTTCAATATCTGCAAATCAATCAATGTAATTCACCACATTAACAAATTGAAAAATAAAAGCCATATGATTATCTCAATAGATCCAGAGAAAGCCTTTGACAAAATCCAACATCCATTTATGATAAAAACTCTCCAGAAAGCAGGAATAGAAAGAGCATACCTCAACATAATAAAAGCTATATATGACAAACCCACAGCAAACATTATCCTCAATGGTGAAAAATTGAAAGCGTTTCCCATAAAGTCAGGAACAAGACAAAGGTGCCCACTTTCACCACTACTATTCAATATAGTTCTGGAAGTTTTGGCCACAGCAATCAGAGCAGAAAAAGAAATAAAAAGAATCCAAATTGGAAAAGAAGAAGTAAAACTCTCACTGTTTGCAGATGACATGATCCTCTACATAGAAAACCCTAAAGACTCCACCAGAAAATTACTAGAGCTAATCAATGAATATAGTGAAGTTGCAAGATATAAAATCAACACACAGAAATCCCTTGCATTCCTATACACTAATAATGAAAAAGTAGAAAAAGAAATTAAGGAAACAATTCCATTCACCATTGCAATGAAAAGAAAATACTTAGGAATATATCTACCTAAAGAAACTAAAGACCTATATATATAAAACTATAAAACACTGGTGAAAGAAATCAAAGAGGACACTAATAGATGGAGAAATATACCATGTTGATGGATCGGAAGAATCAAATAGTGAAAATGAGTATACTACCCAAAGCAAACTACAGATTCAATGCAATCCCTGTCAAGCAACCAGTGGTATTTTTCAGAGAACTAGAACAAATAATTTCACAATTTTTCTGGAAATACAAAAAACCTCGAAGAGCCAAAGCAATCTTGAGAAAGAAGAATGAAACTGGAGGAAACAACCTGCCTGGCTTTAGGCTCTACTACAAAGCCATAGTCATCAAGACAGTATGGTACTGGCACAAAGACAGAAATATAGATCAATGGAACAAAATAGAAAGCCCAGAGATAAATCCACACACCTATGGACACGTTATCTTCGACAAAGCAGGCAAGAATACACAATGGATTAAAGACAGTCTCTTTAACAAGTGGTGCTGGAAAAACTGGTCAACCACTTGTAAAAGAATGAAACTAGAACACTTTCTAACACCATACACAAAAACAAACTAAAAATGGATTAAAGATCTAAACATAAGACCAGAAACTATAAAACTCCTAGAGGAGAACATAGGCAAAACATTCTCCGACATAAATCACAGCAGGATCCTCTATGTCTCACCTCCCAGAATATTGGAAATAAAAGCAAAGATAAACAAATGGGACCTAATTAAAATTAAAAGCTTCTGCACAACAAAGGAAACTATAAGCAAGGTGAAAAGACAGCCTTCAGAATGGGAGAAAACAATAGCAAATGAAGCAACTTACAAATAACTAATCTCAAAAATATACAAGCAACTCCTCCAGCTCAATTCCAGAAAAATAAACGACCCAATCAAAAAATGGGCCAAAGAACTAAATAGATATTTCTCCAAAGAAGACATACAGATGGATAGCAAACACATGAAAAGATGCTCAACATCACTCATTATCAGAAATGCAAATCAAGACCACAATGAGGTACCATTTCACACCAGTCAGAATGGCTGTGATCCAAAAGTCTACAAGCAATAAATGCTGCAGAGGGTGTGGAGAAAAGGGAACCCTCTTACACAGTTGGTGGGAATGCAAATTAGTACAGCCAGTATTGAGAATAGTGTGGAGACTCCTTAAAAAAACTGGAAATAGAACTGCCTTATGACCCAGCAATCCCACTGCTGGGCATACACACCAAGGAAACCAGAACTGAAAGAGACACGTGTACCCCAATGTTCATCACAGCACTGTTTATAATAGTCAGGACATGGAAGCAACCTAGATGTCCATCAGCAGATGAATGGATAAGAAAGCAGTGGTACATATGCACAATGGAGTATTACTCAGCCATCAAAAAGAATACATTTGAATCAGTTCTAATGAGATGGATGAAACTGGAGCCGATTATACAAGTGAAGTAAGCCAGAAAGAAAAACACCAATACAGTATACTAACACATATATATGGAATTTAGAAAGACAGTTACAATAACCCTGTATGTGAGACAGCAAAAGAGATGCAGATGTAAAGAACAGACTTTTTGACTCTGTGGGAGAGAGAGAGGGTGGGATGATTTGGGAGAATGGCATTGCAACATGTATAATATCATGTAAGAAACGAATCGCCAGTCTAGGTTTGATGCAGGATACAGGATGCTTGGGGCTGGTGCACTGGGATAACCCAGAGGGATGGTATGGGGAGGGCTGTGGGAGGGGGGTCAGGAGTGGGAACTTATGTACACTGGTGGCAGATTCATGTTGATGTATGGCAAAACCAGTACAGTATTGTAAAGTTAAAAATAAATAAATAAATAATAAAATAATAGATAATAAAAAAATCATTATCTATTGAGTTCCTTTCTTTAAGAAACACATTATGATTTAGAAATCTTTATTTCTGTTAGTTTGTTGGTAAATCTTATGCTGACATCTGCATGCCTTTCTTATATACAGAGTGGGATATGCAGAAAAGTTGCCCAGCAAAGACATTCACAATTCCATCATCCAAACCTGCATATTACTGTACATGGCCAAAGTGATTTCAGAGAAGTGTCTAAATCAAAGAATTTGAGGAATGAGATTAGCCTGCGTTAATCAAATGATTTTAATCTAATCACATGGGTCCTTAAAAACAACATTTTGGGCTGTGGTCAGAGAAACATATGACAAGGGAAGAATGGTCAGAGAGAAGCAACTTTGCTGACTTTGAAGATAGAAGGGAGCTATGTGCTAAGGAAGGGAAGTGCTCTCTAGATGTTAGAAAAGGCAAGAAAATAGAATGTTTCCAGTCTTTCCAGAAAAGAACATACCTCCATTGACACCTTAGTTTTAGCCTAGCATGACCTGTGTCAAATTTCTAACCTTATAGCAAATTTATGCTGTTTCAAACCACTAAGTTTGTGCTAGTTTGTTATATATTCACAACGGGAAGTTAATACATAGTGGAAAGTTACTGCCCAACAGTATGGGTCATTTTATATCTTTTCTATCGCCTCAAAAAAGTTTCTTTAGAAATAATAGGGCTTCACATTTGGCTCAGTGAAAGAATATGTCTGCTAAAGCAGGAGATACAGGAGATGGAGGTTCAATTCCTGGGTTAGGAAGATTCCTTGGAGAAGGGAATGGCAACCCACTCCAAAATTCTTACCTGGAAAATCCCATGGACAGAGGAGCCTGTTAGGCAACAGTCCATGGAGTCATAGAATCAGAAACAACTGAGCAAGCACACAAAAGATTGCCCTAGGAGCATGGATATAAGAAATAGAAGAACAATATTTAGTAAAATGTACAAGTTTCTATAGCAATAATTAAATTTATTTCCAAATCCATATTCCCCCATTACTTCATGATACTTTTTTAAATAAAAAAATGCAATGGTAACCAAAGCACATGATCATGTACTTTAGTACTATTTCATGAGAGAAAACAAATATATTTTAATGCAGTATAATAAATATGGTGTGATAGGTAGAAGATGGTTTATAACTGTTGCTTATAAAAGATCATCTGGGCTGCACTAATGTCAGTGTGTGCTTTTTTTCGCCCCACAATTGATGGGTTGTGTTAAAATCCAATGAAATATTTGTTTGAGATGTTCCTCTCATGAACTTTTATTGTGCTATTAAGTTTAATCACAGACAATGAGAATGATGGCATTTATGTTAGATATGAGCAAACAAGACAAGTTGAAAAATTGAATTATGTGTGGAAATTCTGCACAATATCATTTACTTTCCTGTAAATTATTCAAGTATATTGCAGAAAAAATGAAGAGAAATTAAAAGCCTCTTGATAAGTGTGAAGGAGGAGAGTGAAAAAGCTGGCTTAAAATTCAACATTCAAAAAACTAAGCTCATGGTATCCAGTCCCATCACTTCATGGCAAAAAAATGGAGGAAAAGTTGATGCAGTGACAGAGTCTCTTTTCTTCTTTAATTTTATTTTCAGGTTTTTGTTTCTTCCTTTTATTTTTGGGCTCCAAAATCACTGCAAACAGTGACTGCAGCCACAAAATTTAAAGATGGTTGCTCCTTGGAAGAAAAGCTATGACAAACCTGGACAGCATATTAAAAAGTAGAGACATCACCTTGCTAACAAAAGTCCATAGAATCAAAGCTGTGGTTTCTCCAGTAGTCATGTATGGAAGTGAGAGTTGGGCCATAAAGAAGGCTGAGCACCAAAGAATTGATGCCTTTGAATTGTGGTGTTGGACAAGACTCATTAAAGACTCATTATAGTCCCTTGGACAGAAAAGAGATCAAATAAGTCAATCGTAAAGGATATCAACCCTGAATATTTAATGGAAGAACGGATGCTGAAGCTGAAGCTCCAGTACTCTGATCACCTGATGCAAAGAACTGACTCATTGAAAAAGACCCTGATGCTGGGAAAGATTGAAGGAGAAGGGAGCAGCAGAACATGAAATGATTAGATAGCATTACAGACTCAATGGACATGAATTTGAACAAACCCTGGGAGACAGTGAAGAACAGAGGCACCTAAAGGGCTCCAATCCCTGGGGTCACAAAGAGTCAGACAGGACTTAGGGACTGAACAACAGCAACAATACAGAAGAATGCAGTTATATTGTTTAAGAGAAGTTCTCCAATCAAAACAGCAACAAAAACATGCTAAGGAAATGAGGCATAAAAAATGTTAAATTAAACTAACAAACATTGAATAGGCAGATACTCACATGTGTTGGCAAACTGACATTGAATAAAGTAAACAAAACTGAATCTGGAGATAAGCAAATTCTATTACTTAGTATGGATCAGTCTATAATATGAAAAAACAACCCATAATATTCTGGTAATATCAGCTTAACTAGGAATCAGTAAAGTATGAATTGTGTGTGTGTGTTAGTCGCTCAGTTGTGCCCGACTCTTTGCGACCCCATGGACTGCAATCCACCAGGTTCCTCTGTCCATGAGATTTTCCAGGCAAGGATACTGGAGTGGGTTGCCATTTCCTTCTCCAGGGGATCTTCCCAACCCAGGGATCGAACCCGGCTCTCCTGCACTGAGGGCAGATTCTTTACCAACTGAGCTACAAACTATGAATTAATATCAACATATCTTTCATCACCATCTGTGTGTGAATATGGTTTGATAACATACCATGAATGCTGGGTGCTGAATAGAATTAAAGGAAAGAAAAGAATCTCCGCAATGTCTGTGGTAGTGATAGGACATAGCTAATAATGAAGAATGTGTGTGCGCTGTCACTTCAGTCGTGTCCAACTCTTTGCAACTCTATGGACTGTAGCCTGCCAGCTCCTCTGTCCATGGGATTCTCCAGGCAAGAATACTGTAGTGAGCTGCCATGCCCTCCTTCAGGGGAATCTTCCCAGCCCAGGGATTCAATTCATGTTTCTTATGTCTCCTTAATTGGCAGGGATGTTCTTTACCACTAGTGCCACCTGGGAAGCCCAATAATGAAGAGTAATCCTGTACAAATCTTTCAGAGTACTTTACTATCTTAATAATAAAGCATATCTTGAGTATTCATAACAATGCCTCAAAATCTGTGGGAAAATTATTGAATCTCTGTTCATTTTTCTTCTTTGCTCTGATGGTAGTATCTACTGATTCCTACTTAGGACTGTTTTTGAAGTTAGGCAATTGCTGTCTGCTTTGATGCCAATAGATATTCCAAACTTGACTCAGTTCCATAGAGGCAAGGAACGAAGAGAGAATCTGAGTAGACACAAATAAAATAGGTTCTCTGTACACAAGTAAAACATAGATATACAAGGGAATATCAGAAATATAAAATAAGTGTCAAAACAGAAAAACTTTTTGATGTAAGTGTCAAGATCAAATTTTTGTTGGGAAAAATGTTGACGAAATGTCTCTGAATTCTCAAGAAAAATGTATCTGTTTACCAAGAGACTCAATAATAAATGTTTCTTTAATATCAACTGGATATATCCAAAAAGCTTTCTACAGTTTGACAAACTGCAAGTTTTTATGAATTTTCTGGGTTTAGGTTATATGGTTCTCTTAAAAATAAGTACAGTATATTTTAAAGTATACTTTTTGGATTTCTTAAAGTTATAGTGTACCTTCTATACAATATCTTGAGTCTTGGTGAGAGATACTGTAAGAAGGATTTATTCCATGCAGCTATGTTTAGAAGACAACATCAGTATGTGAAAGTATGAGGTAGGAAAAACCAGTATCCTCATTTCCTTGCTTAATCATATTAGATCCCAGCACCTCAATATAATAAATTATTAAATTCCTTTGATCTTTTTGGCTCCACCATTCTTTGCTGGAAAAAGAAGAAAACAAATACAAAAGAGTTTGGTTAAATCTTACTATCACCTCTGCACTTAACTGGTTTTGCCTTTATTCGTGCTGACTGCATTCAGTTTTAATGACGTAGCAACATCTGCAGTAATGCTTATCCTACAATTAACACCACTGTATTTTCTGTTTGTTTACTTCTCATATTCTTAGACAATTGCTTTGTGCCTTCCTCTACCTCCTTAAAATTTTTACTTCTCCACCCTCATTCTTATCTAATGAATTATCTTCTTATTTCATTGAGAAAACAGAAGTGATCCGAAAAGAATTTTTACACCATCTTCCTAAAAAGACCTTCAATAATTCCCCACTATGTTGTACAGAAATGCCATAGTTCTGCTAATGCAACATAAATTCATACATGCTCTGAACCCACTCCATCTTTTTTCCCTTTTATGTCCTCTCTCTTTTCTCCAACCAAGGGTTTGTTGCTGCTCCATGAAAACACCAGACTTTTGACCATGCAGATATTTGAAAGTTTTACTTGGAAAATCCTCAGGTATCAGAATAGTCTCCATCTCTTTGAGGACCTCCCTGGCCATCCTCTTTTCACAGTAGATGCCTCTAACGTGGATATTTCCTTTTCCTTTACCCTGTCAGATGTTTCTCCATAGAACTTACTATA